>NW_027187305.1:0-1228 GCF_028583685.1 Petaurus breviceps papuanus
AGAATATCATATTCCAAGCCCTTCAACCCATTTATGTAGAAGCTGCTAGATCCTATGTTATCCTGATTGTGTGTCCACAAAATTCAAATTGTTTCTTCCTGACTACTTGTAGTATTTTCTCCTTTACCTGGGAACTCTGGAATTTGGCTATAATATCCCTAGGAGATTTCTTTTGGGGATCTTTTTCAAAAGGCAATAGGTGAATTCTTTAAATTTCTCTTTTGGCCTCTGGTTCTAGAATATCAGGGCAGTTTTTTGTGATAAATTCTTGAAAGATAATGTCTAGACTCTTTTTTGATCATGGTTTTTAGGTAGTTCAATAATTTTTAAATTATCTCTCCTGGATCTGTTTTCCAGGTAAATGGTTTTTCCAATGAGATATTTCATATTTCTTCTCTTTTTTCATTCTTTTGGTTCTACTTTAGAATTTCTTGATTTCTCATAAAGTCATTAGCTTCTATTTCCTTCATTCTACTAGTTTTCCAATTTATTTCTTTATTTTTTGTTTTCAACATTCATTTCCACAAGATTTTGAGTTACAAATTTTTCTCCCCATCTCTCCCCTACTCCCACCCCAAAATAGCAAGCCTACTGAATACCCCTCCCCCCAATCTGTTCTCTCTTACATACTCCCCCATCCTCTCCCAAATTTGTAGTAGGGCAAGGTGGATTTCTATATTCCGGTGCATTTTTTTCTTATTTTCCAGTTGAATGTAACATGCATTAACATTTGTTTTTCGAAACTTTGAGTTCCAGAGTCTTTTCCTTCTTCCCTCCTCACCCACCCCCACTGGGAAAACAAGCAATTCAACATAGGTTGTACATGTATAGTTACGAAAAACATTTCCATAGTAGTTATATTGTGGAAGACTAGCTATATTTCCCTCCATCCTTTCCTGCCCCTGCTCATTCTATTTCCTCTTTTGACCCTGTCCCTTTTCAAAAGTGTTTGCTTCTAACTACCCTCTCCCCCAATCTTCCTCCCTTCAACCCACCACCTCCCTTCTTATCACCTTCCCCCTTGCTTTCCTGTAGGGTAAAATACCTAATTGAATGTGTATGTTATTCCCTCCTTAAGCCAAATTCAATGCGAGTAAGGTTGAACCACCCGCTTTCATCTTTCTGCTCTTCCCTTCCATTGTAACAGTGTTCTCTTGCCCCTTTTATATGAGATAATTTGCCATAATCTATCTCTCCCTTTCTCCTTCTCCCAATATATTCCTCTCTC
>NW_027187305.1:1238-6071 GCF_028583685.1 Petaurus breviceps papuanus
CCCTTGGAACCACATTTTGTTAATTAGCAACACATAGCTCTATAAAAGTATACCTTTCAGAAGACTCAATGCTGTCTTCCCTATTGGGGAAGCAGTCACCAAAGTTAATAAACACTCCTATCAAATTATAATTGGCTTTGCTGTCATGTCCATTTCATTTGTCTATTTCCCTTGGAGATCCCACTGAAATTGCCTTTGACACTGACTGACAGCTAGACCAGGCTCCCTGGAGGGCCGGGAAAGCAATTTGCCCCAGGGGTGTGGCCACTAAGAGATGTTCCTCGGACCCTGGCTTCTATTGCTTTCCTGAGAGAACCAGGAACCCGAGTCCTTCCCAAATTCTTTCAATTTGATCCAAGAGTGTTCTTTTAGGTGAGTACTCATGAACTGTAAAAGAGCCTAGGGGGTGATTACTGACAGATGTTCCTTAGCCCCAGGTAGAGTAGGTGGCTAAGCTGGATGTGGCAATACAGCCCCTACTGGCCTCCAAGGTCGGGACGCTGATGGAGTGCCTTTTCTTTATGTATTAACTTTAATTGTCTACTTTAATTACCTGCTTTTTTCTATTAAGTGTTGTGATAGCTTTAACCCTTTCTTTATGTGTTCTGTGTGTCTGTCACTATGCGTTGCTGAATTTTTGTCTTGCTCTGTAACCTTAATTAAAAGACAGCTGGACCAGAGGCCAGGAAAGCAATTCGACCTTAGGGGGCAGCCGCCAAGAAATGTTCCTTGGCCCCAGGCTTGTATTGCTTTCTTGAGCTAACGAGGAAACTGAGTCCTTGTCAGCCCCGAGTCTCAGCCCAGGGAGCCATTGCCAAAGATCAAAAGCTCAGTCTCCTGCCAGCTCCCCATCCCCTGACTCAACCACCCCATCAGGGCTCTGCCCCCTCCACCCCCAGGATCTGACCAGCCTACCTGGGACAACTGCCAACAGTTGCTCCAGGTGCTCAGTTATTCCACCTGGGATCCCCAAAGGGAGGGAGTGAACTTTTGAAATCCAAAAATCTCAGTGCAAGGCGCCACTGGAGAGACAAAAATGCCGCCGGAGTGTATTTTGTGTGTTGTGTTGTTTTGTGTATATCCTGTCTCTGGGATACCGGCAGGTAGAAAGGAGGAAACCATCTTCCTTTTGCCCTGCTGCGTTTTTTGTATATTCTGTCTGTATGTGTAAAGAAATTTCTAAATTTACCATCCTGTAAGATTCAAAAAGGCAGCCAAGCAGCAAGACCTGTGCTAGAAAGATTGATAGTCTCTTAACCACAGCCAAGTTCTATCTAAGAGAAGGAATCACTTCAATGATCAAATAGAAGAAGGTTTCCAAGCTGCACTTTGGAATGGGACTAACACTTAACCCTTTCCTGGGTCACAGAAAGAGAACTGTGCAACATCATTGGGAATATAGATCCAGGTAATCGAATTCATTCTGGTTATTATTTGGCACTAAGAAAAAAAAAATTAGTTCTGTGTAACTACAAAAACTGAAGTTTAAGGTCACCAGCTTGGTTATTCAATTGTTTTTATTTCAAAGTTCAAAAGTAGGACCATGATTTTTCTCTTAAAGTCTTGAAGTAGATCTGAAAATTTAAAGGAATGAACACCTAAGAAAAGTTTAGTTGAGCAAAAGGTCAAAAAGAAATTCATTAAGATTCTCTTCCCTGTGGTTCCAGTTCTTCCTAGCTAGGGCTACAGAGCCCTCCCCTGTCATCCAGCTCTGATGGAGCTGAGGAGACAGTAAGAGGTTTGAACCATTTAAGATTTTTTCTCCCTGTTGTCCTGGCCATAACTGGGCTAGGGCTGCAGTGAAGTTAATTTGAGTTAACTTCCTCCAAAAAGAAAAAGGGGAAAGGTACAGGAGCTACGTCGGAGCTACATGGGCTTGTCATCTCCCTACCTAAAAGGTTAAAACCCTGGAATAGAATATTTTTCTGAATGACATGGGAACGGTTAGACAAGGGAAAAGAAGCTTGTGAAACAAAGGTACAAATACAAGTTAATCATTATCCCATATACTAAGCCTGGGATACATCTGAGCTACTAAAGTTAAATCTAAAGTTACTAAAGTTAGATCTGAGCTATTCATCCTAAAATTATATTCTTTCCACAGCCTAAATAGTTTAGTAAAAGGGTACTTGACCTAGCTCCTACCAGCAATAGTTTTAGATCCCCAGGTACCCTGAAGCCCATCCCTCTAAGTAAGCAGAGCCTGAAGTTTTTACTTCAGGTTCCCCAAACCCTCTCCTCAATGCTCCAGGCTACCATCTCCTGGCACTCTCCAGTTGGCTGATAATGTGCTTTGAGTATGATGAATTTGGAAAAATGAAGGGTTTTTTTTTTTTTAAAAACAAGAGAGGTACAGCTAAATCATTTAACCCGGAGTCTCAATTCATCTGCAAAGTGGGGAGATGAGAAAAAGAGAGGAGAAAATGAGGTCAGAAGTCAACTAGCCTCTTCACTTGGTAAGATCAATCATTCTTCTATGTAATTTGGAAATGCAATTAATGTCATCTTATATGTAATTTGGAAATGTAATTAATGACATCTCGCACTTTATATTATTGTTGTATTTCTACACTGCATATTGTAAAACCTGAGTGAGGAGAAAATTGTGTAAGACCAATAGTGTTACTTTAAATATGTATATCTGCTATTTAGAAAAACTTGTAAAATTATTAACTAAGCTATTTTGAGGTACTATTTTAATGCTAAAGTCTATAACTGTTAATTGATTATGGTATGTGGAAAAGAGAAAACTAACTGAATGAAAACTTGTCTGACTAGCTCTGCCCATTCAGAGCAGTCTCTCCTGCTTACAATTCATATAAATTTTCCTTATGTTGTAAAACTTTCAAATCCCCTAGAAATTATCTCCAGGCAAGGTCATTCTGCCTGAGAAAGGAACTTGTTTTAGTAAAAAGGATTTTTATAAATTGGCTTTTATATTTTAGAAGGATGGTAAAAGGAATTCCTTACATTTTAAGATCTGATACATCTTTATTACTTATTGCAGCCCCATGAGAATAGAAATAATTATAACTGGCTCTGAGCTGTGATTGGCAAAGCTTGTTGTTTAAGGTAAAAAGCATTTGGGACCATAACTAAATTTTATTTTGAGTCTGAATTTGGGTATAGTTGTCTGCATTAAATCAGTGTCTGAGAGAAAATGTCACTAGCTACTCAGAGGAATGTGATCCCGTACTGTCAACAGGTGGAAGTCTATATTTGGTAAAGTCTGAAGGGACTCTCTCAGCTTCTGTCTGGGATGGGATCCCTCCTGGCTCAGTTTACCCATGAGGTTCCTTTGAAAAGGAATGTTTCCCACTTATTCCTGAGTCTAGCTATGAGATGGAACAGATGCTGCATGAGATGGAATATCTGTAACTATACCTGAATTTATACAGAGCCAAGGATGTTTTCTCCTGGCACAATTGGAATGTCACATGTCCCTGCTTTTTTCCCCTCTATAACAGGTCTCTATGCTCAGAGCAAGTAATTAGTAAAAGATATGAGCTCTTTCATGTTAGCTTATTGGAAAATCTAATATTATTTTTTTATCTAGAATTAAAACATGTACAGAAAGTTATGCAAACTGCTTAAGATCATTTAAAAGTTTTCAATTAACTTCCTTCACAAAAGTTTAGTGATCATTTATAAATCTTGAAACTGTTTTGAAGACGAAAAATACCTTTAGGAGAAATTTTAAAAATTTCTAATGTGATTCTAAGAGACCCACTAAAACCTCCACTTGCAAGACATGTTTCTTGCTGAATTGATGTAACAAACCATAAAGCAGAAAAGAACTTGCTGTTTTAATCTGAACTTGTAGTTATTCCATCATCTAACCAAGTGTTAATATTTGTAACTGAATACATATGTGTAAAATTCATTCCCCCTTTTGAGATTCTGTTCAGCACCCCACCTTCTATTGTATTTTGGGTGATGAATGCTGTTATGTATGACTGTTAATGATTTACTTCTCAAGTACCTCCAACCTCTCCAAAGCATCAAGGATGCAGTTCGAGTGGTGTACCAGACCATTCCGTTATTAAGGTGGCCGGAAGAAAAACCTGGATCCACCCCTCACACATCAAGGTGATGGTTCCTCCCAACCCACCAGACCTGTGGGTAACAGAGCCAACCAGTGACTTACAACTGAAGATTAAGAGATTGTCCTGACGCTCCTGTTCCTGGCATGCCTGCCTTTGGCCGATTCCAATTCCTATGCTCCCACCTTGTAAGACAATTGATGGGAATCTAATTTCAAAAATGTGACTCATGGCCAGCCCACCCCTTTTCTTTGATCACTGTGCCCCAGATTCATGTTGTTTCCCTATACAGGCATGTATTCTGCGGGGACCAATGGTGCTGCTTGTGGAAATGTGGGCAGAAAAGCAGCCTTTGGTCAACCCAGTCGTATGTCTACCCTGAGAATGGGTCCCCCAAGTGTGGGGGATGGGGAAATATCACTGTGCCAATTGGGATTGTGTAACCATTGCTGACTGGGTCTCTGGCGGCAGCCATGACCACATTTCATTTCATTGTAATACCCTTAAGTCATGTAACCCAGTTGTCATCAGGATTTTGGATTGGACCAAACAGGATTGGAAAACTGGGACACCTTGGGGAATCAGGCTTTATGTCACAGGAAGGGACCCTGGGGCCTTGTTCACTATTCAACACACTCCAGTGCCAAGAGATCTTACTCCCACCGGTACCAACCCAGTCCTCAACCCATCTCCTGGTGGCGATCTAACCCCGGATGGGCCCCCTGTTTCACCCATTACCATCACTCCTGCAGACTCGGGCAGCACTCTGGTAGACCCCAAGTTCCTCGGA
>NW_027187305.1:6081-10397 GCF_028583685.1 Petaurus breviceps papuanus
CCTCAAGCATCAAGGCTGGAATCAAAGAGAGAGTCCAGGAGGTTAGTAGCTTGCTTTTTGTCCATTTGATGAGGCATCATCTGTTCTGGCTCAGCAGTCATCTCCCATTGCAAATGCCTCAGTGATCCATCATCCACGGCTGGATGCAAGTGTTCTCCTCAAGGCTTCATTAAGTTGCCTAGAAAAAAGAAAAATTACTAAGCATGCTACCTGGTGGGGGGAGGGGAAGACAAAGGGCCCCTGTCCCATAGGTATTCACTTATGCTGGGGAGGCGACAAAAATAAATAGGAAGCACAAGCATGGTGTATAAAAGTTGTCAGGAGTAGGCAGGAAGGAGGAGTGCTAGGGAGGAAGAGGGAACATGGCAGTTGTTCAGAGTGAAGTATCATCCTCAACTACTTAGTCTCTCCCACACCTCATAACCAATCTGTTGGTGACTGTGACATCGAAGATTTTAGCTAAGATGTGAAGGAAATCAGGGAAAGCAGGAGAGTAAGGTGAGGAGAGAGAATTCCAAGCATGGGAGGGACAGTGGAAATGCACAGTGTGAGGAGATGGAGCGAAGAGTGCAAAGAACAGCCAGGAGGCCAGTATCACAGGACTGCAGAGTACATGGAAGGTGGTAAGTTAGAAGAAGACTGGAAAGGTAGGAAGGGGTCAAATTAGGAACGTCTTCCAAAGCCAAACAGAAGAGTGCATGTTTGATTATGAAGGTAACAGGGAACCACTAGAATCTGTTGGATCTGGTGACTTTTATGTTCTACAGTGGTGTGGTAAGACATCTGAGGCAGGGAGATCCACTAGCAGGCAGTTGCAAGAGTCCAGGTATGAGTTGATAAGGGCCTTCTCCATGTGGCAGCAGTGTCAGAGAGAATGGACCATATATGACAGATGTTACAAAAGTGAAATTAAAAGGCCTTAGCAAGAGACTTGATGGGGGGAGGGGTCAGAGACAGTGAGGAGTTAAGGATGACCCCTAAGCTCCTAAACTGGAAGTCTAAGAAGACAGTGATACCAGCAAATGGAAGAGGGAAGATGGAAGAGTTGAGGGGGAAAATAGTTTCGTTTTCAGCACATTGACCTTAAGATGTCCATGTGGCATTGGTTTTGAGATGTCTAACAGGCCGTTGGAGATAAAAGACTGGAGGTCAGGAGAGAAGTTAGGACAGGATAAATAGATAAGATAGTTATCAGTATAGAGATGATAATTGAATACACGTGAAATGATTAGGTGACTGAGTGAAACAGAATAAAGGGAGAAGAGAAAGCCCATGACAGAACCCTGTGGGACACTCATGGTTAGTAGACATGGCTTGGATCAAGATCCAGTGAAGGTGACTGGCCAGATATGAAGGAAGAGAACTAGGATGGAGAAGTATCACAAAAGTCTAGAGAAAAGAGGGTACTAGGCAAAAGAAAGTGGCAGCCAGGTGCTGCAGGGTACAGAAGACTGGAGCTGGAATTAGGAGGACTCATCATCTCACAAGTTCAAATCTGGCCTTAGATGCTTACTAGCAGTGTGACCCTGGGAAAGTCAGTTAACCCTGTTTGCCTCAGTTTACTCATCAGTAAATATGAGCTGGAGAAGAAAATGGCACACCATTCCAGTGTCTTTGCCAAGAAAACTCTGAAATGGGTCAGAAAAAGCTGGAAACAAATTATCAACAATAGGCAATAGAAAAGACAACAGCATCAAAGGCTGCAGAGAGATCAAGAAGGATAAAATATGATACAAGGTCTTTAGATTTGACAATTAGAAGATTGCAAGAAATTTCGAAGAGAGGAGTTTCATTTAAATAATGAGTTGAGAAGCCAGACAGCAGAGCCTTAGGAAAAGAAGTAGGTACCTATTGCAGATGCCATCTCAAGGAATTTAGTCACAGAAGGGAGGAGAGATGTGACAGTAGCAGCAGAGATGAGTGGCTCAATTGGTGCTTTTTCTTTTTTCAGAATGGAGGAAACATGTTTATGTTCATAGACCAAAAGCAATCAGCAAGCAGACAGGGAGAAATTGAAGACAGTTGAGAAAGTGGGGATGATGAAGGGAGAAATCTGCTGGAGGAGACAGAATGGAATGGGACCACTTGTACACAATAGAGGGATTTGCCTTGGCAAGAAGATCCACTTTATTATGTGAGACAGAGGTGAAGGGCGAGATAGTGACTGGAGGCATCTAAGGGATGTAAGATGAAGAAGAGGGGAAAAGAGAGATCTCTTAGTAATTTTTAAAAAGAGATGTCTCTCAAAATTTTAGTTAAATATGAGGGTAGGTTCTCAGGTGAGAGGGTTGGAGTGGATTAGTCATGGGAAGGTTGTGAAGGGATAAAAAGTTTTGGGACATTCACTGTGGTGAATAGGATAGTGAAATAATTAGGTATTGGCGGGGCAGCCAGGTAGCACAGCGAGTAAGAGCACCGGCTCCAGTGTAGGGATAACCTGGGGATCGAATCCGGGCTCAGATACTTAGCACCACACCCAGAAATAACTGGCCATGTAACCTTTAGCAAGTTACTTAACCCAGATTGCTTTTTAAAAAAATAAAATAATTAGGGATTGGGGTGGCAAGGTGGTGCAGTAAATCTAGCACTGGCCCTGAAGTCAGAAATACCTGAGTTCAAATCTGATCTCAGATACTTAACACAAAAAACTAGCCATGTGACCTTGGGCAAGTCACTTAACTCTGATTGCCCTATCTTCCCCTCTTAAAAAAAGGCAAAAAGCAAAAAGAAATAATTAGGGAAGTTTGAAAGGACTGCCTTGCAGCAGTGAGAGTCCGAGTTGAGCAATGTAACAAATTTATAGTGGACCCAGTCAGCATGGCTTTGTGATTTTGTCCAGTTTCTGTCAGCTGCAGGTGTGTAGAAGCAAAGACACAAGATGGTGGCAGTGATGCAAAGCTGAGTCTTTACAAGGCAAGTTAGGCAGAAAGTAAATGGGCAAGGGATCAAGAGAAGACAAAAGAAAAGAGTTTAACTGGTTTCCCACAGAAAATAGTGAATGGAATAGGGAAGGGAGAAAAGTACAGCTAGTGTAGGGGTGATGACCTGGGAAAGAACTGAGAGCTACGATTTCACCTTTTAGGAAGACACATTCTTCCTCCCCCTTAATTCTAGTTACTTTCCTGTGCTGATTATCTCCAGTGTATCCTGTATATCACTTGTTTGTACATAATGGTTTGCGTGTTGCCTCCCCCTTAGACTGAGAGTAAGGTCTGTCTTTTGCCATTCTTTGTATCCCCAATGCTTGGCAGAATGGCTGGTACATAGTAGGTGTGCTTGACAAATATTTACTGAGTGACTGACCACCATGGGCCATAGAATTTGACCCATAGGGAGGGAATGCAAATAGTGAGTGATAGAGAGGGTTGGAGCTGACTGTCAAGGGATTTTAGCAAATCGAGGACTGGGAAGCCTGACAGAGGAAGGTGGTCTTCAGCCACTAGACTGGAAATAGAAGACAAAGGAGTTTCACCTCCCATACAACCCCACCCCCACTCCTACTACAATTCAGAGACCTCGACATGGCATCTGCCTCCTTGATCTCACTCAGGGACAGGGGAGGGAAACAAATTTGTGTACTGGATGAGGTTAACTCAACTTAGTGATTAGGCATCTCTTTGAAAAGAGAATACATAGAGAAAAGGGGAAAGGGAGTGGAAGGAGAAGGGGAGAGAAAGAAGTGTATAGAGGGAAAATAGAAAAGGGAGACACCAGAGGGAAGCAGAGAAGGAGAGAAGAGGCAGATGGCAGGGTGGAGAGGGGACAAAGGGCCTAAGGAAAATGGGAGGAAAGGAGAATGGGAAGAAGAGAGGGAGAGTGACCTCTCTGTGACCTCCCTCTACTTCAAGTCCACAATCTTCTCCACTTTTCCCATGCCCCAAGTCTCCCACTGATCATTTTTGGTGACTCTTTCCTTCCCTTTCATCCTTTTTGACTCCTACACCAACCTAGCCCCAACCCCAACTGAGCACAGGTCCTCTAGGCTCAACTTGTTCTCTCATCAGCTGCCTGTGGGGACATTCACCTGTAACTAAGTCAAATGCTGGTCCCACCTGAAATTACCTTCTTCTCAGGGACTGGTAGGGCACGATGACAAACCTTCTTAATAAGTACATTGACACAGTATTTAATGTTGTCAGCATAACAATTGCCCCCAAAGCTATCACATCAGACTTGGATGTCGATTCAGAAAAATATCCTGTAAGCCAAAAGGGAACCATGAGTTGATGTTTAGGGGAAGCAGGGCTGGGACCATCTGTTTCTGGCCCTTTCACAGTCCCTGAGCCCTCTGAACCCTCTCCAACCCCCTCCCTGGG
>NW_027187306.1:0-11544 GCF_028583685.1 Petaurus breviceps papuanus
TCAGACAGGGCTGGCAGCTGGTCCTGAAACCCCTCTCTGCTCCTGGGCTCAGAACCACAGTTGCTGCTTGTTTTGAATGTTTTCCTTCCCTAATACCCAGCCTAGGGCCCAGCACCTGCCCTCACCCTGGAGATGCCACATCTAGTGGCAAGTCCCCTCAGTCTGCCCTGGGTATCCAAGCCAGAACTGGGCAGTGAGGGCTGCCAGGTACCACGTGTTCCTGCAGGCTGCACAAGTTGAAGCCTCTTTAGGCTGGCTCTGGGCCCCTTCTTGGCCTGCTGGACAGCCTCTCCCTGATCTGGAATGCCCAGCAATGCTCTTCCTGCCCAGACCCCTTCCCCCCAGCCCACAGACCTCTCTCTGTCCCTCTACCCTGCCCCAGTCTAGAAGCAGGCCTCCCTGTGGTTCCTTGGATTTCCCCCTCAGGATTCAGCCTGGGCCGGGGTGTTCTCCATCTGTTTGCAGCAGGTGTGGGGGTGCTGAGCTCGGGGTTCTCTTTCTTTCTCCTCCACCCTCCTTCCTAGAGGTTTTCACTGGTGACTTTTCTGGTCAGGTGCATTCCCAGGTGGAGGCTGCGAGCATAACCTGGTTTCTACCAAACTGCTTCCTAGGTTTCTCAGCTGTGCTTGGTAAAAAGGGAATCCTTCCCCCACCCATTTATCTTGAGTTTATCAAATTTTGGGACCCTGCATTCAATTTGTGTGAGCCAGCCTCCTTCAACTGGTCTGTCCTGGGGGAGGCAACACCCTCTTCTTGCAAGAATTGAGCAAACTTTTTCTGTTCCTAGGTAGAGAAGCCTCTAAGTTTTTTTATTGGATTTTTGGACAGGGTTTTTATCCCACACAGTTTGGGGGCTTGTTTGGGACCCGCACACTTGTAAGCAGCTTTCTTTCCACTTCGGTCCTGAGGCAGGAACCCTCTGGAGATTTCTGCAGTGGTCTCTAGACTTGGTGGGGGAGTTCACTGCTCTGAGAGGGCAAAGTTCCAAAGAGAGGAACTCGGTGTGAACAGAAACCTAGAGAAAGACTATTGTGTGGAAGTGGACCTGAACTCTGGCAGGCCAGTGGAGAAACAGTCACGTGAGGCAGGTGGGCAACATCTTGGGGGTCCTTGGGTTAAAATTTGTCAAGCCTCAGACCTGGAGAGACTGGTAATGTCTCTTGACCAATTTGTAAATGGGAATGCACATTCCAAATCCCAAGCAGCAGAGCAAAAACCTGATACAGTGATACAGTGATCCCAACTCAAGCTAGGCCGCGACTGCAGCTGGGCCTAGTCTGCCTTCTGTCGTTAGCCCAAGGCTGCAGCTGGGCCAAGTCTGCCTTCTGTAGTTAGTCCAAGGCTGCAGCTGGGCCAAGTCTGCCTTCTGTAGCTAGCCCAAGGCTGCAGCTGGGCCTAGGTTGCTTTTGCAGACTTACCCTTCCCCTCCTCCCCCCCCCCCCCCAAATAAGGTATCACATGCTTTCCCTGTTTTCATTGGATAAAGATTGCTTCCTTGCTCTTTATCTGGGTAGATTCCTGAAGATTGTGAGGCCAAGCTCTGGACCAAGGAGGGCAAGGTCAGTGGGAGGGGTTGTCTGCCTCAGGCTATAGAGCCTGCTTTGCTTTCTGTAGCCAGCCTCCTTGCACTGTTCCCTCCTGGTGGGGGCAAAGCCCTCTTCTTGCAAGAATTGAATGAATCCTTTCTGTTCCTACCTAGAGGAGCCTCTGAGTCTTGGATTGGATTTTTGGATAGGGTTTTTCATCCCACACAATTTGTTCTGTTTTTTTCTCATCTCATCGGTTCCCCTTCATCTCTCATCACCTGGGGCAGAGTGGAACCTGGGGAACCACATCCAATGTATAGTGTACAAACCCAATGACTCCAGCAAGGTGACTGGGAAGCCCCAGGCAAGCGGGCCTCTGAGTAACTGCCCAGAGCCCGTGTCTGAGGTCAGAGGAGGAAAGGGGCCTCCCCCCCAGGGGGCAGGGTTATCTCCCCTAGCCGATGTGCCCCTGGGGTTGGATTCTCCCGCTCAGGGATTCTTCTCTCTCTTTCCTAGGGAGGGTTCCGTCTGCAGGGAGACAGGGGGTTAGTCTCTATGGACAACCAAGTGACCAGAGTGACTCCCAGCTTGTAAATGTCCCCCATCCTGTCCCAGGTCCTTATCTCCCTCAGGCTCCTGCCCCCTTCTCTGGCTTCCACAATGTTACCGCAGCCAAAGCTCTCCCGGACCATGGAATGTTTTCACTCTGTGCCTTCCTGGTCCCCATGAGACAGCTTGGAGCCACCTGCAAAGTCCCTGCTTTGGACCATTCTCAAAAGAGCTGTACAGGAGGTCATGCTGGGGAATGTCCAGAGCCTGCTCTCCCTGGGGCAGGACCATGTCCTCTGGTAACTAAATCTGCCTTCAAAGGGACGGCTTCATTCCCTCCCTAGAGTGGGGGGTGTGAGCATTTATCAGTTAATTAGGAGGTGATAGTGCTATTTCCCCCATGGGTTCCTCCTGCTCCTGGGGCTTCCTATAAAAGGTCTATGAATTTTATGATAGAAAACAGGGCTTTCCTTTGTCGATTCAACATATTCTCTGCTATTTTGTGTAGCTTCAGGTAAGAAAATTAAACCACTGTTGTAGAATCTGGGACTTAGAGCTAATGTTAGGCATTAGACCTCATCTAACTTTGAACTTGTCATCAAGTTAGTCTGCAAAGTCTCTAAAATGTGCTCATGTTTCCTTTCCTTGACATTGGGCAGGAAAGGGAACCCCCTGCCTGCCAAGACAATCCCTTCCTCTTTATAAATCTTGTGCCTGGGAGAATAAACATGGGCTCCTTACTCTCACCATTCTAAGAATCCCATCTCTTTTTACTCACCCACTAGCAATCTCTGGGTACGTGATTCTTTCTTAGCTCTGCTTGGAGACGGCAGGGCTCCCCATAACTGGCTCCCCACAACTGGCGCCATAAGGGGGGGCCAACACAAGGTACAGAAGCAATAGGCACAGAAACGACAGGCTGAATGAGGTGTCGAGAGCCCACGTCGGTTCTGCCCAGGAAGACCCCCTTGAGACCCGCAGTACTCTAGGACAAGGTAAGGAGAAGGGAGAGGCTGTCCAGCAGGCCAAGAAGGGGCCCAGAGCCAACCTAAAGAGGCTTCAAGTTGTGCAGCCTGCAGGAACACGTGGTACCTGGCAGGCCCCACTTACCATCCAATTCTGGCTTGGATACCGGGTGCAGACTGAGGGCACTTGCCACTAGATGTGGCCACTCCAAAGTAAGAGCAGGTGCTGGGCATAGCATTCCAAGTCCATTAGTGATTTACTGAAATGCCACATGCAGCCAACCCACATACATATCTCTCAGACTGAAACACAGGTCAGGAATGTGCAGATCGATAGTGGGGAGGAGGATAGGGAAGCAGACTTTTGGCAGCACTGAAAGCTTGCAGGTCCCTGGCAGGAGCTTTGCCTGAGATCCTGGAATGACACCAGACACAACACCCCAAGAAAGCAGCAACAAGAACGTCCTGGACATTCCCTCCAGAATCTGGAGAGAGCCTGGCCATGACATCAGGCTCATGGGCAGAAAGGAGCCTGGAAGAATAAGAAAATAAAGAACCGCACCATCACTGTTACCTTGGTGACAGGGGTGCACAAAACACAAACCCAGAAGAGAATAACTTCAAAACAACACCAAGCAAAGCCTCAAAGAAAAGCACAGTGTCAGGATAATTTCAATGAGAATTTATGAAAATGAGGATGTAAGAGATAAAAGAGTAAAACCATTTTAAAAAATTTTATGAGAACAAGAGGAGAAAATGGAAAAGAAATGAGAGCTGTGGAAGAATCAAAAAAGGAATTAAAGTCTTGGCCCCAGACCTATGGAACTTGCCCAAATAACATACATATATGTATGTATAGAAAATACAAATATTCTATAATTTTATGATATACAAACACAGACACATATATAAGTATATTTCTAAAAACACTGCCAGGTCTCCTTAGAACTAGAGGTCCATCTAGATGTAGAAACAATCTACTGGTCACCTCTGGGAAGAAACCCTCACAAATGAAAACTCATAGGACCACCCTAGCCAAAATCCAGAGCTTTACTGTCCAAGAAAAAAAACACTGCAAGCATCCAGAAAGAATTCAAACACCTAGGAGCCACAGGCAGGATCTCATGACTTACCTACCCCTAGTACAAAGGACTAGAGAGCTTGGAGTATTCCTTAAGACAAAGGCTATCCATAAATGACTAAAATTCTACATGGGGGGAAATGGCACTTTAATGGAATAGAGGACTTCCAGCATAAGTGCTGAAAAAAGTAGGGCAGCACACAAACTTTGAAGTGCAAAGACAGGAGTCAAGAAAAACACAAAATGGAAAAATAATTAAGGACAAAAATGAGGATAAAGTGTTTGCATTCTCATGTGCACAGCTGATACCTAGGGCTCCTTAGAACCATGATCAAGGGTGATAAGAGTCATTAGACATGAAGTGTTGGAGAAGTTATTCTATGTCTCAATATTGTTAAAAGTGTGGAAAGGGAAGGTCAGGGAAAGATACCAGACTGTGGAGCAGGTAGAGTGAAGGAAAATGGAGGTGTGGAAGTAGACTTGTCCATAGCAGAGGAGGATCTGGTGGTCAGAGAAGCTGTCTCCTCTGAACTAGTCAAAGGAGAGATGGTGAAACAGGCTACCCACATCCTAAGAGGGGAAGGATTGCTACAAGCATCTCCATGTCCCAGTTGACTTGGAAATGCAGCCAATGGAATGGCCAGAGAAGAGAGTCCTTGTGGGGAGGATGAGCATTCAGGGCATCTCAGGGTCAAGCCCCAGAAACACTATTGTGATCTTGGGCTGTTTGTCATTTGTTCTCTAAGAGGACAGTGACAGCAGGGAGGTGATGCCGTGACATGCAAGGGAATTGGATTGAGGTGAGGGAGGCCTCTGCAAAGTCACCAGCCTCACTTTCTCCTCTGGAGCCATCTGGGTCCAGTGTCCAGGGAGACTGGAGATGACCCTCCTTGGTGAATGCGACCTATGAATGAAGGATGGGCAAGCCCTGGCCTGGCTGGCTGGAGAGATCGAGGAAGAGGCAGGAGTTCTGTGCAGAGCTTGGGGAAACAGAGGACTGCCCACTCAGCAGTCTTGGCCAAAGCTTTGGGTTTGGAAGGTGCTCAGCCTCATCTCCCTGCAGGACAACCCTCCTTTTTGCCACTCTTTCTTTAAGGTTATTTTTTTCTTTTTCTTCCTGTCAATACAAGACTATCACGGCCCTTTGTGTGTGTCAGAAATAAATAGCTGCCCCATATCATATTGGAGGCAGCTGGGTGACAGAGAGCTCTGGACGTGGGGTCAGGCTTGAATCTGGCCTCGGACACTCAGTACATGTGTCACCAGGGCTGTTCTGGTAAATGTTTAACAACCAGCTCTCTGGGGAGGGGGTAGTATACACAGCACAGTTTTAAAGTGAATCTGCATTCCAAACGTGGTCAGCACCATTTCTTACTGATGATAATTATAGCTGACATGTATAAGCAGCACACCACGTGCCAGGCAGGTGCTAAGTGCTTCACAATTCTGATCTCCTCCGATCCTCCAAGAACATGGAGAGGTAGGTGCTATGATCCTTCCCATTGCACAGATGAGGAAACTGAGGCCGACAGAGCTAAAGGGGCTTGTCACACACACACCCATTGACTGTCTGAGGTAGAACTTGAACTCAGGCCTGAGGCTCCATCTGCTGGCCAGCCTGGCTGCCCCTGGACAACTGACCAAACACTAAGTCAGGAGCCCATCTGGAGCTTTGCAGATATCTGAGGTGTAATGACCACCCTGAGAATTTAACCAGCGGCTCCCTACGCTGGCAGGAGCCAGCCCCGTCAGCCTCAGTTTCCTCCTCTGTAAAGTGGGCACAGCAGCAGCTCCCAGGTCAGGGGTTGGTTTTGACAAACAGGTGCCCTAACACAGGGAAGAGGAGCCCCTGAAGGCGACCTTTGGACTGGACACGAGCCCCCCCTGAACATCAGAGGGTGGGGAAAATAAAGCCCTAAGCCTCGCTTGGGACTGGGGGTGTGGAAGAGATGTCTGCTCAGGCAGGGCGGGGCCGGGGACTGAACAAGCCCCGCCCACCAGGTAACACTCGCACCCCGCCCCCTCTACCCCTACGCTCCACCCAATCCATGGCCCCGCCTCCCTCTGGCGGTTCTGGTTTCTCAGTATGAAAGCCCGTACCCCGCCTTTGGACTAGCCAATTGGAATCCTAGACGGCCACTACGTAGGCATCGCCACGCCCATCGACCAGGAGCACGGGCCAGTTCCAGAATGGACTACAATTCCCAGAAGGCCGATCATCGCAACCGGAAGTGGCTATCCCAGGCAATCTAGGGAGCGGCTCCGCCCCTTGGCCAGGGGCAGAGCTTGGCAGAGGCTCCAAGGAGCTCCTCCCAGTCACGTGCCTCCTGGCGCATGCGCATTGTCCCTTGGGTCTAGCTGGCCATTGGCTGGGCGTGGGGTTAGGTGAGCTCCGTGGGCGGGGCATGAGGGCGGTCACACAAGGAAGTGTTCTTTCCTGGGAACCGAGGGAGAGACCCCAGTCCTCCCCCTGCTGCCTGCCCTCCCAGAGACGCCAAGGAGCCACTTTCCATCCCCTGCCCGCTGAGGTTTCCCCTTGGGTCCACATGCCCGGGGGTTGGGTTAGGTGAGCTCTAGGGGCGGAGCCGGAGGATGGGGAGGGGCGGGGCCTTGAGGCTGGGTGAAGGGCGTGGCCTTGAGGCTGGGGGAGGGGCGGGGCCTGGAGGCTGGGGGGGGGGCGGGGCCCGGGGGGTGGGGGAGGGGCGGGGCCCTGGATGTCCTCCCCCCCAGGCCTGAGGCCCAGGTCCTCTCCCTGCTCCCCCATCCGTCCCCAGCACCGTGGGGGGGCCATGGCCTCGGCCCGCCCCCGCTCCTCCTCTGCAGGGTCTACTCCAGGGCGCGGGGGCTGCTCGGACCCTCCCTCCCTGTGCAGCTGCCTGTCCTGGGCTGTCCCTGCTTCCAGAGCCCTCCCACTCTTAGGGGCTGCTGGGTGCCCCCATAGTCATGTAGGGACGTGAGGGCCCACACATGCATGCATACACACACGCAAACATACATGCATACAAATATGCGTGTATACACACAAACATACATGCATATATATACACATGCATGTGTACACACAAACATACATGTGTGCGTGCATACATGCATGCATGCACACTATCTGCATTTCCTGATTGTTTTACCAATTTAGGAGTCTTCCCTTTAATCTCTCATGGCCTAGATAAACCTAGAATTAAGGAAGAGGTGGGAGTTTTAATTTAAAAGTTGGATGTGATAGACTCCTGGAGAAACCTGAATGACAAGGGCTCGGAGTGTGGCCATAACTCAGCTGTTTCTGGCACCTTCACAAAAGTTGACTGTGTTAGGGCCTGGACACCTCACAGGAAGGCAGAAAAACAAGCCTCTAAAAGGCACTCCTTCCAGTCCATGAGACGGCAGTGCTGGGGAAGGCATCGCCCAGGCTGCTGCTTTGCTACTATCTGCGGCTTGTCTCCTTGCAGATGTAGAGGAAGGTGAAGGAGTCCCTAGAACTTGTCTTTTTGAGTTGTCATATTGTGTCACCCCCGTGTCTCTGTTCCTGGTACCCTCATGGGTCAGTGATTAGGGAGGGGCCGAGAGGCAACCCCCCCTTTTGCTGTCACGTGCCCATGCAAATGGCCTTTCATCTCATTACTAAAGTGATCAATGGAAGGTGCTTCTGTCTGGAATCCCTTGTGAATCTGCAGTGATAAGAGCCTCAATAAATTGCCACCTAGACATATTATCAGAAACTTCTTTTAATTCTCTTTGTCCTGAATTTTGCCTCCTTCATTCAGGTAAAAGCCTGAATAAAGAATTGTCCTAATAATAAGGAGAATTTACAAGGTCGTTTGGACTTTCCTAAAAGAGTAAGATTTGCTGTTTTTTGTTATTAATTTTATTGTTTTAACATAATTTAATTTTTAATTTATGAAGCACAACAAGCATTTCCAGAGCATAGTATAATAAAGAAGATGATTGTATGAGAAGCTACAAATCTTCTGAAAATACCTGGAAATAGCCTGACTTGCTATTCCTGTCTAAATACAACAAAATGATCCAGGAAATATCTTCTTTTTCTTTGTTTTCCCTCCCTGAACGCCAGCCCTGGTCAGGCCCACCATTAGACACACACATGTTTATATATAGGTATATGTGGATGCATATATAAAATTATTCCATCTTTGCTTCTGTTTGTCACTTCTTTCTCTGGATGCGAACAGTGCCTTTCTTCACATGTCCTTTAGAATTAATGTGGATGGTTATAGTGCACAAAATGCCTTATGCTCAAAGTCCTTCCTAAGACACCATTCTTATTACTTTCTCAGTATTCTCTTGGTTTCATGCAAGTCTTTCCTTTTTTTATCTGAAGTCAGCAAGCTCCTCACCTCTCATAGCACAATAGTATTCCATTGCGTTCATACACCATGATGTCTTTGGGCATTCCCCAACTGATGGGCGTCCCTGCATTGCCCAGTTCTAGACCACCACAGAGAGAGCTGCTGAGAACATTCTAGAACATTTGGGTTCTTTTCCTTTTTCCCTAATCATCTTAGGAAACAGACCTAATACTTGTGCTGTAGGTCAAAGGGTATAGGCAGTCTCTTTGGGCATATTCCAGATCTCTCTCCAGAATGGTGGGATCAGCTCACAGATGCACCAACAAGGAATTTTCCCCATCAGGGCCCCATTTGGAACACAGGAGTCAAAGCTCTTGCCTGTCCCAGTTACCTGAACCCAAACCATTCTTGTCCTTACAGTCAGATTAGGGAAAGTGGCTCCAGTGTGAAAGAGTTCACTGAGGTGACATTCTCTTTAGCCACTGAGAGCTTTTATTTAGGTGAAATCACAGGGAAGGATCATTGCTGTAGGCAGGGGCAAAGGAAGGTAAAGGTGTGGGGGAAGTAGGACCATATAGACAGAAAGCTATACAGCCTGCAGATGTTCAGGACGATGATGTAGTTTGAGGGTTTGTGGTAGTTAAAGATGAAGGACAGGTGGGGGTGGAGAGTCATGGGTTAATGGTTAAGGACAAGGGGGACACAGGATGAGGGAGACAAAACCAGTTCTTCTGGTACAAGGTAAGGAGGAGTTTTAGGGTATTTCCAGTTAAGGGGGAAGGAATTTAGGATGTTCTCAAGTTACAGGATGAGCTAGAGAATGAGGCTCCCTCAGGAGGGGCCTCACAAAGGGCTGGAAAAGCAGCTCTTAATGTCCTTTCTACCCCCTAGGACACCATTTGTATCCACATCAGGATCAGCTCCCAGGCCCTGGCTCCCTGTGTCTGGTCTCCCTTGAGGGATTCCAGGCCTAAGCTCCCCCAGAGGGTCCCAGGAGCCCTTCCAGCTCCTAGTCAGAGGACACAGTCCTCCTGCTGTCCCAGGCTTGATGTCCCCCTGGATCCCTTCTGTCCCTGCAGTGTCCCTGAGCTCCCTGCCATGAGCTGGGTTAGAATGTCTTCCTCTCAGCCCCCATGTGTGTTCTCCTTCCCCAGGCCTCCTGCTCCCCTGTGCCCTCTTCTTTCAGAGCCCTGGAGTCCCCTGCCAGAGAGTTGAATCCCAGGATGGATTTGGTCTCCCAGCCTCATCTTCTCCCATCTTTCCTTGGCCATTACCTGGTGGCTCCATCCCAAAGCCCTCCCCATGCCCAGCCTTCCTAAGCCTCTCTCCTCAGTCAGTTATCTAGATTGTGTGTGTTTGTGTGTGTGTGTGTGTTAGTATGGGAGAGATGGGGCAGGGAGGGCAGAGGACCAGGTGCAGGGAGAGCTCTGAGTCAGGGGCCACTGATGCTCTGACTGGACTCCTCCCACCTGGGATCCTGAGCCCCTTCTGCCTCTTGGGTCTCTGAAGGAGAATGGGGGGCAGACTGGGACCATCTTCCCTTCCAGGCCTGACATTCCTATAAGTTGTATTTTCTTCCCTGAGGGCAGGACCTCACCCTCCATAAATCCCCACAGGCCTCCTGCCCTAGAAGAAAAGGGAAAGACTCTGCCCCTCTGGGATCCTCCCTCTCCAGCTCAGCCTGCAGAGGACCAAGGCCTGGCCCAAGCAGGGAGCCTGGAGCCACAGTTAATGGCCCCTGGGAGCTGCAGACCCCCAGCCCAGGTGAGTGCACCTTCCTCAGACTGGACCAGCATCAGCCAAAGAGGCCATTTCCAGAGACAAAGAGGATGGTCTGTGAGGCTGCTGTCAAGTGTTTACCCAAGGTTTGACCAAAGAAGGCACAGAGTCAGGCTGTCCATGTGCTATAATGGGCTTATTTATTCTCATCAAGCCTGAGGGTCAGAAAAGAATCGTGAACTTAGAGTCATAAGCTGAAGGAAACCCTTTATCCCCTTAGAGCAGGCCCAGCTCAGGATGCCCGTGTCAGCCCCAGACTAGTGTCCTCTCCTGTGTTAACCCTGATGTGAGAAAGGAAGTTCTCAGTGGGAGAGACTGTAAATACAATGAGATAAGAGAATGTCAGAGTGTCCATTTTAATTATATCCCAGGATGTCTGTGCTTCTCTGGTCATTAACTTGACTCTATTTGTCTGAGTGTGAGTGTGTGTGTGTATGTGTGTGTGTGTGTACACACACAGAGAGGGGGACAGCCCAGATAATATAGCCTAATATGTGTCTATCAAATCCCCAGGTGATAAAGTCCCATTCTTCAAGATGGTGTCCAGGTCCAGGCACCTTGTTCTTGGTTTTCATAAAGACAAGAATGCTCCTGGTCAGCTTTCTCTGGCCTTGGAGTTGCTGACACAGGACGGGGCACCTGAGGCATTGAAGGCCTTTAAGCCTCTGTGTTAGGCCAGAGCACACAAGGCATTATGAGAGGCTAAGCCCAGTGGGCCTCAGTGTCTGTCCTGACTGGCCAGTCCAGGTCTTAGGCCTTTCTCTGGTGAGGGGAGGGGTAATGCCTGCAGGAGCAGCTTTCTAGAAGAATGCTACTGTGAACAGCTTTTAAGGTTTTGATTGCACAGTGTAGTGAACACTGTTTATGCCATAACAAATCAAAGTAGAACATTCTCAGAAAATCAAGGCACAGCTTTCACAGTATTACGCTTATCACAGAAAATCACAACATAGGTTTCCCAACGACTTGTCATTGAAATGGCCACGTAGTTTCCACCACAGTGGCCACGAGGTTTTGAACAAAGAACAGTCCTTTAGTAACTCAGTCATTCGATCATCCTGCAGGAGGCTTGCCTCCTTACTCAGTCATTCAGCCATCTCAGAATACAGTAGTCAGAGTCTCCCACTGCTGGGGCGCACTGAGGTAACCCAACCAGTCAGTGCTTCAGTCATCAGGGCCTATGTCTAGCCATTTAGTCGTCCATCCTTCATCCTTCACTGTGCAGTGATCAGACAGACAATACACAGGCCCCCCCCCCCCCCCCCAGGTCACTAGTAAATTTACAGTACTCAGTCAGTACTCAGTATCCAAGTAAGGTCTTCTTCCCGCTTGACTCGGCC
>NW_027187307.1:0-109511 GCF_028583685.1 Petaurus breviceps papuanus
CCACACACACACACACACACACACACACATTCTGTCTTCGAGGTAAGAATTCCTGTGGCTGAGGCTAAGGCTACCTCCCAACCCAGCTGCCCCCAGGGCTTGTTTGTTGTTTCAGCAGAGATGGCCTGGGGATATTTACACTTCACTCAGGCAGAACCATCCTGGGGTCTTTCTTGGACCTTCTCCAGTTGTCCCTGGAGGGCCACTGGTAGGCTCCAACTCTTGTTTACTTTTGCCCTCTATGTTCACCTTGGAGAACTGTTTCATCTTCTCTATGGGGGAAATCAGGACAGCTTGGAATTTTCTACTACTCTGCCATATTTCCAGAATCCTCTCTATAAAGTTTTTCAAGTTTCAGTTTTTCAAACTGGGCTTTAGACAATTTTCATTCCTTGGAAGGAATCTTTTTCAATTAGCCAGTTGACAACTCTTTGACTGTCTTCAAGAAAAACATACTGACCAAATCCCATACTTTGGAATAAATTTTTATCAGGAATAATTAGACCAGAATCAAGCGAGCACAAGAAAGAAAATAGTTTTGTCGCCCCAAAGTTTGTTCAGAGACCCCTTTTACATGAGCTGGGGAAGGTGGAAGCTGGAACCTCAAGGGGGTCCTGTTTCTCCTCCCCCATATTGACTCCACCCAAGAAAATGGTTTTGGAAACAAATTTTTCTACCAGATCAGAATCACTGAAACCAATTCACTGAGCTCCTAAAAATAGTTATATCAGTCCTCAGAAAAGTACTGTTGTTGATGGCAGCAGCAAGAAAAATTGAGATTCCTTGGTAATTTCTGACCTATCCTTAATAGGTCAGAACTGAGGTATATGTCAGATGTGTATTTTTACCAGGACCATTGAACCAGTGGTCAAATCAGGAACTAGAACCAGACCATAAAGGGGATTTCTGGTGAAACCACTTTGGTATTTGTGCCAGACTGGAGCTACTGAATCATCATCATTTAACCAGAGGTCAAAACAGGACCATTTAACCAGCGGTCAGAAACAAGGAGCCAGATTTAGATTCTACTATGGTCAAATACCCAGGACTTAGAAACAGCAGCCACAACAAACAAAGCTCTTGCTTATGTGCCTGCAGAAAGAATTGAGGCAAAAAGATCACAAGGTCTGGGAGAAAAATGCATTATCCTGGCTATTAATATGTAGACTTTCTCAGTGTAACCCTTGCTTTAGACACCTCAATCACAGCACCTTGTGCATCAGAATGTCCAGGCACCGACCAAACTGAGGCCCCCAAATGTTTCAGCAGATTGATTATTCAATTACCAAAGAGAAATCCAGAACAATAGCCAGAAGTACATAGAACACACACAGAAGACAGACTTGCTTCTCCTTTTTGGTGAATTTTATGTCAGCAAGATAGCAGTCTTTATGGCTCGACTGGGTCTTCCAATTCAAAGCCTCTGAGGTAAATATGGCCCTGGGCACATGGGCCATTTCACACTGAAGTAGAAGACCCAGTGTTCCCAAGCTTACTGCCTTAAGCCTCATGGCTTTGTAAAAACTGTTATGAGGAAAACCAAGTTCATTTGATAGCTAACTGCTGCTGAATAATGCTATCACAGATTCAGAAAAATAACCCTGAACACTATTTGGGGCTTATAAAAATGTCTTTATAGGAAAAATTACATCAGCGAGACAGAGAAATAATTTCTTTTCCATTTAACAATCATCATGGCTTCTTAGGCCATGATGGTCACACAGGCCTAGAAACAGAATCATCATCTCTTGATTTCTTCCAATTTAGGTTAAACAAGCTGAATTAGACTAAACTAGTGAACAAACTAAGTTATAGATTTAAAGGCTGAGTTGGTGAAAAAAAAATCTACACATTTAACGAATTCACAATTGGTCAATTGCAAGGAGGAAATGTATACGCTACCAAGATAACTACAAGGGTCAGGGAGCCAGGAGAATCCAGTCCTTTCTCCGAATAAAGTTGGCTAATTTCCTTTGTAGGGTTTAAAAATTTGGTAGATTTTATACCCCCCCCCCCCGCCCATTTTAGCTTCTTATCTCAGGAATGAACCAAAAAAAGTTTTCCCTTAATATCATTATGGGAGAAATCCCTCCTCTCTGAGTTCATGTGGTAGGTAAGTGCTGCTAAGATGTATTTCCCACAATGCAGAAATTAGAGAGGTAAAAATTGAGGTTTTCTTATTATGCTCAAGGCCTCTGAGAAAACACGAACAATGATTCTTTTACATACTGCAATCTTACACATTCCTCTTAGGCCATAAAAATGAAAGAAAAGACAGACTACCTCCTTCCATGTCGTAACAGTTGAACAAACCTAGTTAAATGGAGTCAAAATTTCATCTTTCCCCTAAGGAAACAAACTATGGCAAACTCTACAGATAAACTAAATCAGGTTACAAATGAAGGTACATGTAGATGGTTCACAGATAGGCTGGCTGGGGAGGAAGATTTACATGTTGCCAAGGAGTCAGGGCCAGTTGAGATTCTTCCTCTGCTTTCTTATCTAAAAAATGTTTAAGGCTTTTTACATCTCAGCCAGCTTAACAACCTGTCAACTAAGAGAAATGGCCCTGACATTCCGTTAACATTATTATTCTATGAGTCAGATTTCAGTGAGGTCAGTGTTAACAGAAGATGGGCCTTTCATCAACCAAAAGTTGTAGAGGAATACAAGGAAAGCCCAAATGAAAAGTTCCCATTCATTTTCTGCAATATCTCTCTTTGATCATCACTTATAAATTCTATCAGTCTTTGCCATGGGCGTTTTTTCAACTGGACTTAGGCATACATTCCTACAGGCAGATGTGAATACTGGAAAACATTGAGTACAACAGTAAATTAAGAGTGCTATAATTATGATCATCAATATTGAAAAACACAAAATCTCCCTGATCCAGCTTGTTCCCGATAACCTATTCCAAATGTCCATTTAATCAGTTTATTTCATCTTGAGTCTTACCTGTCCCACGTAGACATCTGGTCCTTGGAAACATTTTCTCTTAGAGATTCTGGAATAGGTCTCATCCCTAATTCGTTTCTAGAGAGCTGCTCCTTCTAGTAGATTGTTGAGGACTACTTGCCTGTGGTCCTCAGACCCGGATGGCTGAACAAGCCCTCTCAAGGTGTTTGGCCTGCTGATGGCCTGGGTTGGTTCCCCATCCCCCAGGAAAAGTGTGCAAAGGTACAGGTGTGAGGATTAGGTCCTTGAGATTTACACGCACTGCCTGGGACAAAGAAGTATGCAATGTCCGCAGGGGAAAGCAATTAAGAAGCTTCCTATAAAAGTCTGGAGGCAGGGTAAGAAAGTGGGCTCCTCACTTTCACCATTCTGAGGGTCTAGTCTCTTTTCATACACTAGCAGCCTCTGGGTCAGTGATTCTTCCTCAGCCCTGCTGCAGGGGGCTCCCAAAATTAGTTCCTCACAACTGGCGCCCAACGTGGGGCCCACGCAAGGCACTGGCACCATAACAATGAACCAGCACAAGGTACAGAAACATCAGGCCCGAGTGAGGTGTCATGAGCCCACTCGGTTCCACCCAGGAGGTCCCCCCTTGAACAACGCAGGATCCTAGGACAAGGTAAGGGTTAGGGTTAGGCTTAAAAGAACTGCTTTCAGTATTCTCTCTTTCTTCCCTCCCGATCAAGTAACAGCCATGGGACAATTGCAGATTAAAAAAAACCCAGCTGAGAGACATGTGAAAAAGTCCTCCTTCATATAATAGAGGAAAGAAGGCTCATGGTCACGAAGAATCAAATTAAATAATTTTTCGATCTCTTGGAGACCACTTCCCCATGGCTCTCTAAGGAAGGTACATTATACCCTGGAAAATGGTGGGTAAACAATTAAGAGAATACTATTCCATAGCAGAGCCAAAGAGTTTCCCAGGGCATTTCTTTCCATTACATCATGTTCTTAAATTGTGCTGATTTGAGCCAGATTATTACCAAGAAATGCGGGAGTTTTATGCAGGGACTCAGAGGAAGAGGAGAATGAAGACAGAGAGGAGGGGAATACACAGGGAGATAAGGGCTGTTACCTAATTGGGGCAGAGAACCCCACGCGGCTGTCCCCCCCCATTGTCTTAATGCCCCTCTTATCGGAATATATACACCCCCGCCTGGGACATAGTTAAACGGAAAGAAAGCAGTACACTCTTCCCCCTTTGAAAAGGCTATCCAACAGGTTAAGCAGCAGGGAGAGGACTACCGAGACTTGGGATTACAGACATTTCCGTAATAGAAAGACCTGACCCTAATTATACTGGACAAGTCCTCCTTCATTACTAACCCCTTGATATCAGGCTGCGCAGAGAAATCCAAAAGGCCTCTAGGGAATTTGGTTCAACTTCAGGTATGTCAGAACACTTTTGGACCAAGTACTCTATGCCATCCTACCTCCTCATGATTGGAGACAGGTAGCGAACGCTTGCCTGGAATCCGGAGAATGTTTGATTGGAGCTCTGAGTTTCTTGAGCAGTGCAAGCAACAGGCCACCCGTAATGAGTAACAGGTGCCCTTTAATTATGAGCAGCTCCCAGGTACTGGCTCATATCAGGCAATAGGTCAGCAGCTACTTTATGATATAAGGGGATAGCAACAAATAGCTACATGTGCCATCAGGGCTTGGGCAGCACTTCCTGGGAAAAGGGACAAAAGACAATCATTCGCAAAAATAACTCAGGGACTCTAGGAGACATTTACGGATTTTCTAGCCCACCTTACAGAGACTGTCATTAAGGCAATTGGAGAAGGGTACGTAGGCAGCTGATGTTCTAGCAAGGCAATTAGCAAGAGAAAAATACAACCGGGACTGCAAAAGAGCTCTTGCGGGCTGCAGAAAGGGTATCACTATAGAAGACATGATTCATAGATGTGCCACTGACTTTCTACATGAATCTGCTTAGAGAAGGGTTGGGGGCAAAGAACTTTAGCACAGGGCAGGAGAGAGCCTGGAGGAAGGAAGAAGGAAAATGCTTTAATTGTGGGAAACCAGGTCATTTACAAGCCCAATGCAGATAGAAAGGGAGAAATAAAAAGGAGCTAGTTGGAACTAGGCCCTCCAGGCCTAATACACCATACCCAAAATGTAAAAAGGGTTTTCATTGGTCATCAGAGTGTAGGTAGGGAGGCTCTGGAGCTCTTCTTTCCCTGGGCCCTCAACAACAATATCAATAGCTCAGCCTTGAGCTGTCCCCCAGGTTTACAGCAACAACAAGTCAGGTGGGACAAAACCACTGGGGATGGAAGTTCCTGGGGGAGCGGCAATGTATGCAGAAACAGACTTGGAATTCTAACTAATGAACTCATTGGTAAAAAGTAAAGGCATGTCTGCTTGCCACCTGCACTTGGGCGTTTCAGTTGAAAATTAAATAGCAAATTCATTGGAAGGTGAGGCGGTCGATATTAGTTGACCCTCTCCATGTGATAACAGTCCTATTTTTACTGATCAGGAAGTCACAATACTTCAATTGAAGTCACACCATTTTTTTTTTGCTGATAGGTACTGGAAGCATCCTCTCAGCACCTCCTGAGGTCGCATATCAAGGTTTCACAATACACCTGTTTATTCTTCTGCCTGGCTGCATCAAAGGGCTCAGCATCCTTGGCTGGAGCTTCCCTCCTAAGCAGCCCGGATAATCTTTACTTCCCTATTCCACAGCAAAACCCCCTCTCTCCTTTCTTTCTTGCTAGAAAACGAAGTATTCCAGAATCTTGGGTCATAAAATGCTTATGCTAAATTGAAGAGTGTAGGAGCAATATCAGGTCAGAATTAGAAATTTAAGTGTGTGTGACCCCAAAACTGCAACAGAAATCCTTACCCAAATAATACTCAAGTTTCTCAAGGTAGGAAGTGGAAAAGAATGGTTTATTTACAATCTTGAGAAAGAGCCACCCTCCTGACAAATGGTTAGGGGGGAGAAGCAATTTACAAAAGGAAATGGTGAAGTTATAAAGCCCTAACAGGAATTCTCCCCCCACTCCCCTCCTGATCCTTTTCTGCCATTGGCTGGAAGTTAGGTGTACAATCTAAATTTGGCAATCTACCCCAAGTAACAAAACAAGGAAACAGTAGATCACCCAATGTACGTTTGAGAAAGCACTTCTGTCCTTATCTGGCATATCTTGTGCTGAATTGGCACTGGGGAGGGTCTCCATTGCTCTAAGTCCCAGACTCCTGCAAGGTCAGGTGACCTCTAAACTTAGGCCTAGTGGATGCTGAAGCTACTCTAGATTTGATTTTTCAGAATGGGGAAACGTCACTGCAAATTATCCCTCACAGTTGCATGAAAAGTGTGAACAAAAATTGAGATTTTTAAGAGCTCGGGAATCTTTTTCTCACTCAACCCTGGCCAGGTTGGGTGTCAACAAAGAGGGTAGGATAAGGGACTTTGGCCTCAGATCAGAGGCAAATGGACAAGCATTTCACCATTCCTATCTCTCTGTGAGAGAAAAATTGTGTTCAGAATGCAACTATAAGTCAATTAAATTCATGTGAAGGATAGAAAGTGTCACTCCTGATTTGATGCTGGATATAGGTCAGAACTTGTTATATTGCTTGGTGTTTGGACAGATTGGGATGTTCTTTAGGATCTGATTTAAAAACCGGGAAATTTGTGAGCTCTCCAGTACAAAGGAGGGAGAAGTAAGGCACCATTTTCAATTTCTTTTTGCTAAAAAGTTCAGAGCTCTCGTTTTTAAGAAAGTTTTTAGGGAATGGACACATAGGCACAGTTTAAAATACTTTGCAAAGATTCCTTGAAGCTTCTCGTCCCAAACTAGAGCAGTAGAAAAAATGCCAAAGATTAGTGGAGAATTTAGTTGCCCTCCCCAATCTGGCAAAAGGGAGGAAGCATACTAAATTTATCAAGGACCCCTCTGACAACAGCCCTGAGACACCCTGAAGCCCACACTTTTAAACAAATAGACCTTTCCAATTCAAACCCCTAAATTCACAATTATATGTTTTAGCCGTGAGGGGAAGAGAAAAACCTTTACACCAGGCATTTCTACCTTTACCTATAGTTAAAAAGGAGGCTACAACTAAAACCATTTGGCTATCACATGGAAATTATTACCTAAGTTGCTTTATTGTTTAATGCTAAAAATTTTCATCAAGAACTAGTTACAACTTTCCTCTTAATTTTCTTCATAGAGGTTTGATGATCTTTTATGAAGCTTAACTCTTATTTACATGGAATATACCTTTAAAATTTCTTTCCAATCCCCTTAGTATGCTTTTTAGGAAGCCTGCTTAAAACCCTCATTTCCACAACAATTTATAGCTAAGTTAACAAAGTGGAGAACAGATATCACTTAATATATGCGCATTCCACAGCCCAAACAAGAGTGTCTGAACTTATGGGTAAAAATTTCCATTTCTGAAGTATCTTTCTTCCAAAATGAATATAACCAGAGGATAGCAAAGCTTGTTAGCTTTGTGGAATAGGGATGTATGTTTACTACTAGGAACTTCTGTCTACCAGCTTCCTGGAAATGCAAGCTACTGCATTATGAGTTATTAATACTTTACTGTTCAAACGATATCCCTTGATATCGTGTCAGACAGCAAAAATTTAGTATACACATGCCAAAATATTAGGAAAGAGGTATGTACTTACACGGTATGTACATAGATACTTAAGAATTGACCTCTATTTGTCATGTGCCTATCACTCCTCCATTACTTGCTGTTGCCCACAGGGGATGGATGTAACTTATCCTCCCTTTGGTAAAGTTCCTTCAAAAACAAAAGAAAGGGGGAGACTGATGGAACACCCGGTAATAGACTGAAGGTGGAAAGACCTGGCCAAACACCTAAAAGGGGCCTGGGACGCTAATTACTTGGGAATGGTATATTTGTATTTCCGCAGTTGATGAAGCCGCTGCAATCTAGATCCCACAGCAGTGCTCGAGTGTTCACAGCGAATACATCACCGATGTCCTTCCAGAAAGAAAAGACACCCCCGAAACATGATGACCCGCTAGAGAGTGTGCAGAGCTCACCCTGAATAACCACAGCAGAGGGTGATCAAGAACAATGAACTCGACAGGACTCGTGGAAAACCTTTGCAGCTATTGACAGCTGCACATAGCTATTAAGGACGAACAATACCGTTTAGACCAATTTGGATGCTTGTCCTTACTGTCAATCTGCTTCACCAAAGACAGCAAAGTGTCTGGGACCTTATAGAATGTTACTTGCACTCAAGACCACCTTGTGCAATGTATAAAGCACACTATTGTTGGGGATAAGATTGTAACTCAAGCCTCTTTTACCCTTTAAGCAGTGTTGGCTGGTTTGGTCATGCTGTTAGGATGCTTATGCAATTGGCAAGAAGTATATTTTGTGTGTCGTTGGCTGTTACAATGCTCCCACTGTTCTTGCAGTGTCTGTCATCTTTACAGAGCAGAGAAATCTCACTAGCATAAATGAATATCTATTGCTCATTGATTGAAAATGTGAAAGAGGTGGTTACAGCTAAATATTGATGAAGTATAGTTATGGATTTCCTCCTATCTGTAACACCAGTAAGATAGGTTTAACTGTAATTGGATGTACGCTGCTTTTTCCCCTGATTACATGGTGTCTTGGCAATTTGCATTGTTCCCACTGTTGCCGGTGTCAGATTCACATGATGCATGAAGTCACCACTGACCTGCTTCACCTATTGTAACAAAAGGGGGAGATGGTGAGTGGGACTCGGACCCAGATGGCTGAACAAGCCCTCTCAGGTGTTTGGCCTGCTAATGGCCGGGGTCGGTTTCCCATCCCCCTGGGAAAGTGTGCAAAGGTACAGGTGTGAGGATTAGGTCCTTGAGATTTACACGCACTGCCTGAGACAAAGAAGTATGCAATGTCCGCAGGGGAAAGCAATTAAGAAGCTTCCCATAAAAGCCTGGAGGCAGAGTAAGAAAGTGGGCTCCTCACTTTCACCCTTCTGAGAGTCTCGTCTCTTTATACACTAGCAGCCTCTGGGTCAGTGATTCTTTCTCAGCCCTGCTGCAGGACAGCAGCAGAATGAGGGCTCCCCATAGTAGATCCACTTCCCTGGTTCCAAATCACTTGCAGTAGTTCACTAGGTAATTCTGCTAAAATCTGCTAGTAGTAAGGCTACAGAATTTATTAACACCTGACAGCCTCTTAAATTTGACCTTCCAGTAATGGGGTCATTTGGTGAAAACAAGTTCAAATATCATGGAGATAATGAGAGTTCTTAACAGAACTATAAAATCAAATTAGAAACCCATAGTTCATCTGAAAGTTCAAAGACTTTCTGCTTTTATGTACCATTTGCTGTTTCTGTTTCTATCTGAACTCTGTGCCCAATATGGATAAGGCTATCTGTAGGCTGAAGGAAAAATCTTAAAGAGAATCCATGAAACCTAAGTAGTAAAATGAGCTTTTCTGTCTCAATATTAGATTTCAAAACAGGAAAAAATATTTAAACATTTCTTTACAATATTATTGCAATTTCACATGTAAAAATCCTTAATCCAAGCTTGAGAATTTTACTAAAATGTAATCAAAGCCTTTATATCTCAGGGGAAATAAAGAACAAGAAAAAAGTAATCTGTGTATATTGAACTGAACCTGAAGGATGTTTCACTACTTATTTTTTCAGTCTTGTTCCTAATTACCATCAGGAACATCATTTTACTTGCGCTTTTGTCATTGTTCTTAATGAAAATATTTGGAAGCCAATCACACATGGATAGTAGATCTCGGAGAAAAGTCTCCATCTTACTACTTCAGTTAAAACTTTTACATCTTCATTACATCACATGTTTGAAACTCTTCCCCCATTGGGAAAAAAATGCATCTATCCATAGAAATAGGAAAAGGGTGACTATGCCCATAATGAAGATAAAACTAAAGCAATTGTTAGAAGTTATTTTGCCCAATTACATACTAATAAATTTACAAACTGAAGTGAAATGGAAGAGTATTTACAAAAATGTAAACTGCCCAGATTAACAAAAAGAAATAGAACATCTAAATAAACCTATTTTAGAGAATTTCAACAGGCCATAAATGAGCTTCCTAAGAAAAAGGCATCAGGACCAGATGGATTTACAAGCAAATTCTACCAAATATTTAAAGGTCAGATAATCCTAATACGAAATCAATTATTTGGAATAACGGGCAAAGAAGGAGTCCTACCAAACTCCTTTTATGATATGACGCTGATACCCAAACCAGAAAAAAGCAAAAACAAAGAAAATTATGGACTAATTTTGCTATTGAATATTGATGCAAAAATCCTAAATACTAAATCCTAAAATACTAGCTAGGAGACTACAGCATATATCACAAAGAAAATACATTGTGACCAACTGGGATTTATACCAAGAGTGCAGGGCTGGTTCAATATAAGGAAAACTATTAATACAATTGATTATATCAACAACAAAAGAAAAATCATATGATTATCTCAATAGATTCAGAAAAGGCTTTTGACAAAATAAACATTTATCCTTATTAGAAACACTTGAATGCATAGGCATAAATGGATTCCTTAAAATGTTAAAAAAAAAAAAAGCATCTGCCTAAAACCATCAGTAATCTATCTATAACAGGGATAAGCTGGAAGCCTTCCCAATAAGATCAGAAATGAAACAAGGATTATTATTCAATATTGTACTAGAAATGCTAGTAATAGCAATAAGAGAAGAAAAAGAAATTGAATGAATGCGAATAGGCAATAAGGTAATAAAACTCTCTCTTTTTTGCAGATGATATGATGGTATATTTGAAAAATCCTAGAGATTCAACTAAAAATCTAGTTGAAACAATAATTTTGGCAAAGCAGCAGTATAGAAAACAAATCCACGTAAATTCTCAGCTTTTCTACATATCACCAACAAAGCTCTGCAAGAAGAGATAGTTCATTTAAAATAACTGTAAATAATATAAAATACTCTGTAGTATAGCTACCAACACAAACCCAAGAACTATATGAATATAGTTGTATAACACTTTTTATACAAGCAAAATCAGATTTCAATAATTGGAGAAACATTAATTGTTCATAGATGGGCTGAATCAATATAATATAAATGATAATGCTACCTAAACTAATTAACTTATTCAGTGCCATACTAATTAAACTACTAAAAAAAATGATCTTATTGAACTAGAAAGAATAACAAAACTCATTTGGAAGACCAAAAGGTCAAGAATATTAAAGGAATTAATGAAAAAAAAATGTAAAGGAAGGAGGTTTAGCGAAACCAGAATGTAAATTGTATTATAAGGCAATAATTATCAAAGCTATCTGGTATTTGTGTAAGAAACAGAACAGTGGAGTAATGGAATGGAGCAGGCATACGATACAATGATTATAGTAACTTTGTGTTTGATAAATGTTAAGATCTAGGTTTTGGGGATAAGAACTCACAATTTGGTAAAAATTGCTGGGAAAACTGGAAAATAGTCTTGCTGTAACTAGGTAAAGATCAATATTTTACACCATTTACCAGGATAAGATCATAATGAAAACATGACTTAGACATAAAGGGAGACATCATAAGCAAATTAGAAGAACATGGTACATATTAACTATTCAGATTTATGGGTAGGATAAAAACTTATGAACAAGAAATAGTATTGTAAAGTGTAAAATTGATAATTTTATTACATTACATTTAAAAGTTTTGTTACAAATAAAACCAATGTATCTAAGATTAGAAGGAAAGCATAACAATTGGAAAAAAAATTTGTAGAGAAGTTCTCAGATTAAGGCCTCACATCTTAAATATATGGAGAACTGAGTCAAATTTTAAGCATATGAATCATTCCCCAGTGGATAAATGGTTAAAAGATATGAACAGGCAGTGTTCCAATGAAGAACTCAAAACTATATATAGCCATATGCAAAAAAATGCTCTAAATCATTATTGATTAGAGAAATGCACATTAAAACAACTCTGAGGTACCATCTCATACCTATCACCTAAAATGGTTGAAGGGAAAAGTGACAAATGTTGGAAGGGATGTGGAAAATTGTGATACTAATACATTGGTGAAACTGTGAACAGATCCAACTATTTTGGAGAACAATCTGGAATTATGCCTAAAGAGTTACAAAATTGTGTATATCCTTTGACCTACCCAAACCACCATCAGTTCTGTTTCCCAAGGTGATCAAGGAAAAAAGAAAAGAATCTACATGTTCTAAAATCTTTATAGCAGCTCCCTATGTGGTGGCAAAGAACTGGAAATTGAGGGGATGCCCATCAACAGGGGAATGAGTGAATGAGTTGTTGTATGTGATTGTGATGGAATACTACTGTGCTGTAAGAAATGAGGAGCAGGCAGAGTCAAGATGGCAGACCAGAAACAGGGCTTCCACTGGGCTCCAGCTCCCACCACCTCCAATTCATGTAAAAGGGGACTGAACAAACTTTGGAGCTACAGAACCCACAAAATGACACAGAGAAGCTAACCTCCTGCTTAGGATAGCCTGGCAGGCTGGCAGGAAGTAGCCAGCAAAGTGCTCTGGGAGCAGACCCCAGCCCCACTCCAGCCCAAGGTTTTAGCCTTAGGGCGGCCTGACCAGCCGAGGCTGGAGGGACTTCAGATCACCAGCAGCTGTGGCACTTTCCAGAATTATCAACCCATAGATGCTAAGGACAAAGTAAGAGGTCAGTGCAGTGTGGATTTTGGGATCCAGTAGTTTGGAAGTGCAGTGGAGCCTTTATCCCCTGGAGGGAGAAGCTGCTGAGGCACCTTGGTGCTGAAGCAGCCACATGTGGCTGCAGATTGTAGGGAGACCAAGGGACCAGTCTGAGGGGTAATCACTCTTGCTTTTTAACCTGCTTGGATCTGGATTGCAGTCTAGAGTGGAGGTCCTGAGGTGTGTGACCAGCTTGCCAGAGCATGTGGAGGCTTGAGAGAGGGCACCCAACTAATACCTTCAGCAGCTGTGAAAACCCTGTCTGGTGGCAGTCCTACTATGGCAAAAAGCCCAAAAGTCAAGTAATTGAGTGGCAACATGAGTAAATGAGGAAAGCAAAGCAAACAGAGGAATCCAACATTTTACTCCTATTTTGGGGACAAAAAGGATCAAAGACAGTGAAGTCAGAATTCCTGCACCAAAAGCTTCCAAGAAAAATATGAGCTGGTTACAGGTCATAGAGGAGCTAATCAAAGGGTTACTAGGAGTGTCTGTTTTTTGGCAAGGGGAGTTTACTATCAGAATTGCAGTAATTAAAGACATTACAGGTTGATTCAGATATGAAGCTTCATCAATTAGCTTAAATTTATGTAAGATTTTAACTTTGAAATATCTTTCTCAGGGTCAAAGATATTTGATCCCAGAAGTTATCCTGTCCAAACAGTTTCACAAAGGTTTTAAACTGGGTCTTTAACATTTTGGGCTCCTTGGAAGAAATTGGGAATAGGGTCAGGAGCAGAGGTGAGAGAGGGCAGAGGCGAACACAGGTGGACAGGAGCTCCAGGACCTGCTGCCATGGCTAACACAGTGGGGTGGGGGGGTAGGGACCGCTACGGGGAGATTAGGGGTTACAGGGGAGACTGTCGAAGGAGGGCTGGGGGGTTAGTTTGGATAGTTTGGGCTAGAGTGATAAAGGCCCAAACTAGGGTGGGGCCCTGGGAGTGGAGAGACCACATGTGGCAGTGCGATGGGTGTGGGGAATGATGGAGGCTGCCTTGGGAGCCTGAGGGGGCCCTGGGCAGTAAGAGGGATGGTTGAGGGGTGCCTCCAGGGCATTTGGTGCTGCCCAACTAGAGGAGAGAGACCAGGGCAAGTCATCAGCACAGAGAAAAGAAAATGAGGCCTGACTGAATCTAAACTTCACAGAACAGATCATCTTAATGAAAGGATTTGTTCTGCAAAATGTGGGCTTGTAACCCCACTTGGGGTTTTCTTGGCAGAGATGCTGGAGTGGTTTGCCATTTCCTTCTCCAGCTCATTTTACAGATGAGCGAACTGAGGCAAATGGGGTGAAGTGACTTGCCCAGGGTCACACAGCTAGAAGTGTCTGAGTCTGGATTTGAACTCAGGTCTTTCCGACTCCAGACCTGCCTCTACCCCCTGTAATGCTGACCTGACCCTAATACTTCCTTATTAGCACCCAAATAAGCAACTGTTTTTCTTTAAAAAAAAAAAAAAGGGAGCACCTGATTTTTATCTTGTGCCACGTGATGGGGTGCTTGGGATCTATGTTAGTAATATCAGTTGTAACATCAATTTGTAAAAGCAGCCTGTAAAATCACATTCTACACCCCCCCCAGCCTCAGAGCATTAACTCTGCCCCTCCCCCCTGCCAGCACTCTACCCAGTAACAATTCATGAACTGTTTATCTCTGCTTGGAACAATAACAAGCTACACCTATGAATCCTTCACTAAACCATCTATAAACATTTTAGCTTAGGGAAATGTTATCTCCCCTTAGTAAAGTGGCCAGTTGCATCTATGAATCCTTCAGTGTACTATCTGTAGGTTAACTCCTCAGCCAATTATACACATACCGAGTCTCAATTAGCCTTGGTTCCCAACATCCATCTTGTCAAACATGACACTGATGGGTGGCAGACTAGGCACTTCTCAGTCAGCCCTGACCGCTAGCTGGCTTAGTGATCTTTCAGACCTAAAACCACATCTCCAGGTAGCCGCTCCCCACCTTGGGCTGTTTCCCAGTGAATTATGGGCAATACACCTGTCCAGTTGATATTAAAAGTGCATGTTCCTTTAGGCACTAACCACTCCTTAACTCCTCCCTAATCCCACCCTTACTCACCTAGTTAGCATAATTGACATCTGATTTACTGTTGTGACTCCTTAAAAACTATACCTATGACTTTTGGGGTTGAGTAACTTGCCCAAGGTTACTCGGCTACCTATGACTTCTTTAAGTTTGCAGGTTTCCTAAGAACTCTTGCCCGCTGTAAAGCGTAACAATAAACTTTTACAATGGTGACTTCCAGATTGCTTGGGCCTAGTGAATTCCTTCCAGACTGCAAACTCAGGGACTTTGGTCATAGATTGGAGCCCCTGTAAAACCTATTGTCATTACCCCCATCACTACCTTTATATTGACCTAGAACAATTTCATAGATATCCCCAAGGATAAACGTTACCTTGTCCTCTCACTCCTAGATCAGGTCAGGCTAAGGACTAATAAACGGGCTCTTTACCATAAGTGCTTCTCAAATTTTCTATCAGCCAATAAGCATTTATTAAGCACTTACTTTGTGTTAGGCACTGTGCTAGCACTGGGGCTACAGAGAAAGGCAAAAGACAGGCCCTTCCCTCAAGGAACTGGCAATCTAGTGGGGGAGCCAGCATGCAAACAGCTATGTGTAAAGCAGCTCTAGGCAAGATAAATAGGAAATTACAGCAGAGGCTGGCACTGGGCTGAGGAAGGGTGAGGAAGGCTTCCTGGAGGAGGTGGATTGCAGGTGGTGCTTAAAGAAAGGCAGGGGGGTCAGGAGTCAGTGCTGAGGAGGGAGGGCATTCCAGGCTTGGGGGATGCCAGAGAGAAAGTGCCTGGAGCCCAGAGGCTGGGGGCCTTGGAGTGAAACCAATGCCTGTAGAGGAAGAGTGGCAGCCAGACACTAAATGCATTGAGGGAGATGATTATAAAAATTTTAAATAGGAAAGAGAACACAGCAAAATAATTTTTAAAACATTGATTATGACTAAGATACCCAGGGTTCAACATTAGGAAAACCATTACCATAATGAATCATTCTTTTGTTGAGTCATGTCTGACTCTTTGTGACCATTTGGGTTTTTCTTGGCAAAGATGCTGGAATGGTTTGCTGTTTCTCCAGTGTGTTCCCATTTTACGGATGAGGAAAGTGAGACAAACAGGGCTAAGTGAGTTGTAAGAGTCCAAAGCCAGATCTGAATAAAGGAAAATGAGTCTTCCTGACTCCAGGCCCAGGGCTCTGTGCCCTACACTGCTACCTAGCTGCTTCGAAGAAACACAAAAAGTATGTAAAACAACACAGAATAGGTCATTGAGGCTACTTATTTGTTTGTAAATGCCAGGGCTTGGGAATGGGATGATCTTTCATATAAAAAGTACCAATCAAGGGGTGGCCAGGTGGCACAGTGAGTAAGAGTGCCGGCTCCAGTTGTCGGGGTGACCTGGGGATTGAACCCAGGCTGAGACACTTAGCACCCACCCAGAAACACCTGGCCGTATAACCTTGAGCAAGTTACTTAACCCTGATTGCTTAAAAAAAAAAGTACCAATCAAATCAAGAGCTAGACTTATTTGCAGCCAATCAGCAAGCATTTCTTAAGTGCTTAGTATGTGTCCTGTCTTATGTTAGGAATTTGGGATACTGACGAAAATGTCCCAACCTTCTTAAGGAGGGAGACACCACATATGACTATGTACAGAGTAAACACTAGGCCCTTTGGTGAGGGAAGGAACTAATAATAATAGCTAACATTTCCATAGCACTTTGAGGTTTGCAAAGTGTTTTGCATCTATTTAATCCTCATAGCAGCCCTGGGAGGTAGGTGCTATGGTTATTCCCATTTCACAGATGAGGAAACTGAGGCTGAGAAACCCTGGACTTGCCCAGCATCACACAGCTAGTAGGTGTCTGAGACTGGATTTGAACTCAGGTCTTCCCGACTCCCAAATCCAGCAATCTGAACAATGTCACCTAGTAGATGGGAGCCAAGTGTTTAGAAAGGTTTCATGTAGTTTAGATGTGGAGCTGGACCTACCCAGACTGTATTCAGTGAGAGCTGAGGAGGGAATGTATTTGGAGCATGAGCAGAGGCAGGGATGGAGGACCTTGAGCAGGTCCCTGCCTTTTTCCAGGCCTTGCTTTCCCCATCTGTAAAGTACAGGCTGAGTGATCTATAAGACATGTTCCAGGTGTAGCATTCCACAAACCTTTGAAACCTGGGAGATGGAGGCATTCAGTGGGATGCTGGGAAATGCCCCTGGGGGAGGTGCCAGGGAAAGGCGCGGGCCTCCGGGCAGATGCCAGGCCAGCTCCAGAGGAGTAATTGCCTAGAGCTGGAAGGGGCCTCAGAGGCCTCATTTCACAAAGGAGGACACTGAGGCCCAAGGAGGGGAAGGGATTTGACCAAAGGCACAGCTCAGATGAGATCATGTGTATAAAGTGCTCTGTAAATTCGAAAGGGCCACAGCACTGGCAACTAGTATCGTAAGTAAGTTCCTTCTGCGGTCTGGGCTTTAGTTTTGTCGTACAATAAAAAAAAATCTTGGGGTCAAAGGGCTTGGCCCCTCCCCTGCTCCGCCCCTCCCTCCAGCCAAAGGAAGCCCGCCTCGGAGCGCGCCTGCGCCTGCGCCTGCGCCCCGCACACAACAGGCTCTCTTCCCCGAAGGGCAGCCCCCCCCCCCCCGCCCCTCCCCGCAACCTGCGCGAGGCGGGCGGAGGAAGTGCGCCGAGAGACATGCGGCTGGTGAGCTGGAACATCAATGGGATCCGGCGATCGCCTGAGGCCCTGAAGCGCCTGCTCGACTCCCTGGGGGCCGATGTGACCTGCCTGCAGGAGACCCGAGTCACGCGTGAGAATCGAGGCGTGCCCCTCCTCCCAACCCCCCCCCCCGCCCCGCCCGCTTCGGGTCAAGTCCGGCCCCGCCCCCAGGGGACCCCCCCCCCCCACAGCCCCGGACAGAATCCCTCCCTTCTAGTCTGTCCCCAAAGATCACCTTCTTCCCCCAAACCACCTTACCCCCAGGACTACCCTGTCCCCCACACGCTCTTTCAGCACTTCTCCCCAGGGCCACCTCCTCTCAAAAAAATCACACTCCCCATATCTGACCCGGCCCCATGAGCTCTGACTCTAAGAGACACCCCCCCAAGGCTCCAGCTGACCCACAATTCTCTCCATCCTCCAGAGAGCTCCTCCCCTCTCTCCCCGACTCCCCCAGTGGTGAGCCTATTCCACAAGGTGCCCCCAACACCTTAGAACGCTTCTAGGTTGCCCCTGTGGCTTTGCCCTGCCCACAGTGGCCAGTCTCCCTCAACCTGGACACTCCTTCTCTGTCCCCCCAGGAGACCTGCTGGAAGAGCCTCTGGCCATCGTTGAGGGATACAGCTCCTACTTTAGCTTCAGCCGAGTCCGCAGTGGCTACTCAGGTGTGGGGGGCTGGGGAGCCTTTGTTTTCTACCATAGATGGATTTAACAAGACTTGTGCCATGTACTGCCTAGCCAGTTGTTTTGCTTTTTGTTTTTGTTTGTTTGTTTGTTTTTGCTTTTTTGGAGAGCAATTGGGGTTAAGGGCCTTGCCCAAAGTCACACAGCTAGTAAGTATGTCAAGTGTCTGAGGCCAGATTTGAATTCAGGTCCTCCTGACTCCAGGGCCAGTGCTCTAGTCACTGAGCCACCTGGCTGCCCACCTATCCAGTTTTTATGACCACAAAACAGGAGCTGTGTTCATAATAATTGCAACTATTATTAGGATATTCACATTTTTTAGAAAAATTTAAACATTGGAGAGAAACAAAATGTCAGTTGAGGGAATAACCAAAAAATCTTTGTTGAAGTTTTTCTGATCTGAATAATATGTGACCCTGAGTAAGTCACTTCTTTTGAGGTACATGTTTTTCCCTCTGAAAAATGAGGAAGTTGGGGCTGAATTTTTTTATTTTTTGATATTCTGTGACCCAAATTCCTTCCCTTTCTGGGGCTCCCTTTCCCTGTCTGTAAAATTAGAAGATTGAAGCCCCTTTCCACTCTTTACAGTCTGTGACACTGAGGCCCTTTCCTGGGCCTGTTTCCTCCTCTGAAATGAACAGGGTGGAAGCAGATGGTTTTCCATGAATCTCTGAAAGCCCTTGGTTAGATTACCGACAGGACAGTATATCTTACAGAATTCAGTTTCCTCCTTGAAGCATCTCAGCTGGTATACTTAGAAAATAATCACTAGCTCTATACAAATCTAATCTCATTTGATCCTCACAACAACCCTGGGAAGTAGGTACTCTTATTATCCCCACTTTAGAGATAGGGAAACTAAGGCACACAGTGGTTCAGTGACTTGCTCAGGGGCACACAGCCAGCAGGTATCTAAGGCTGGATTTGAACTCAGATCTCCCTTAGCTGAAGTCCAGGCCTCTATTTCACCATCTTGCTGACCCGAGTTTGCCTACCAGCCCTACTACCTCCTAGCTATGTCATTTTAGAGAATCCTCTTTCCTTCTCTGGCCTTGAGTTTCCCCTGTTACAAGATGAAGGGGTTGGGCTATCAGGGGAACCTTCGGCCTTGAAGCCACATGTGTAGTCCTTTGACAAAGGATCACACCTGAGGACCACGTGTGGCCTTGAGGCCACAGGTTCGCCCCCCCCCCCATTAGACAGTTGCTAAGGACCTTTCTGTTTCTTCACCCTCAGGTTCTCAAACTTTGGATTCAGGACTCCTTAGACTCTTTTTAAGGACCCCCTCCTCCCAAAGAGCTTCTATTTATGCATACTGGAGCTATTGATAATTTCTATAAGAGAAATTAAAACATGGTAATATTATTATGAAAATAGTTTTGACCTCAGGGACTCCCTGGAGTCCCCAGAGCACACTCTGAGAATCTCTGGTCTAAACTAGATGATCCTGATCAAGGGCCTTCTGTGCTCTGAGCATCGCCTTACCCCTCTTTAAAATGGGGATAATGAATGCTAGCTGCCCCACAGGTGTTGTGAGGAAGGAGCTCAGTGCTTTAGGCAGAAATGCAGTAATGGCACACCATGCTTGTTCTGGGTGAGAACAGCTGCTGGGGCTTTTGTACAGAGCTACTTCTCTGAAAGTACTTTCTTTGGCCTGGGCATGTAATGCCAAGGAGGGCATGCTGAGAGTAATACAAAGAAGGTTTTATTGGAACGCAGAGGGCAGGGATTGGAATCCTGGTTCTGTATCTAGGTTTACTGTTGTGAGGCTTTGGTCAAGTCCTTTGCCTTCTCTAGGCAAGAATTTCCCATTCCATAAAATAAAGGGGTTGACCTACAACAATGTAAATGGAAAAAAGGACAAAACAGTGAAATCTGAGAAATTATAATGACTGAACTTGGCCCCACTCCCACCGTGAGGCATTGTGGGTACAGATGGCAGGGAGCTCTGAAAGACTTTTTCCAGTATTGTGCTTAGTTTTCCCTCCTCATTTCTTCCTCTTAAAATCCCTGGCATTCAAACGCTGCTTTCTGCGGGAAGCCTTTCCTGATGTCCCTAGGTGTTAGGGAAAGGGACAAGCATTTATTAAGTACCCACTGTATGCCAGGCATTGTACTAAGGGCTTTTTACAAATATTATCTACTTTGGTTCCCACAAGTACCCTGGGAGGGAGGGGCTATTATTTTCCTCGTTTTACAGACGAATAAACTGAGGCAAACAGGTGAAGTGACTTGCCCAGGGTCCCTCAGCTAGTAAGTGTCTGGGAGCAGGATATGAACTCAAATCTTCCAGACTCCAGTCCTAGCACTCTTTATCCATTGCCACACCTAGCTGTAGAGTTTTTCTCTCTAAAGATACCTTCTCTCTACTCTGTATGTTGCGAATTATTCATGTCATGTTCCCCCCCCCCCCACTGGAGTGTAAGCTTCTTGAGGGCAGGGACTATTTTTGCCTTTCTCCCCAGCACTTAGCACAGCACAGGTGCATAGTGCCTGCTCTCATACCCTCTTCCTGAGCTCTTCTGCTCCTAGACATGGGCCTCTCCCTCCTCCAGAGACCCCGGATGCTGAGCTGGAGCTGATGATGTCTAGTCTCCAGGATCCTGGGCTCTCTCAATCTCTTTTGTCATTTATTCTGTGGTTCATCCGTTCTGTCTCTTGTTCCCCCTCCCCACCAGGTGTGGCCACCTTCTGTAAAAATAATGCTACTCCAGGGGCCGCAGAAGAAGGCCTGAGCAGCCTACTGACCAATCACCAGGGCGCAGTGGGCTCCTACGGAAACACAGAGGAGTTCACTGAAGATGAGCTGCGGGCTCTGGACAGTGAAGGCCGAGCAGTCCTCACTCAGCACCAGATACGGTAAATGCTGGCACTTTCCTGACCTCCAGCCCAGGCCTCTTATCCTTACACTTCCCTCAGTGGTGTTAGGGTCAGTACTAAATAGCTGCTACCTCCTGGATACCCACTGTGGGGGGAAGGGAAATGAAGCATTTGATAACTGGTCCTGATGAATAAAAAGCCATCTTCCAAATTTCATTACACTGATGCATCTGTGCTCTCAGCGGCATGGGCCTTCCCTTCACCTGTGCAGATTGGGACTCATCCTGGACCACTTAGATCCATGATCTCCCATTTCTACACAGGAGGTCCATCCAGTACACTAGAGGCCTTCCACTAGACAGTGTCTTGAGAAGCCAGGGGAGCATGCCAGCTTGCCATTGGGTAGTGCTCTTTCGTCAGCATTCATCTCTCTGCTTACACCACTTCTCCTGTGCAATTCTGGGCTGAAATTTTTTAAATATTATTTTCTTAAACCTAGCCATGCAACCTTGGGCAAGTTACTTAACCCCAATTGCCCTCCAAAAGGCAAAAAAATATATATTTTCTTTACATGCAAATGAAATTTAAAAAAAATTTATTGATATCTTTTGTTTTTCCATCACAGTAATTTCTTTTTTCTCCCCAAATTTATGTATTTACTTTTAGCTTCATTTAAAAAAAAACTTTTGAGTTCTGAATTTTCTCCCTCCCCCACCTACTAAGAAGGCAAGAAATGTGATCTCCATTATATGTGTCAGATCATGCCAAACATTTCCATATTAGCCATATTGGAAAAAAAGTAGAAAAAAAGCTCAAAAAAAGTGCTTATACTTCAGTCTTCAGTCTGGATGTGGGGATGTGGACTTGTCTTGCATCATTGTATTGCTGAGGAGAGCTGTTATTCACCACTGTTCAGCAATATAGTATTGCTGTTACTATATACAGGGTTCTGGTTCTGCTCATTTCACTTTGCATCAGTTTGTGTAAGTCTTTCCAGGTTTTTCTGAGAGCATCGTGCTTGTCATTTCAATAGTGTTCCATCACAGTCATATATCACAGCTTGTTCAGCCATTCCCCAATTGATGGGCAGCTCTTCAATTTCCAATTCTTTGCTACCACAAAAAGAGCTGCTATAAATATCTTTGTGTATATAGGTGCTTTTCCTTTTTGTTTTTTATCTCTTTTGGGGTACAGACCTAGTAGTGGTATTGCTAGGTCAGAGGGTATTCACAGTTCCAAATTGCTCTACAGAATGGTTGAATCAGTTCACAACTCCACCAACAGTACGTTAATGTCTGTTTCATTTTTCCCACATCCCCTCCAACATTTGTCATTTTCGCCAATCTAATCAGGTAGAAGGAAATTTCAAGCGCTAGCCTTATTATTGTTAATGTTCTTCTTCTTCTTATTCCTCTGTAGCACTTCAGATGGGCACGAAAAGACCTTGACAATAATGAATGTCTACTGCCCCCATGCGGACCCTGAGAAGCCCGAACGGTTGACCTACAAGCTGCGTTTCTACCGGCTTCTGCAGCTCCGAGCTGAAGCCCTGCTTCGGGCAGGCAGGTGGGAACCAAGCCAGCAACGAGAGGTAGTGGGGGACAGCGCAAAGAGCTCAGGCTTCACACCTGACTCGCTTCCCTTGGCCCCTGGCAACTTTGGGCAAATTCTTTCTCAGTTTCCTCATTTATAAAGTAAGGGTTAGTAGATACACTGGATGATCCCTGAGGTTCCTCCCAGTGAGGAATGTCATCCGAGTAGCTGCTCCGGGCCTGCTGGCCATCCTTCTGAGTTGCTTCTCCCTAAGCGAGAAGAGGGACACATGCCAAGATTGTCTCTTCATTCATTTCAGAATCCTTTATAAGGTTCTCCACACTGGGGGAGAGTCAGTGCAAATAAGAAGTGGCCTCTCGTGAAACTCAACAGTTCTGTGAGGCACGAACAGGCAGCTGTAATATCCAGTATTAGACGCTATGTGCATCCGACAGTGAGAACTGAGGGGGAGGATGCTTCCCAACTGGGGAGGGCAGTGCAGGCTTCCTGAAGGTAGTGAGTAGCTGTAGTGGGACTTTACTGGCAGAGGGAGGAGGGAAGGCATTTGAGGGCCAGGAAGCAGACTGTCCAGGCATGGAAACGGCCCCAAGGAAGACTGAGCGCCTGCTTTGGCCAGAACTTGAGATCTCACGTTATTGGTGGGGGTGGGGAGGATGAAGGGAGCAGGACCTGGGGTTCTCCTCAGTTATCACTGATAGACTGAAGCCCAGAGAGGGGAAAGGTTTTAGCATCACCAAGGGCTCCTCAGAGACCCTTTAGTCTCATGCTGTGGGGGGACGAGCCTTTGCCTTTGTATCCCAGAAGGAAGAAGATGAGGAGGAGGGAGACGAGGAACTTGCCCACAGCTGCATAGCTTATGACGGGCAGAGCCAAGCCTCTCCCATTTGCCTCATAACCCCCACCCCAGGGCTCTTTCCATTGCCCCACCCCACCCCATGGCTGCCTCCTTACCACAATCTCAAACCATCTCATGGCTGATGGACACCTTCTTCTTCCCCAGCCATGTGATCATTCTGGGTGATGTGAACACATCTCACCGGCCTCTGGACCACTGTGACCCTGCTGATTTGGTGAGAATTGCCTTTCTGCTAAGCTTGCTGCCTCTGTCTTAATCCTTGCTTAATCCTTCTCTGCGCGTGCGCGCGCGCGCACACACACACACATGCATGCACACATATATACTCACACACCATCCATCTCTTCCTCTCTATCCTGTTGATCATGGAATTAAAACTGGGAGGGGTGGACCTTATAAAGGTCATCTGTCTAGGCTCCAAGATGACGACATATAGCCAGGATTTAAACCCTGCTCTTCTGACTCCAGAGACACCAGGCCTTCTAGTGATCTCTAGTGATGTGGTCATCTGGCAGTTGATCTCTCTGGTCTTGAAGGCCCCTTCCAGCTCTGGCGTTCTTTGATTGTAGGCATCTTCACCTTTCTGAGGCTTAGTTCCCCCTTCTGTAAAATGAGGGGTTGGACTATAATCATTAAGATGCCTCCAGCTCTGACATGCAGTGTTCCTATAAAATTAATTTCATGCCAAAAAAAACATTGCCATGTAGAATCAGTATTTTTTGACGCAGGTATTTTAGAGGAAAAATATATTGTCAGCACTGATGTTGTCTCACAAACCCAGAGACCCTCTTTGTGACATGGGGTGCCCAGCTTAGGAAACAGTGTCTGGTTAGCTGGTCTGGAGGTTGGGCGCCCTGGAGGGGCATTCTTGGTTTGCAGGGTGACCTGAACAAAGGTAGTGTCATTCAGCAGACAGTGCAGTTTGGCAGAGATGGAGGCTCTTTCTGTACAGAAATCATGGGAGAGGAAGCTGGAGATGTAGGCAGGAACCAGATTGTGGATGGCCTTGCATTCATAGACTGCTAGACTTCCAAAGATAGAAAGGACCCCGGAGGCCATTGAGGCCAACCCATAACTGAACAGGAATTCCTTCTATGATGTCTTTGTGGGGGAATCTACTGCTACCCTGGGACAGGGTCCTCACTACCTTCCGAGGCAGGCCATTCCACCGTTGGGCCCTTCTGATTGCTTCTGCAAGGTTTCTACCCATTGTTCGTAGGCCTAGAGTTTCATTCACAAATTCATTTGTTTAAGTACCTATGGATAAGGAGCCTACTGTTTTCAGTGCTCGATTGTTGGTGCTGAGGAGGCAGGGATTCAGAGATGGTAATGAACGTGTTTTCAGGGTCACAGACCATGCCATGTTGAGTCTTTGGAATTTAAAAAGCTTCACCTAGAAATTGAAAAGAAGTCCAGGAGGGCCCAGGGATTGCTTTCTGGGTGAGGCTGGAGTAGAAATGTCCGTAACCTGCTGTCCAGCACCCTTGGGAAGTGGAGTGTGAACATTGTTGTTCTCATTTCACAAAGGAGGAACCAGGGCCCAGAGAGAGGAAGGGGTTTGCCTGAAGTCACAGTTCAGTGGGGAGTGTCAGAGCTAGAGCCTGGGATCCTGAAGCCCCTTGAATTGGGCCTCCCCCTCTCCGTGCCTCATTTTCCTCCTTTGTAAAAAGTGAATTGGACTAGCCAGCCTCTAAAGTCCCTTCCAGCTCTGACATCCGATGATCCCAAGTCCTCTTCTGAGTCTTTCCCCACTTTTTCCACACAGAGGGGTTGTACTTGGTTCTTTCTCAAGGTCTTGTTGCCTCTGACATTCTCTGGCTCTCGATTGCCTACCCAGGCGTGCTTTGAAGAGAACCCCGGGCGTCAGTGGCTCACAGAGTTCCTGTGGCAGCCCGACAGGGAGAGTGGGCTGTTCATTGACAGTTTCCGTCACTTTCACCCAACCAAAATCGGTGCTTTCACCTGCTGGTCAACTGTTACAGGGGCACGCCTTACCAACTATGGCACCCGGCTGGACTATATCCTTGGTGACAGACCTCTGGTGCTGGGGGAGTTTGAGGACTCCTTCCTCATGCCTGAGGTGGTGGGCTCAGACCACTGCCCCATTGGGGCCACGCTGAGGGCTGAGCTCATCCCTGCACCCCGCTGTCCCCCGCTCTGTACCCGCTACCTGCCAGAGTTTGCTGGGCGGCAGCAGAAACTCTTCCGGTTCCTGGTCAAATTGGACCCAAACCCTCCAGAACCCACCTTGCCCCAGCCCCAAGGAGAAAAGAACGGTGTACCAGCCAAGAATGGAGCCAGAAGAACCTGTGGGGACGCAGGCCAAGGCCAGCTGAGCCTCCTGAGCTTTTTCCAGGCAGGCCGTCCCCCAGAAAAACCCCTCATCACTGAAGCCCAGGAGCCTGAAACTGAGCCCAGGGCAGAGGTACCCACACCCCCAGAACCAGGCGAAGGCCAGGCAGCATTTTGGAAGGCTGTTCTAAAAGGCCCCCCTCGTCCTCCACTGTGCAAGGGCCACGGGGAGCCCTGTGTGCTGCGCACAGTGAGGAAAGCTGGGCCCAACTTTGGCCGGCAGTTCTATGTCTGTTCACGGCCTATGGGCCACACCAGCAACCCTGCTGCTCGCTGTGACTTCTTTCTCTGGGTCTCTGGGAAGAGCCCAGCCAATCATTGAGGGCCTGCCTGCTGCTGGGCTCTTCCTCTTTTCCACACTCCCTTGGTTATGGAAGTCGGGCATCTTTCTGTGGCTGCTTGCAAAGGCCCAAGAAAGGGCCCCACAGCAGATGTTAATGGGACTAAAAGGCTCAGGAGAAAGAAGCAAGCTGCTGCTACCCTAGGGTTCGTTTAACTTTTTGAAAAAGATAACCTTAATAAAGTTTGGATCTTTGAGCTGTTGGAGCACATTTTGGGTGTTTCCCAGAGCCCTCTCCCCCACCAGTTCCCCAGTTCTGCTCGCTGTGTGGGGGAGGTTAGCAGCTGCTTCGTGGCAGGCCAAAGCCTTCCTGACTCGGGGCTCTCAAGTAGACTCACCCCTTAGTGGCTTTGGAGAGGGAGGGAGGTGTCATGTGGATCTGGGGGCCTGAGTTCTTCCCCCAGCCCCGTGCCACTCAGGACATCGCAGAGGTGCCATTGGATCTGAAGTTGGAAGAGCCCTTACGTAACATTAAGGCCACCTCTTGGATTTCTCAGGGAAAGGCCTGGCCTATGTCAAGCAACAGGTCCTGATAATGGAGCTGAGAGTTAAGACAGATTGGAGGCTTGCAGCCTTGCTGTCTCTCCAATCTATAGAACTCTGATATGTTACGGCTGTTCTTCTCTGACTGAATGACTGTCTGGGGCAAGAACGGAGCCCTGAGAGGGACCAGCATGCAGGGGCTCAGAGGGCACTTGCAGGGGGAAAGTAGCTGTACTTTGGGGTCAGAGTTGTGCCAAAGGCATCAGCATCACTGCCAGAGACCAGGATGCCATCTTGGGGAGCACTCGGAGTTCAGTATGCCAAGCATTGATGGCCAGTAGGGGCTAAGAATGCTGGTTGGGCTGGTACACAGAGTGCCCCCCCCAGTTTTCATCTGGACCCCTAAAGAGGGCCCAGGAAAAGGAAACAGGACTGAGAATCCCTGCTCCTTGCCCCCAGCATGGGGCTCTGCCCTTGGGAGCTGGCAAGTGGGAGTCTTCCACATGGTTCCTTTCTTAAGCTGGTGGGCAAGCCTTCCATCTTCTGTGTCTGCCAAATCCAGACTAGCTGAGGCCGAGCCCAATGGCAACCATGGTGATTCTCATGCATTTGAGGTGCTCGTTAGGCCATTGGAAGGGATATATCTAACATTGCCCTTGCTGGGTATCAGCATCCTCTGGGAAATGAGGCCAGCAGACTAGATGGGCTTTTAAGGTCTCGAGATTTCTGAATAAAGTGTGGTCTTTATTCAGGGCCTGTGAAGAGCCTGAAGTCTGTATAAAAGTATTAAGTAGGTCATGTGAGGGGGGAAGTGACAGTAACTAGAGGTTCCAGGAAGATTTCAGGGGGCAGCATCAGAGCTGAACCTCAAGGCCAATGGAAGATTCTGAGATGAGTGAAGTAGATGGTACAGCCTATGCAAAGGCATGGAGGTGGGAGGTGCCCTCATGAAGGGCAGAGATAAGAAAGGTAGCTGAGAACCAAATTGTGAGTGGCCTTAAATACCTAGTGAGAGGTTCATGTCAGCTTACTGGCATTATCGTGTCTGTCACTGAGAGTTTTTGAATAGGGGAATGATGTATTGGAATTTGACTGAGGAAAGCTGGATTGGCAAGGGGAGAGGCCAAAGGCAGGCTCTTGCACTGTAACTGCCAAGGCCTTAAGTCCCATGTGTGATAAAGACCAGGGGCGGCCAGGTAGCACAGCGAGTAAGAGCACCAGCCCCAGAGTCAGGATGACCTGGAGATCGAATCCCAGGCTCAGACACTCAGCACCACACCCAGAAACACCTGGCCGTGTAACTTTGAGCAAGTTACTTAACCCCGATTGCTTATTAAAAAAAATAATAATAATAACAAAGACCAGGGGCGGCTAGGTGGCGCAGTGAGTAAGAGTGCCGGCCCCAGAGTCAGGAGGACCTAGGATCAGTTCCAGCCTCAGATACTTAACACCCACACAAAAAAACTGGCCATGTAACCTTCGGCAAATTACTTAACCCCAATTGCTCTAAAAGAAAAATAATAATAACAAAGACCTAGAAGGAAGCTGTGTGTCCTCCATGAGAAATGGCCAGATGTGGCAGCATGTGAGGGATTCAGAGAAACTTGGGAAGTCTCAGATGAACTGAAACAGCAATGTAAAGGCCACGCATTTTGATAGACTCGACCAGGTCTTTGAGCATTCATTGAGCATTGCTGGTGGCCACATAGGCCTCCTCCTGGACCCCAGGTGTGGAGTGAAGAGTGCATTTTCACACACCGTCCACGTGTTGGTTTAGCTGGTGGGCAGGCCTCCATCGAGAGTCCTTTGGTTGGAGGAGAGGGACAACATCATTAAGAAGTGTCAATGATGCCTTTAAAAGATCATCAATAAAATATTTTTTAAAGGAAGGCTTTGACAGCGGCCCAAGCGAGAGGTCGTGAGTGCAGATGAGGGGACTCTTGTGAGAGTAACTAATTGCATCTAGGGAGGGAGGGTGAGACAGAAGAGAAGGATGACTTCCAGATTGTGATCCCAGCTGAGTGAAAAGATGGTAAAGGCCTCACCAGAAATAGGAAGGTTGTGGCAGGGAGTGGGAGAGGGGGACATAGTCTTCTGTTGGGGACCTGTTGAATCTGAAATGGCCGTGAGACAGTCAGGTAGAAGTACCAAGCAGGTATTTGGTGATGCAGGCCTCAGCTTCAGGACTGAGGCTAGAGCTAGGGATTTGGGAGTCCACCTGCATAGAAGTTATGGGTGAATCCAAAGGATCTGATGAGAGCGCCATGAGAAGAGGGCTCAAGGTGAGAGTTGTGGGGGCCGTCTATAATTGGTGGATGTTGACCAGCAGAGGAGACTGAGAGGAGGAAGAGCATCAAGCAGCAGGCTTAGAAAGGTCGATTAGAATGAAGACCGAGAAAAGGCTGATGCTTGGTCTCTTGTGATTATCTTACCACCTTGAGGGGTAGGGAATTCACAGGGGAATTCACGCTTGGTTTCTTGGCAACACGCTTTAGGGGCTCCCCAGTCTTAACTGTGTGGATGTTCCCCCCATTGGGGTCTTCTCATCCTCTCCAATTCTCAGTAAACTCTTGTCTTGTTCCAGAGATACCCAGTGTGTTGGGGGCCCTTCTCTAGGCCTTTGACCATCTTTTGACTGTCACTGTGGCACTTGGGCTGGTGATCTCCTGCTCTGGCTACAGCTCACTTGCCAATCAGATGTTCTCTGGGTATCTTGACCCCCATTTCTTGAGTTTCTAATATAGCTCATCATTGGTAGCATGCTGCAGCCTACCTAAGCCTGTCTTGGGTCTCTCTCCCTTTGGGTTATAGTTGGCAGTTAGGTGGTACAGTAAATAGAGTGCTAGGCCTAGGGTCAGAAAGACCTGAGTTCAGATGTGGCCTTAGATACTTCCTAGCTGTGTGACCCTGGGCAAGTCACTTCACCCTGCTTGCCTCAATTTCCTCATTTGTAAAATGAGCTGGAAAAGGAAATGGCAAACCACTCCAGTATCTCTGCCAAGAAAACCCCAAACAGGGTCACAAAGAGTAGGACCTGACTGAAATGACTGAACAACAACAAAATCTGATTTCTAATAAGCCTGATTCTGGAATTCCCCTGGCTGGGCCTGTTTTTTCCTGTGTAAAGTGAGTTGTTTAGACTGCATGCTTGATAAATTTCCCTTCCACTCTGACCGTCACTCTGGCTCTGACTGAAGGCCCAGGGCAGACTTGGGAATCCATCTATGTTTGAATGGCACCTTGGTCCCTCCTGGGCCATTTGGTACCTCCCAAATCTTGCATATGTGTCTCCGTATCTTTCCCCCCTGTCCCCATTGAGGAAACAGACATCTGACTATAGGATGCAATCTCTTCATCTATGATCAGTCAAGTGCGTACATGAAGTCTTACACGATTTCCCTCCCTGAGTAGCTGGCAGGGAAGCCCACTGCAAATCTTAAAGCATAGAGAAGTGAACATGATGCTGATGTGAGCCTGAAGTGGGGCCACATAGACCCTGGCAGGGCAGGGAGGCCGGGAGGCCCAAGCGAGCCCCTGTCTCCTCCCTCCCCATCCCAGGCCATCAGGCGGACACAGTGACATACTGAGGGCCCATGTTTCCAAAGTAGGAGCGTTCCCACTCACTCATGAGGTCAAAGTGCACGGGGCGGTGGCAGAAGTTGCAGGCTGGAGAGGAGACATCCTGGAGGGGCAAGCCCACTTCAGTCCAAGCCCCAAGCAGTTTCTCTGTGGGGAAGATGGCAGACAGAGTGTCAGTCAGACGTCTGCAGCCTCATGTTGTCCCAGCAGGAAGGAAGCTTAGCCTGTGCCAAGTCCAATCCTCCCCATCACCCCCAGGCCCAGCTCACCACTGAGGGACCTGAGCTCTGCCCTGTTCCCCTTCTAACCGGAGCAGGTTTCTTTCTCGCCTAACATCCCAGGGGCTCAGCACATTGACGCAGGCCTTCTCCTAGCTCACCAGTCTCAAACTCAAGCAATTCACTACCCTCAACTCTCAAGCAGGGATTCTAAGTGTGTGCCCTCATTTTTAGATGAGGACACAGGTCTAGAGCAGGGAAATGACCTTGGGTCATGCTGTCTGTACTGGAAAGATCCTTAGAAACCATGTCCCACTCGGGATTTTACAGAGAGCCAAACTGACGTTCAGAGAGAAGGCCATCACCCAGACTCCACAAGGGACAGCTGGATTTCAGCCCGGGGCCAGCACTCTTTTTTAAAAAAGTAATTCAATGATATTTTTTCCAGTTGTCCAGTATGTGATTTTTCTCCCTCCCTCCTCATCCATCTCACATTGGGCAGGGCCCTTGCTGCTAGCCATCCTGCCAATGTCTGCAGCTTGCCAGGACTCAGGCTCCCAGCCCAGTTCTGCCCTTGACTTCTGATGGGACCCTCATTGAAACCCTTCTCTCTGGGCCTCAGTTTCCCCCTCTGTCAAAAGAAAGGGTTAGAGCAGACCACCTCTAAAATCCCTTCTGTTCTGATGGTCTGTGAGGCTGAACCCGACAGTCTCTCATTGTGGGACAGAGGCGCCCTGGCTCATACAGAGCCCTTCTGAGGCTGGGCTCAGCTGCACTGGTGAAAGGGATTGTGGGCCAAAGTGGGTGAAATCACAGACCCTGAGGCTCTGAGGCTGCTTCCCCATCAGCTCTTCATCATTCCCTCTCTCTGTCTCTCTCCCTCCTTCTCTGTCTCTCTCCCTTCTCTCTATTCCTCTCTCCCCATCCCCCTTTCTCTCTCTCCCTCTGTCTTCCTTTCTTTTTCTTTCTTTCCTTTTTTCTTTGTCTCTGTCTCTGTCTTTTTCTCTCTATCTCCCTCCTCTGTTTCTCTCCCTTCTTCTATCTCTTCCTCTCTCCCCCATTCCCCTCTCTCTCTTCCTCTCTGTGTCTTTTTTCCTTCCTTTCTTTTTCTCTTTCCTTTTTTCTTTCTGTCTCTCTCTCCCTCCTTCTCTGTCTCTCCCTTCTTCTCTCTATCTCTTGCTCTCTTCCCATCCCCCTTTCTTTTTCTTCCTCTCTGCCTTCTTTCCTCCCTCCCTTCCTCCCTCCCTTCCACTGCTCCTGTGATCTGGGATTTGCCGCTGTCTCCCATGCCTGACCTCCATCTTGTAAGATCCTGCCTTGGCCATTCCTCTACATCAAATGATCAGGGTGTCCCTAAGGTCTTAAAGCTTCCAACTGCTCTAAGACTTCTGTGAGGCTGGCACTACGAGGCCTCATCCTCATTTAACAAAGAAGGAAACTGAGGCGGAGAGGCCACAGAGCTTCCCATCATGCTCTTCTCCTTCCTCCCCAGCCGTCTGCACCTGCCTCTTGGCCCTCGGCCTTCTCACTGTCTTTGTGAGTGTTCATCTTCCATTCCTCCTTTCTTGTAGTCCAAGGACCCAGATTTGAATTTCAGCTCTTCCACATACTAACTGTGTGATCCTGGCCAGTCACTTAACCTCTCGTTCCCAGTTTTCTCATCTGTAAAATGGGGATCTCACAGAGTTGTTGGCCAATGTGACTTATGAAGAGAAAGTGGTGGGGAGGCCTGGCCTCACAGGATTCTAACATCTGGGAAATCGGGGGGCTGGGCTCCATCTTTCAGCTCCAAACCCATTATCCTTTGTCTCCCTCCCCTCTCTGTGTATCTTTCCCTCCCTCTTGCTTTCCCACTCTTTTTCTCCCTTCCCCCTCTCTCTGTTTCTATCACTCCCTCCACACCCCCCAGTTACTCCTCAGTATCCAGACAGTCTGCCCGAGTGTGGACTCAGTGGAGTCTCTTTGAGCCCCCAGTTAAGGAGAAGATAAGCCAGGCCCAGGAAGGACAGGTCAGGGCCAGACAGAAGGGCAGCCCTGGCTGGGGGGGGGGCAACTCACCCACAAAGGAGTCCATCATCTGGGGGGTGTGGTGAGGAGAGGGTGCCAGCCTCAGCAGCTCCTCGCCCCTGGGCACTGTGGGGTAGTTGATGGCCTGCACATAGATGTTGTGCTTGGAGATCAGGAGGTCACAGACTTGGCTATTGAGGGCAGCATCCCCAACCTGAGACCGAAGGAGAGGACAGACATATGCTCAGTACCTCTGGTCTCTTCTGTCATCAAATCTCAGGCTCCTGGAGCAGCTCCAAGGAGTGCTTATCCAGCTTTTCTTGGAGACCTCCAAGGATGGGGAACTCACTACCTACCAACATAGCCCATTCCACTTTCAGAAAGTTTTTCCACATGTTGAGCTGAAATGTGGCCCCGTGCTCCTGGCTCTACCCTTGGGCCTATAAGAACAGGGCCAAGCCTTTTTCCACAGGATAGTTTGACAGTGGTGAGTGTGTCAGTGGGGCAGTGAAGTCTGCCTCCCCAGATCCTCTGCTTGCTACTCAGCCGCCTCCCTCAGCCCACTTGTTCGCTAGTCCTGACTCACTGGACCACCCTGCCCTTTGCTCAGTCATTCTTGCTCTTTTTCCCTCATGGAGTCCATCAGTATAATCACGGTCATGATTTCATTTGTTCCTTTTACTCATTCACTTCCTCATGACTTAATTCCCTCACTCATTTTCTCATTTATTCATCCATTCTTTGATCTATTCAGTCATTCCTTGAATTCATTCATTCACCATATTGAATAATTCACTCAGCCATCACCCTTTTTTGAGCCCCTCCTGTCCCTTGCCTAGGCTCTGGGTAAGTAGGATTCTGGAGGAGAGCAGCCCCCAGACCCCTCAGGCAGCTCAGAAGAGACCAAGATGTGGCCTCACAGGAGGGCTTAGGGAAGCAGAGGGAGGGCATCTGGGGCTCCCCTCACCCGGAGAGGGATGATGTGACTGGGGCAGACAATGACTGGAAGACCCTTGTCCATAAGCAGGTGACGCATGTGCCGGACGTTGCGCTGGTGAGCACGCCGAAGGGCTTGGCCCTCCTCACCCTTGAGGATGCGCACAGAGGCCAAAGCCCCAGCCAGCACCATAGGGGGCAGCGAGGTGGTGAAGATGAAGCCAGCGGCATAGGAGCGCACAGTGTCCACCACATCCCGGGTACTGGCAATGTAGCCCCCAACACAGCCAAAGGCCTTTCCTGTGAGAGAGAGAAGAAGTGCGTCCTCTATCTGGGAGGGAGACCACGCCCCGTGCCTCCTTGGCTCACTCTAGCTCAGAATTTGTTGTTCAGCTATCTGTGTGTACTAGAAGCAGGGGGAAATGGCAAAAATAAATATCTCTTGAATGAATGAGAGTTGAGAGAGGTAAGAAAAAAGAGAGAAGAGAGGAAGGAAGGTGAGATGTGAAGGAATTTGGAGAGGCAAGAGATGGGGAGGAGAGAAGAGGATGATGGAGGTTCTGTGGCCTGCAGAAAGATCAGGTGTGAGAGAGGCTCTTTCTGTGGTGTGTGGATGGCGTTTCCTTGAACCCCAGGCAGGGGACTGGGAGTTGTGATAAGGACATGTCTGGGGATGATTAGGTGCCCTGGGAGCTCATGACCTGTGTCTGTCCAGGCTGATTGGAGCAAGGGGCCAGGGGTGTGGCTCCACCAGCTGTTAGATGAGCCATGAGCCCTCCCCGCTGCCATGGGGCCCCAGATGGTGGGGTGGGGGAGGACAGGACAAACAGCTGAATCAGGTGCAATCCCTCTCATGCCCTCCCTTCCTTGGCCAGTCCTTTCAAACTGAGATGGGGCTTCCTCCTGCCTCACTTGGAGAATCCAAGGTTCCTCTTCCACCAGGAGAGTCAGAGAAAGCTGAGAGCTTTCTCTGGCCAAGAGGCAGGGCTTCTTCAGACCAACCTATCTTCCCCTTCCCTGTTCAGTCCTTTCAGTTGACAGGTAAACCAGCCCCAGGGTGCATCCCTCCAGATCCCCAGCTAAGTCCCCTGAAGCCATGGTAAAGCCCACTGAATTCCTAGTGAAAGAAGCCATGTGAATCTCCAGCTGTGTTCTCTGAATCTTCAGCTAAACCTGCCCAGATCTGGAAGCCAGAATTTGGAGGCAGAGGCTGTGAGTTCAAATGCTGTCTCTGCTACTACTTAATTCCTGTGTTCCCTCCTTTAGGTCTCAGTGTCCTCATGTAGCAAACATGTTGTTCAAGATGCCCTCCAAGGTCCCTTCCAGCTTCGAATTAACCTGTTTGTTTTGGGGTTTGGTTTGGTTTGGTTTTTTTAAGCAAAACCGAACAAACTCTCAGCTAAGCCTTCTATGTGCACAGGCAGAATCTGTTGGGAATTTACAGGAGACAGGGGGAGATAAAATAAGCCCCTCATCATCTGTAAGTTTCTCTTAGCAAGCCTTGGGCAGAAGGCAGGAATGGGCAGAGAATCCCTCAGTCTAACCCTTTTCCTTTCAGGGCCACTCACCTAGGGTCCCAGAGACAATGTCGATCTTATGCATAACACCATCACGCTCGCCAATTCCAGCACCCCTTCCTCCATACAATCCGACAGCATGGACTTCATCCACAAAAGTCAGGGCCCCATATTTGTGGGCTATATCACACAGCTCCTCCAGGGGGCAGATGGCACCTGTGTGGGGTGGGAGAAAGCCAGGAAGATAGATGATGCCCACAGAGAGAGTGGAAAGTAGACCAGGGCCCGGAAAGAGAAATGGGCTCAGAGAGAAATACACCAGGATGAAGAGGGAGAGAGGGAGGGAAGGCAGAGAGACAGACAGAGAAGAGAAGACTAAAACCTGTCAGAGGAGACTGTCAGGGATGCCCAGTAGACTGGCCTCCCCCTCCTCAATCCCAGATAAGGTTCCTCCCCCAAATGCCCTTTCATTCTGTCATCTAGGGACAAGGCCCGGCTCTGCTGCTGACTCTCGTCCCCAGCTGACCAAAAAGCAGCAGAATGGTTAGCCTTTGCTTTGGCTTTCTTTGTATCCCCAGCACTTGGCACAGTGCTTGGCACATGTGGGGTGCTTAATCAGAGCTAAGTGAGGCCCATCAGGCAGTGGGATGGTCACAGTATTCTTTTGAGGAAAGACGACGGGAGAGTTAGAATATCATCTCTATTGGAGAGCTGTCCCCAGGCTTTTCCAGGCAGGGGCCTGATGGGGGCGCTTTCCAGCCTAGTCTAACAAAGACTGACGATCTGACTGCACTGTGCTCCCCATGGGATCTACAGAGACAAAAGGAGAAACAGTGAACCCAGCATGTGAACAGAACAGAAAAGGAAATGACAGGGAGGCTTCCTGTAGGAGGTGGCCGAGCAGCCAGAGAAGGCTGGGTGGAGGAGTGGGCACCTTCAGACTTGGGGAAATTGAGCCCTACAAAGTTTTGGAAGGAAGTGAGAGAATACCAGGCTTGCAGAGCAGCAGGGAAGCCCCTGTGGCTGGAACAGAGAGTGTGTGAACAGGAGGGATGTGCAGGAAGCCTAGAAAGGAAGGCTGGAACAGACTGTGCCAGACTGAGGATCTTGTCTTGTGTCCTCGAGGCAATAGGGAACCACTGAAGCTTCCTGAGCAGGGGGAGTGACATGATTGGACTTTTGTGCTTTCTGGATTGGAGAAATGAGATAGGGGGATGGGTGAGAAATGTATCCATTGGAGAAATATGGCAGTGGTATGGTTTGGGCATCTTTCCCTTGGAATAATAAGGAAATGGGATGGTTAAGACATTGTTGGGACAGGCAGAATGTTGTGTCTGTTGGTGAAATAAGGTAATGAGAGGTTAGGATGTGTCTCTGTCTACCTGTGCCCCACCCCCACTCTCACCGTCCATGGAGTGCACTGTCTCAAAGGCAACAATCTTGGGTGTCAGGGGGTCAGCTTTGCTCAGGAGTTCCTCCAGGTGTTGAGGGTCATTGTGGCGGAAGACAAACTTGGGGACCCCACTGTTGCGGATGCCCTGGATCATGGAGGCGTGATTGCCTGCATCTGAGTAGATCTCACATCCTGCAGCCAGGTGAGAGCAGCCTTTCAGGCCTCAAGTCCCTGGCCCTCCCTTCGCCCCTGCCTGACCCCAACAACATATGAGGGAGGCCAAGCTAGTCCTAGGACAGAGCTGACCCAGCTGCTTGAAGTCCACTTTTTTCCAGGAAGTCTCTATTGAATCATAAGCCATTAAAGCTAAGAATTAGGTGCTTAGAAGTCAATCAGTCCTAGCCTCTCATTGTACAGAAGAGACAAGCTGGGAGAGGGACAAGGCCTTTCCCTGAGTCCCTGACACAGTAAACAGTACAGTGTGAGTCAGAGTCTCAGCCTCTCGCCCACGGGCCAATCCGGTCTCCTGCACTGTGACAGGCTTAGCAAATCTCACCAATGCACCAAGCATGGACATTAGGCAATCAGTTATGCCAAGCACTCTTTCTAAAAGATAAAACCAAAATAGTCCCTGCCCTCAAAAAGCTTACATTCCACTGGGAGAGTCCAATATGGATGCTCATTGACTCACTTGTTTGTTTCATCTTTAATTACCAACACCTGCTCCCTCTCTGCAAGGCCATGGCAGGGATGTGGTTGTGAACAGCCTGTGCCAGCTTCCCGGGGGCTCACCTGGCAGGGTCCTGGCAAGGGTGAACAATGTCGAGTCATTGGCCACAAAGCAGGAGGAGAAGAGAAGGGCGGCATCTTTGTGGTGAAGGTCAGCCAGCTCTTGCTCCAGGGCCACGTGGAACTGGCTGGTCCCAGAGATGTTGCGTGTCCCACCAGCCCCAACTCCAAGCTGCTTCAGGACATCCCTAGGGTAGAAACAGGAGAGTGCAGAGCCGCGGCTCCTTGGGGAAAGGGGCCTGGCCTGGGGGGCACAGCCAAGAGAACCAAAGAGGGCTCCCTAGAGGAGACGGGCCTTCCTTTGTGCACAGCGTGGTGCAGCACGAAGGGCCCCAGATTTAAAGTGAGCAGGACCTGGATCCAGGAACCAAATGATCTAAGGGACCTTAGAGTTTATGTAGGCCAACCCTCCTCATTTGACAGGAGAGAAAACCAAGCCAAGTTGGGAAGGGACTTGTCCAAGGTCACACAGATAGTAGGCAACGAAGTTAGTCCTTGAACCCCAACACCAAATCCATTTCTTCCAACATGGGACCATGTTGTCTTTCTCATGCTCTGCCTGAGGCCTGAGTTAGGCCCGAGTTGGAGTCTTGTTCTCTTCCCCTGACATGTGAATGGCCTCTAACTCTCCCATTTGGATTCTCAGACACTGACTCTTCAGACTCTGCCACCTCACTTTATGAAGAGGAAAATGTGGTCCCCAGTGGGGGGGGGGGGCTTGCCTAGTAGAAAGTGGCTGAGCTAGGATTTGAGCCTGGGGCATCACTCTTGTGGTGGCACTCCATCTACTGCCCCAGGCTTCTTCAACACCAAAGATCCTGGGTCCCAAGGTCCAGAGCCTGCTGTCTTTCCATTCCAACCTGGGCTTGCTCCCTAGCTCTCAGACTGTAACTGCATTTCAGACATCTCAAACGAGATGTCCAGTAAACGTCTTAGACTCAACATGTCCAAGACAAGAGCCTTGTCTTTCCCTGTTACTGTGGAGGGCAGCATTATCCCCCCAGTTCCTCAGGCTCACACGCTAAGAGGCACTGTGGCCCCCTGCCATGTCCAAGCTTATGCCAAGGCCTGCAATGTCACCTTTGTGATGTGTCTCCAGTATATCCCCTTCTCTCCTCTCACCCTGGTGCAGGCCCTAGTCTCCTCATGCCTGGACTATTGCAGTAGCTGCTAGGGGGTCTGCCTGCCTCAGGCCTATCCCCATTCCAGTCCATTCTCCATTCAGCCACTAAAATGATTTTCCCATTGCAAAGGTCTGACCCCATTATCCACTCCCCTACTCACTAAACTCCCAGTGCCTCCAAGATCACATGCAAGGTCCTCCTCCCTTTCCAGGCTTCTTCCACCTCCCTCCCCAACACATACACTCTGTGGTCCAGGGATGCTAGCCTCCTGGCTGTCTCCTGATTAGATGTTTTCAGTGGCTGCCTCACCTGTGGAATTCTGTCCCTCCTCCTCTGCTTTCTAGCTGCTCTGGCTTCTTCCAGGTCCCAGATAAAATCCAGCCTTGTGCAGGAAATCTTTCCCAATCACTCTTCACTCTACCTTTCCTCCGTTTATTATTTCCAGCTCATTTCTACCTAGTTATTTGTTTACTGTCTCTCTGTTAGATTGTGAGTTCCTTGAGGGCAGATGGCCTTTGCCTTTCTTTGTGTCCCTAATACAGGCATACAGTAGGTGCTTAATCAATGTTTTCTGACTGACTTCCTGTTTTGAGATGCTCTATTCCTCCAGCTCAGTGACCCTAACCTGCTCTGGTGAAAGGGGCCCCCTCAGCACTCACTGGGTGGCTCGGAGCACACTGGGATGCCTGCTCATGCCCAGGTAATCATTGCTGCACCAGATGGACACCTCCTTGGTAGCTAGGCCTCCCCCTTCCGAGTAGTCCCGGGCCAAAGGGTAGGCATCGGCCCTGCGGTTGACAGTCTTAAACACCCGGTACGTGTGGTCTCTCTTCTTTTCTTCAATCTTGCGGCTGAAGAAGGCATCATAGCCAAAGGCCAGGCTTCCTGTGGGGACATGGGCCAGGTGAGGGCCTGCCCCTCCCATCCAGGACTGGGGGAGCCTTGCTGCCCTCCTGGCCTGGGCCTGCAGCCCCCCTTCGAAGCCCCTCACTTCCATCTTCTCACCTTCTCTCTCTTGTACTGGATCTTTTTGTATTTTTTCTCACTCTCCACCCACTGTGTCTCTCTCCCATTTCCCCTTCTCTGTCTCTGTCTCTCTCTTTCTCTCTGTCTCTGTCTCTCTCTTTCTCTCTGTCTCTGTCTCTGTCTCTCTGTCTCTCTGTCTCTCTCTGTCTCTCTCTCTGTCTCTCTGTCTCTCTCTCTCTCTTTCTCTGTCTCTCTGTCTCTGTCTCTCACTCTCCTCTCTCTCTCTCTGTCTCTCTCTGTCTCTCTGTCTCTGTCTGTCTGTCTGTCTGTCTGTCTGTCTGTCTGTCTCTCTCTCTCTCTCTCTGTCTCTCTCTCTCTTTAGTGTCTCACTGGTCCAGGGCAGGGAGCAGTCCCTCTTGTGGTCTCAACCCACACAATGAATTTGCCTCACTCTAGTTATGCCACATTGGTCCAGGGGAAGCTTAGGGGTCTCTGTGTCTTCCTGGAGTGCTGCCTCTTCCCTCTGCACCCCTCCCTCAACTTGTGGAGAACCTACCGGGCATGTTGTCCTGGATGAGGTGGGTCATCTTGTTCTCAAGGGTCACTTTCTGCCCCTGGGAGCCCCAGAATTGCTTCCTCAGGCTGGACTGAATCTCTTGGACCAGGCAACTAATTGGAACTAGAGAGGAAAAATGAGCTAAAGAGTGGGCCCTGCTCTGAGCGATATACTGAAAAGGAAATAAAAGAAACCCAGTAAGAATCGGGTGGGGACAAGCTCCGCAGGAGTCATTAGGAGATGCCATCCATTGCTGTGTGACTTGAAGCAGTCTGAACAGCCTCTCTGAGCCCCTTCCCTCCCATAATCACCAGGGTCTCTCCCCTGTTTTTTTTTTTTAAGCAATCAGGGTTAAGTAACTTGCTCAAGGTTACACGGCCAGGTGTTTCTGGGTGGGTGCTAAGTGTCTGAGCCCGGGATTCGATCTCCAGGTCTTCTCAACACTGGAGCTGGTGCTCTTACTCGCTGTGCTACCTGGCCGCCCCTTAAAGAAAGTTTTTTGTTGTTGTTATTTTTGCTTTTTGGAGGGCAATTGGGGTTAAGTAACTTGCCCAAGGTCACATGGCTAGTTGTGTGTGTGTGTGTGTGTGTGTGTGTGTGTGTGTGTGTGTGAAGTGTTTGAGGCCGGATCCGAACTCAGGTCCTTCTGACTCAGGGGCCAGCGCTCTACTCGCTGCACCACCCAGCCGCCCCTCTCCCCTGTTTTTCGGATGAAGGAAGCAATCTCAGAATGGCTCAGTAACTTGCCCAGAACCCCCCAGGTGAGTATCTGAGGCAGACTTAGGCTCTCTCCAGGATGCCACACTGCCCATGTGGGAATCAGCAGTGGCATGGCCTTGGAATGCCTTCTGTTCTTACCCATTATCCTCTGAGCCAAGGCTCCCTGCCCAATGTTGGCTAAGCATCAGGCAGAATGCTGACTCCATCTTGTCTCCCTGCCATCTCCCCATAAAGAAGAGGGACTAGGCTAGAGGACCTGCAGCCCAAGGTTTTCCTCTCACTCCCTTATACAATAAAGTGCTCTCTAGGTCCTTTGCCAAGTTCTTGTTAGACGGGACTTTGGTAAGATGGGCTCCCCTGGAAGGGAGGGAGCTATCCAATCAGAAACTAGACAGCCACTTGAGAGACCATCTCATCCAGCCTACTCATTTCTTTTTACAGATAAGGAAACTGAGGCCTAGGGAGAGGAAGGAACTTGGCCAGGGTCACACAGGACTAGGCGTAGAAGTCAGGTGATTGGGAAGCAAGGAGTTCTTTGGTGCTGGATCTTTTTCAGCTGGATATTTTATGCACCCCCCCCCACATTCTGTGATCTGACAGGGCTCAACTCGGAGGTCACTGTCAGCTCTGAAATTCTAGGATTCTCTGGTCCAGACTCTCAAGTCTTGACGTCTTCAAGCGTCATAACAGTAACAGCGCTGACCTGGAGATTCACGCGTATCATTTCTATTTGAACCTCAGGTCAGGTCCACACAGGATGCTACAATAATAATGAGCATCCCTTCTGTGCATCTGAAGCTTAAAGTGTCAGGCAGCTGATGAGGCTCTGAGGAAGGATTCAAACCCAGGTCCTCCTGACTCCATGGCTACAACCCTAGCCATTGGGCTTCACTGTTTCTCTTCACTGTTTTCCCCCTCTTAGATATTCTGGCTTTCTCTGCTTCTGTTTTTATGATTCAGGAAGTCTGTGGCTCTTACACTGGTCTATGGCTCTGCCATTCTGGGGTTCAAAGAGTCTCTGGTTCTCACGCTCGATGACTCAGAGTAGGGGAGATCCTCACCTGCTTTGAATGTCTTGACATCCTCCTGGGTCTCAGGGCCAGCCTCCAGCACAATCTTGCTCTTACCAGCCTGTAGCTCTGATTCCATGAAGGGACACTGGCCCTTGGCCAGGGAAGGCGACCCTGTCCCAAAACATCAGGTGAGTGACTCCTGCCCAGGCCCCAGGGAAAGGGACGCCCCAGGGAGCCAGGACTGCCTCGTGAGCCTGCCACAAGAGCCCAGAGACCAGGGTTTGAGCAGCAACAGCAGCCTTCTCTTTTCTAGCCTCACCCTTCCCTCCCACATTTGGGTGCAACGCCTCCCCCTTTCAGCTGGCAGGTATTTGGGAGCAGGGCTTGGTGGCAGACCTTCTCTTTTCTTACCACAAGCCTGGAGCTCTGCCTCCTTGTTCCCTGGGCTGGATGTGGCCAGGCCCCGGGCCACCATGATGGGGCACCTTTGGGCACTGAACATCAGCTGGGGCTTTGTTTTCTTCAGGAATGTAGCCCTGTCCCAGGCCATGGCTGGGCAACGCTGTAGGAAGGAAGCCATCTTGGGTCTGCATGAGAAAAAGTGGTAGGGTTAGATCATTTCTTGACACGGGATCATCCCCCTTCTGCGTGCAGAGACCTGACCCTTCCATATAGTTGTCCCAGATTAAAAGAACAGAGCCTTGGTTTGAGGGAAAGCAGTATGGTGGCCTGGACTCTCACCTTGGCTAAGTCCCTTCCCCTCTCTGGGTTTCAGTTCTTTCTGTACAATGATGGGGTTTGGCTCTGGAAGATCCTTCTACTCCCAGTGAAAAACCTGTGTGACCGTGACCAATATGGAGACAGGCTTTGTACGTGTATAACCTCTATCAAATTGCTTGCTGTCTCAGGAAATGGGAAGAGGAGGCAGAGAGAGGATTTAGAATTCAAAAATTTTTTAAAAACCAAATGTTAAAAATGTTTTTACGTGAAATTTGAAAAAAATACTGTGTTAAGAACCTAAAAAAGAAAACCATGGGGGCAGCTAGGTGGCTCAGTGAGTAGAGCGCTGGTCCCAGAGTCGGAAAGACCCGAGTTCATTTCTGGCCTCAGACACAACACACACACACACACACACACACACACACACACACACACACACAAACTAGCTGTGTAACCTTGGGCAAGTTACTTAACCCCAATTGCCCTCCAAAAGGCAAAAATAAAAAAGAAAGAAAAGAAAACCGTGTGTGACTTGGGGCACATCCCCTCCCCCCTCTCTGCACAGCACTGGCCTGGAGTTGGGAAGACCTGAATTCAAATCTACCCTCAGGGACTAATTAGCTGTGTGACCCTGGACAAGTCACTGAACCTCTGTTTGCCCCAGTTTCCTCAACTGTAAAATGGGGATAATATCTGCCTTGTAGGATCAACTGAGAGATTTGTTAAATAAATAAATAAATTACTTATCCCCTTCCCCCATCCTTCTCCGGCCTCAGTTTCCCCTTCTACAAAATGAGGGAGTTGTTCAGGGCTGCCCTTCATCCATCCCTGTTCTCCCCAGAGGTGGGGGGCAGGCCTAGGAGACAAGTCTTTCCCCCTTCAGAATCTGGAGAGCGACAAGAGAGATAGAAAGACAGGAGAGAGACAGAGACACAGAGAGAGGAGAGAGAGAGAGTGTGTTGGGGACAGAAAGAGGTCAAAGAAGCACAAATCAAGAAAGGGACAACTGGAGAGAGATGAGGGGAAGAGAGAAGGGCAGAGATATGTGGGAGAGCAAGAAAAACCATGAGAAATAGAGAGAGGGGAAAAGAGAAAGAAAGAAAGATAGAGATGACAGAAAAACCGGAGAGAAGCCAAGAAGACGGAGGGGACAGAGAGTCTGGCATTCTGGAGAGATTTCACCCCTTCCCCAAATCTACCGGGTCCCAGAGCCCCATAAAGGTCTGGGTGGGGGGGACCTCCAGCCCTAGGGCAGCATAGGCCCAGTCTGGAGGGGGCAGATAATGGTCTCCTTGGGGCTTATCTTCCTGTTCAGGCTCACACAGCTGCATGGCCCCCACCCATCCCCATGCTTAGGAGAAGGGGGAGGCCTCGACCCTTTGGGTTTCTTGGAAAACAAATCAGGTGTGATCGAAAACGGTTCTTTTAAAGAGGAGATGGCTGAGAAAGCATCAGGCTTTGGAAGAGGGCTTTGAGATCACCGAGACCAACCCTGTATCTTACAGAAGGGGAAACTAAGACCCAGAGAGAGGATGTGATTTGCCCGAGGTCTTGCTGAGTTAATGACCAGGTCTCTGGACTGCCCAACCCAAGTTTGAAGAGTTAGTCCTTAACATGATTCTCCCTCCCAAATTGATTTGCTCCTCAGCAAGGGCTTAGGCCTAGGGAATTAAAGTTCTTAATGGTATGGTTTCAAACCCCTCAGAGGTCAGAGTGGCAAACTCACACCTTCTGAACTCCTGTTCCCTCCTCCCCTTAGGCCACCAAGAAACCACCAGGCTCCCTTTCTGCAATAATCAGTTAGACCCTGGAGGGGAAGTGGTCAGTACATGGCAAGATCAGGCCGCTTTGGATTCCCCCTGCCTCTTGTACCCTCCATCACAAAATCTTGGGGTTCCAGAATCTTCCAGTCTTATATTAGGCTCTTGTCTTAGAATCTTGGCATTCTGTCCTAGATTCCTGGACTCATCTAACTCTTGAACTATAGGCTAGTCAAGTCTTCTAATCTTTGGAGGGCTGGCAGGGGGAAGAGGTGCTGGCTTGATTTTGTTCTCTGAGGGCAGAACCTGGATGGAGGAGAAGCTTCAGAGAGGCTGCTTTCGCCTAGATGTCAGAAAAAGCTTCCTCCCAGACCAGATGGAGATGTCCCAGAGTGAGAAGGGCTGTCCCTGGAGGTAGTAGGCTCCCCCTTCACTTCCGGTCTTGAAGCAAAGTCTTGTGGGCTCTAGAGAGAATTCTCTTTAGGTACAGGTTAGCCTTGGTGGCCTCTGAGGGTCTTCCAGCTCTCAGAGAATGTCAGAGCTGGCAGAGACCTCAGAGGACTAGCATATCTCCCAGCAGCCTTGGAGGTGGAGGGCCCAGGAATCTCGGACACTGGCATTCAGATTCTTCCTGTGTGACTCTGTGTGAGTCACTTCTAACTCATTGAGCCTCAGTTTCCTCATCTGTAAAATGGGGGTGGGGCGGGTATTGAATTGAATGATTTCTAAGGTCAGGTCTCTTCCAGCTTTAAATCTATGACCCTAGGAAGTCCAAGCCTAACCCTTCTTTCACCAAAGAAGAAAACTGAGGCCCAGAGAGGGCAGGGGAGTCTGATTCACAGAACATCAGGCTTTGAAGGGACTTTAGCAGACATTGAGTTTCATTCCCTTAGGTTACAGCAGAGGAAACAGAGGCTATGAGACAAGAAAGGACTCAACCAAGGTCCCATGAACACAACTGAGGCCTCCCAACTCCTGATCCAGGGCTCCTTCTGTGGCACCACAGTGATGGCCCTTCTGATCTCTCCCCCTCTCCAGTTCGTGAACCAGTGCCCCTGATTGCTTCCCCTTGCTCCCCATCTCTCCGTGACCCAATATCCTCAATCTTTTCATTCTCCTCCTGTCATTTAGCCATGAGTTTCAGGTTTTCCCAGGCATATCTGGGCAATGAGAGAAGAGGACAGGATGAATGGGAGGAGTGGGACCTCCAGAGGCAGAAAGAAACAAAGAGGAAGGAAGAGAGGCAGAGAAGAGATAAATGTGAAAGAGATGAAAGAAAGGAAAAGACAGATGAGAAGGAAGGACCGAGAGAGAAGAAGTGGGAAAGAGAAATGAGAGCCACCAGTGAGCTCAGGCCAGGCAGAGATAGGACAGAGGAGAGGTGGACATGAATGAGGATCAGGAGGACTGAACGAGTAGGCAGAGAATCATGTTCAGTTCTAACTTTCTGTGCGTGAGAGCCCGGAAAGGAGAGAGAGGAGACAGAAAAACTGAGAGAAAGAAAAGAAAAAGAGAATGTGACAGAAAACCAGTGACTGGCAGAGAGAGAAAAACCCTGGGAGAGAGCCTGGATAAAGCCCAACTAAAACACCCCCCCCAGCCCCCCAAGGATCAGACACACACACACACACCCCAAGGATTACACACAGACACACACATATACACACACACCAAGGATCACACACACATACACACCCCAAGGATTACACACAGACACACACACCGAGGATCAGACACACCACACACACACACACACACCCCTCAAGGATCAGACACACCACACAAACACCAAGGATTACACACAATACACACCCCAAGGATTACACACACACACACACACCCCAAGGATCAGACACACCACACACATACACACACACCCTTCAAGGATCAGACACACACACATACACACCTCAAGGATTACACACAGACACACATACCAAAGATCAGAGACACACTACACACACAAACACTCCTCAAGGATCAGACACACACACACACACCCCAAGGATTACATACACACACGGACACAACCGAGAGTTTGGACCAGAAAGGAACGAGGGCAGACAAATGGCCTGGGAGACCGGCCAAAGGAGACGGAGAGCGTCTTCCAAAGAGGCGGAGGCGGAGGGCGCGGGTCCTACCTGTTGCCCTGCACTGAGGACGAACTGCTAAAGCGCAGCTGGCCCAGAGCCCGTATTTATCCAGCCCGGCCCCGCCCCCCCCCCCCCCCCGCCTCCCCAGCTCTGCGCGAAGATAACGCTGAAATGGTCGGCAGGCACTGGCCCTGCCCCGGGCCCTTGGCGCCCCTGGCCCTTGGCACTCGGCCCCTCTCCTCGCAGCCTCTGCCTCTGGCTGGCCATTTCTCGCCCCTCTGCCTCCGTGGCTCTGTCCCTGGCAGCAGGTTCTGTTCCTGTGGCTGCCTTTCTCTTTCGGACTCTCCTCATCCTCTGTCTCTCCCTCCCCATTTCCCTGACTCTGACTGTCGCCACTCCGCCCCCTCGTCCCTTTTTCTTGCTCCCTCTGTCCTTCATCTCCCCTGCCTCCCTCTGTGCCTCTGCGCCCGGCCAGCCAGGCTCAGCTTCCGCTGCCTCTGGCTCAGCCTTCCGTGTCTCCCTCCCGTGTCTCCCTCCGACTCCACTTCCCATGTTCCAGTTTTTTTCCTTGGGGCTTTTCTGTGTCTTGCTAACTGACCTTTCCTCCTTACATACTTTTTCCAGCTGACCCTGTCCTCGCCCCATTCTAAGCCCTCCCTCTAATCAGCGTGCGCACTGGCACAGAATAAAAGAGCCGCTCTCCGCCTCCAGTGTCCTCCCAGGCTGACTGCACCTCACTCCCCTTCGGGCTCTCTGTCCCCTGACCTCGGCACTCAGTCCCCGACCCCGAGCCTCTGCACGGACTGCCCTGTCCAGCGCTGCTGCCCGAAATCCCCCTTCTCCTGGACGCCACCCTCAAGATGCCAAGCTTCTTTTAGGGCCCAGCTGCTGGGGAGCCTGTGGCCATCCCTCCCCTTCCAGGCTGCCTTAGAAATTCCTGCTCCCTCAGTCATCACGCACGAGCTTTTCTGTTCGCATCCCTCCCACCCAGGGCTCAAGGACTTCTCATTTACCCCGACATCCCCAGCACCTAGCCCAGTGCCTTGCACACAGCTGGCGCTTAATAGATTCTTGTCGGATTGGACTGTGAATGCTTTTCAATGGTTTACCAGGTGTGATGAGATTATCCAAGGACCCCGACGCCTCTAAATGGTTGTGGCCCACTTTTCTTTCCCAGAGCCCCTTAAAGGTGACCTAGGGTCTTGGAGAACACTTTCAAATTGGGAGAATCCCACCCTACAGATAAAAGCCACCTTCTCTTATCTTGTTCTGCCATAGGAATCTGATAGTCTCCACTGCATTAGTCCAACATGGACAACCACCAAACCACTTAACTGAGACTGACTAAGCAGTTGGATGTGCTGGGCAGCAGGGACCACGGTCACTATGTCAGTGTGCCTTTCACGGTGTCATCAGAGGAAGTGTAACCCCTCCCTCTCTGCCCTCTGTCCCCAGCTGAGTCCCAGCCTCTCACAGGCCAATTGGAGACCCCAGTGAGGGGAACCCTGTCCACTTCCCAAGGCAGTTCAGTCTGCTTTTCCTATTTTCCTGTGCTATGATGCTTTTCTTGTTGGAATAGTTTTCCTTCTCAACGAGCCTAAGTTTGTGTCTTTATAACTTCCACTCTCAGCTCTTGGTTCTGTTCTCTGAGGTCAAGAAGAACATGGCTTGTTCCTGTTCCAGGCCATGGCTCTTTAGATATTAGAAAACTGATTGTTTCCCCTCCAGTAGGCTAAACCCATCTTTCCCACCACCTACTTCAACTAATCCTCTGATAATATGATTCTGAGGGTTTTTACTCCCTGCTCACCCTCCCCATCTGAACAATGCCCTTCCTAAAAAGTGATACCCAAATGGAACCTTGAATGGCAGATGTGGTCTGATAAGGTGTTTCTCTGTCTCTGTATCTGTCTACAGCGCTCCCAATCTCCCTGTGTATGTGGGTGCCTGCTCCCATCTCCAATTTAGGCCTCTCTTTGTCCTTCTCTCTGTCTCCCTCTCTCTGTGTCAGTCTTCCATGTGACTCTCTCTCTCTCTCTCTCTCTCTCTCTCTCTCTCTCTCTCTCTCTCGTCCTCTATGTTTCTCCATCTACCTGTCTCTCTATCTCCTCTCTCTGTGCTTCTCTATCACTCCATGGCACAGTGGCAAGCCCATGGCTCTGGAGTCAGAGAACTTGGCTTCACATCCTGCTTCTGACACTTTGTGTGACCCTGTAAAAGGCACCTGACCTCCAGGCCCTCAGCTTCCTCAATTGTGAGATGAGGGGAATGAATTGGGTGGTCTCTAAATTCCTCTCCAGCTTGAAAGTCCTGAGGATCCTCTTCCTCCTTAACTGCTGTCCCATCTCCATCTCCATTTCTCATTGCCTTTCCTGGGATTTTTCTCCCCCACACCTTGTCTCCTCTCTGGCTTCTCTGCTCAACACATCAACAAGCCTATATTAAACCTTTACTATACTCCAGAGCCTGGGCGAAGTTCTGGGGACAGAAAGGCAAATCCAGTTCTTGTCCTCAAGGAGCTCCCAGTCTAAATGGAGGAGACAGCATGGGAACAATTACGTACAAACAGAGTTATTGTTGTGCAGTCATTTTTCAGTCCTGTGTATGTGTATGGCAAACGGGGAAGGAAATGCTCCTTGCCAAAAGTGGAATTTTTTGTTTCTAGCAGCTCTTTTTGTGGTGGTCAAGAAGTGGAAATTGAGGGGATGCCCATCAGTGGGGGAATGGCTGAATAAGCTGTGGTGTATGAGTGTCATGGAATACTGTTGTTCCACAAGAAATGGTGAGCAGACGGATTTCAGAAAAACCCGCAAAGACTCACAACTGAGGCTGACTGTGTTGTGTAGAGAATAAGAGCCAGCTGAGACCTGGGTTCAAGGTAAATTGAGGTGTGGATTTATTGATTAAGCACGCAACTGCCTGGAGTATAAACTCAAATCAGGCAGCCCCAAATTGGGGTACATACAGTGCTTATAAAGGCTAAAACCACAAAAACCACAATTGGGGAGGGGAACTGGCATAAGCAATGATGCACAGAAGCCAAGAATTGCCATTGGTTAGATCTATAGCTCAGGGCTAATTTGGGAAAATGGTTTGAAGGTACAAGAGTGCAAGTTTTCCTGGAAAAGGGTCCCTCCCAGAACAGGGTAGAGGGTGAAGGGGTGAAGGGTCATTGGGTGATGGGGACAGACAAGAGGGTGTGGGGACCCTGCTTGGTCAGCAGGAACAGAACAGGGTGATCTCTTCTTAAGATAAACTTGTACCGTAACCTCGGGACTGATCCTTGTACAGAGTGATGATATACAGAATGCTAATTCAGGAAATAGGGGGTTAGGGGACTACACCTTAGGCAATACCCAAGACTATGCTTAAGATGTTTCAAGCTATTACAGGGTGTAGCATAGAGACAAAGACAAATATAAAGGGACTTAATGGTGGGCTCCAAATCAGGTGGCATGTGATTTGGGTTTGGGCACAACAACCGAAGTGAGCAGAACCAGGAGAACATTGTACACAGTAACAGCCACACTGTGCGATGACCAGCTTTGATAGACTTAGCTCTTCTCAGCAATGCAAGGATCCAAGACAATTCCAAAAGACTCATGATGGAAAATGCCATCCACACCCAGAGAGAGAACCATGGAGTCTGAATACAGAGCGAAGCCAACTCATTTTTCCTTTTTTGTTTTTTCTTTCTTTCTTGTGGTTTTTCCCTTTGGTTCTAATTGTTCTTTACAACATGAGTATTGTGTAAATATGTTTAATATGATTTTACATGCGTGGCCTATGTCAGATTGTGTGTCATCTTGGGAAGGACGCAGCGGGGGAGGGAAAGGATGGGGAGAAAATTAAAAACACAAAATTTTGTACAGATGAATATTAAAAACAAAACAATATTTTTTAAAAGAAAAGAAAGTGGGATTTTAGCTAAGACCCGAAGGAAGCCAGGAAGCTCAAAAAGCAGAGGGGAGGCAGGAGAGTATCCAAAGAATGGGGGACCACCAACAAGAAAACATGGAGTCAGGAGTTGGAGTTTCTTGGGTGAGAAAAAGCAGGACCAGTTTCTTTAGATTGTTGAATATATAGAGGGAAGTAAAGTTTAAAAAGACTGGCAAGTTAGGAAGTTGCTGGATTGTACAAGGTTTTAAAGGCCAGGATAAAAAAAAAAGGATTTTATATTTGATCCTGGAGGAAATAGGGAGCCATTGTAATTTATTGAGTAGGATGCTGGTGATATGGTCAGACCTGCACTTTGGTAACTGAATGGATAATTGAGTGGAGTGATGAGAGATTTGAGGCAGGAAGACCCAATATGGGGGAAGTGATGGGAGTGGCATATCTGAGAGATGTTGGGGAGGTACAATCAACATGACTTGGCAGCAACTTGGATCTCAGGGGTGGGGCTGAAAGTGAAGAGCTGAGGCTGACACAGGACAGCTAGTGAGTTCTGTTTTAGACATGTTGAGTTACAAAACATCTAGGGGCTGTCCAGTTTGAGATATCTGCAGAGCATGTGGAGAATGAGCCTGGAGGTCAGGAGAGAGGTCAGGGCTACATAAACAGATCTGTATAGACATGATCACTGAATTCATGAAAATCGAAAGGAGAAGTGGATAAGGAGAGAAAAGGACCCAGGACAGAGTCTTGAGGGACACAGATGGTTAGTGGGCAGATCCAGTGAAGGAGGCTGAGAAGCATCAGTCCCACAGGGAGAAGAGGCAGTCGCTATGTCCTCACCCCTCTTTCTCTTCACTTTCTTGCTCTGTTTCTCGGACTTCCATATCCTCCCCCTTTTCTCTGTCTCCTGTGTATCTCTTTCTTCCCTCACTCATCCCTCCCAGTGTTCGCCCTTCTCTTAACGTCTGTTTCCTTTTAAATTTGCTCCTTCCTTTGTCTCCCCCTTTCCACTTTGTCTCTATCTTTTGCTTGTCTTTTCCCCTTCTCTGGCTCTTCCCTCCTTGGTTCCCCTCCTTCCATATTCCACTCCATCATCTCCCCTTCTCTCATTTCCTTTCTTTCTTCCTCCAGCTTTACTTTTAGCCTCTGACCCACATGGGAATCAAACCTATGAGAATTTGTAGTAAAAGGGTCGTTTAGCATGGGAAAGCAAAGCATTTGAAAGACACGGTAGCTGTCTCAGAAGGCCCTTTGTGGGGAAGACTATAGACTTGTTTGGCTTAGCCCCAGAGAGCAGAATGAGGAGCAAATAGGAGAGAATTTCCCAAGAGGCAATTTATGGTCAATGTCAGGGAAAGCCTGCTCTCAACTAGAACTGTCCCTGGATGGCAGACATGGGCTATCCCCGCCCCTCAAGGTGATGATGGCTAATTGTTTGGTGCGGTTGGGGGAAAACTCTTTCAGATCATGCAGGTAACCGGGCCCATCTCTGAGTTCCTTTGTGGCCCTTGGATTCTGGGGCTGGTCAAGTTCCAAGTTGCCTGAAGTTCCCCTTCTCAGGGAATGATTCCTAGTCCAACTCCCATACTGTATATTAGGGAAAACTGAGTGGCCCCCAAAGTGAAATGACGTGCTCAAGGTTATATGAGCAGGCAGTAACGAGCAGAGCCAGGGTTAGACTCCATCTAAGTCTAGTGAGGAATAGCGATGCCAGGCTGCAGGGAGAACCTCTCAACTCCCTGGAAAGCCAGCGGCAGATGCTCCCAAGGGCCCCGATCTGGCGCACTTCCCTCCCGTAAGCCCGTCTTGTTTCCTTCTCCCCAAGTCTATGCAAACGAGAGGATCAGCAGTCACACCACCGAGGCGAAAAGTCCTCCAAGTTGCCTAGAACGGCACCGGAAGTATGTGTAGGGAGCTCTGTGGCTCTCTCCACCCACTTCCGACCTCAATTTCGTCGCTTTGTGGTGATCTAGCGCCCTCTGCTGGGCCTGACCACTGCGAGCTTCCTGGCTGTTGCTGCTGAGCCCATAAAGGGGCTGCTTCTGCCTGGAGAGATGTTTAGAGATCGGTAAAATGATGTATATCTTTGATTGCTGCCTTTTGTCTCTATACTGCCTCCATTTCCCCTGCATCCCTCCCGGGGGGCTAGCCCTTAGAACCAAGAAACCAATCAACCCTAAAGTCTGACTTTTTATTCAGTGTTCCACACCAGTAGACCCCCACCTCTTCAAAGGATTTGGGGAGCTGGAGGTGGCTTCTCATATATCTTCTTTGGGGCCAAGGCTGGTCACTATAAATTCGCCATATTCAGTTTCATTTTCGCTCCAATATTCTCATTTTACAGATGAGAGTGAGTGACTTCTCTAAGGTCACTTATCCGAGGGTGTGACAGTGCAGGGAGACGGCATATAAAGGCCCCTCCTCTGACCCATGCTAGCTTTATGATCCTGGGCATTCACTTAACAGGCAATTCTCTAGAACTATACATTGCCAAGCAGCTGTCTATGTGTAATGGTGGAGACATGCTTCCTCAAAGGGAGTTTCCTTTACTGATGAAACCTCTGGTAAAATTGCAGGGCAAGAAGGCTGCTTAGAGAGCATCACCTCTACCATCTTAAGGTCATAGCTTAGGAGTTGGAAGGGACTTTAGATCCCAAAGAGGCAGCTAGGAGAATGCAGTGGAGAGAGTGGGCCCAAGTTCAAATTTGACCTCAGACCCTTATTAACCATGTGACCCTTAGCAAGTCACATAACCTTTGCCTGCCTCAGTTTCCTCACTTGTAAAAAAGAGATCATAACAACTCCTCCCCCTCAGGGTTGTTGTGGTAATAAAATAATTGTAAAGTACTTAGTACATTGTCTACAGTGTTGGAAAAAATCTAATTTCTCCAGACTACTGTTTCACTTTCCCAGAAGTTTTTGTCAAAAAGTCTCGACAGCCTGCTCCTGGGATCTTTGCTCTTACTGATTAGTGGACTTTAAATGTCAGGTCTCTAGAATTACTTCTGTAAGGGGTGTATCTTTTCTCTCCCACTGACTGATCTGTCTTAACCAGCACCAAGTTGTTTTCAATAATTACTGCTCTGTAGGACAATTTGAGGCCTGGCACTGACAGGCCCCCTTCATTGTCATTTCTTTTCACTATTTCTCTTGAGATTCTTGATTTATTTTTCCTCCATAGGAATTTTGTTATTATCCTAGTTCTGTACAGTGATGCTTTGGTAGTTTGATTGGTATGGTATTGAACAAGTGAATTATTTAGGCAGTTGACTGGGTGTCCTTCATGCTTGAAGGGGGCTAAAATGACGTCGTCGTTATGCTGGGGTCATGCACAGTGTGTGTAACTGTGGCTCATCAGAATGATGTAAGATTGGAGTGCTCAACCATAGGTCAAGCACGAATAAGCCAAAAATGCTTCTTTCTTTGTTCTCTCCCCAATGATTCAATTCCATCAGTTTAGAAGTGTGAAAATAGAAGTAGACAGAGGTCAGGCGAGCCAATCACACAGCTAGTCAGACTGTGAGGAGGAACCTGGGACCCTCTCTTCCAAAGTGAGAATTCTCTCTTTTGGCCTTCATGTCACAGAGAAGCCCAAGAGACGTCAGGAGCCATGAAATCCAGCTGTGACCCTAAGAAGCTGCAATTCAAGTGCCTCCTATGTGCCAGATTCCCATGTGCCAGGTCCTGAGAATACAAAGATGCCAAACAGAATCCTGGCCCATTCCACCAGGAGGTGCCAGGGGTCCACAGATAAGTAGATGCAAGGTCTCTATGAGGAGATGCAAGGTATGTACAGAGTCAATCCAAACCCACTGGGGCCCTGCCTGGGCTGAGAACTGCGGGCGGGGCTGCAGAAAGGCTTCTTGTCCATTACAAGGAGCTGATCCTTGAAGGGAAATCGAGCTTCCAAGAGGAGGAGGGGAGGAGGAAGAACATTCCAGGAATGGGGGAGGGGGTAGCCCGAGCAAAGACCAAGCATCAGGAAATAGAATGGTGCATTTTCAGTCTCATCTGATCTCCGTGGCCAAATTGGGGGTTTTCTTGGCAGAGATACTGGAGCGGTTTGCCATTTCCTTCTTCAGCACATTTTACAGATGAGGAAACTGAGGCAAACAGGGTGAAGTGACTTGCCCAGAGTCACACAGCTAGGAAGTATCTGAGGCTGGATTTGACCTCAGAAAGAAGAATCTTCCTGACTCCAGGCCCAGTGCTCTGTGCACCATGGCGCCACCTGGCTGCCCAGAATGTTGCATGTGGGAAACAGCTGAAATGTTTGCTTGGCTGGAATAAAAGTAATAGTTCACATTTCTATAGAGCTTTAAGCTTTGCAGAGTGATTTGCAATTATTATCTCATTTAGTCCCTACAACAACCCTGGCAGGGAGGTGCTAGTATTGTCCCCATCTGACAATAACAAAACTTAAGCAGACAGTGAAGTGACTTGCCCAGGGTCACACAGCTAGTATCAGAAGCAGAATTTAAAGCCCTTCCAGCTGTGGCTCTAGTTCACCTATCAGCCTCCATAGAACACAGAGTTCAGGACAGGAACAAAAACAGAATCAGTTTGGTCAGATTGGCTAGAGCCACAATTGGAAGGGCTTTCAATGCCAAACTTTATCCTAGTGTCAATAGGGACCCATAGAAGATTCTTGAGCATAGCAGTAACAAGATTCAGATCTCCATAGAGTGGAACTCCTGACCTGCTTTAGCATCCCAGTTTGCTTCTGGACAACTTTAAGTGTCAGGGAGTTTTTCCTTTTATCAAACCTAATAATAATTTCATTCTTGAAAAGGTAGAAGAGGCAAGTGGGGAAAGGGCTACTATTCAGATGCTCCCCAGCCAGGAGGAGCCAGTTGCTGGGATAGAAATGGTGGGAAACTTGGGTAGAGAAGGGACCACGACCTGAGGATTTGGGATAGATAAGAGGTGGCGCAGTGAGTAAGACCGGCCCCAGATTCGGGAGGACCCAGGATCAGTTCCAGCCTCAGATACTTGGCACCCACACAAAATAACTGGCCATGTAACCTTGAGCAAACTACTTAATCCCAATTGCTTAAAAAAAAGAGGAAAGCAGACCACAGGCCACACACCCCTAAATTTGGGGAGATCAGAATTCAAGGGAATTCTCCAGGGAAAATGGGTGGGGGAAGTTTCTGGAAGGAAATTCTGAAGATGCAGGAGGAAAAGGTAAGAGAAAGTGGCTTCTGCTGTGCAGTGCTGGGTTTTGTTAAGCTTCGTTGTGTTGTTCTGTGTCATGCTTTGTTGTGCTGGGTTGGCTTATGATGTGATTGTTATATTATGCTATGCTGAGTTGTGAAGTGCTGGATTGTGTTGTGCTATGTTGAATTGTTCTCTATTGTGTTGTGCTTTGTTGGGTTGCACTTTGTTGTGTTGTGATGTGTTTGTTATGCTGTTGTATTGTTCTGTGATGTGTTGTGTTTTTGTGCTGTGTTGGTTATGATGTGATTGTTGTGCTGGGTTGTGAAGTTATTTTATTTTGTTGTGCTATGTTGAATTGTTCTGTATTGTGTTGTCCTTTGTTGTGATGTGTTTGTTGTGTTATGCTATGCTTGTTGTGTTGTGTTATATTGTTAAATTCTATGTTGTATTGTTCTGTGTATTGTGTTGCACTTTGTTATGCTGTGTTGTGTTGTGAAGTGCTTTTTTGTTGTGCTGTGTTGCATTATTGTGTATTAGGTTGTGCTTTGTTGTGATGCTTGAATTGTGTTGTGTTATGATGTGCTTATTGTTCTGTGTTGTGATGTGAAGTGCTGTTTTGTTGTGCTGTGTTGCATTGTTTTGTGTTGTGTTGTTCTAGAATATATTGTGCTGTGTTATATTGCATTACGTTGTGATGTGCTTATTATTTTATGCTGTGCTATGTTTAGTTGGGTTGTATTATGTTTAGCTGGGTTGTGCTACATTGTTTTGTTGTGTTATGCTCTTCTGTATTGTGTTGTCTTGGGTTGGGTTTACTGTGTTGTGATCTATTGTGGTATGCTTGTGCTTTGCTGGGTTGTGTTGTTTGTTGTGTTGTTTCGTGGTATGACATTGTGCTGTCTTATACTTTGTTGTGTTTACCTGTGGTTCTGTGTTGTGCTGTGTTATGCTGTGCTGGGTTGTGTTGTACTTTGTTGCATTGTTCTGTGCTATGCTTTGTTGTGTTTTGCTTGGTTGTCTCATGCTGTGATGTGCTGTGTTGTGATATTTTATGCTGTGCTATCTTGTACTTTGTTGTATTGTGCAGGGTCATGTTGTGCAGTGTTGTGTTTTGTTGTACTGTGCTGTGGGACTCACTTGCCACAGTGACCTAGTGGAGAGCTAAGAATAACTGCCAGCATTTCAGCCATGTTTTAAGGATTGTAAGGAACATTACAAATACTATCTCTTCTCCTCTGGTGTAAGGACCCAAGTAGGCCCCTGCTCGCTCTCGACAGAAACCCCTTTTCTCTGCCCTGGAACTGTGATCTGGAACTGGGTAATGTGCTAGGGAGTTGCCAGATGGCACCTGCTCCTGCACCCAGTACTAGCACAGGGGTCCCCTAGAATCTCTTTCTGGCCAGGTGTTCAGGCCCCTTACCACCCCTGGATACTGGGCACTCCTGGTGCCACCTTCCAAGATCCACAGACGTGTCTTCAGAGCTCTCTTTCTGTTGTCTTAAGCTGCTTTGGGCTGGAAAAATGACTCACTGTGACTTTTTGTTGATTTTCCCACTCAGAATTTGGTTTGATGGACTTTAAAAAGTTGTTTAGAGGGGCATATTGGGAGAGCTAGCCAAAAAATGCTCAAATCTACTCCATCAACTCTACTACTGGTAGATTGGTTAACAGACCAGCTCTGTTTTCTTTTGCAACATGGTGACTATGGGAATGTTTTACATGACTACACATGTATAATCTATACAAATTGCTTGCCTTCTCAAGGAGGGGTATGAGGAAGTAGGAAGAGAATTTGGAATTCAAAATTTAAAAAAAATGTTAAAAATATTTTGTTTATATGTAATTGAGAAATTACATTTGAGGTGGCTAGATGGCTCAGTGGATAGAGTACTAGGCCAGGAGTCAGGAAGACCTGAGTTCAAATCTGGGCTTAGACAGTTATTAGCTGTGTGACTTCAGGAAAGTCACTTAACTTCTCTTTGGCTCTGCAGAAGGAGTGGCAAACACTCCAATGTCCTTGCCAAGAAAACCCCATGGATAGTTTTGGTGTGCTACCACAGAGAGTTGGGGCAGCTAAGTGGCGCTGCAGTGGATAGAGGGTCAGGCCTTGACTCAGGAAGACTCATCTTCCTGAGTTCAGATCTGGCCTCAGACATTTACTAGCTGGATTACCTGGGGAAAGTCACTTAACCCCACTTGCCTCAGTTTCTTCATCTGTAAAATGAGATAGAGAAGGAAATGGCAAACCACTCCAGCATCTTTGTCAAGAAAACCCTAGATGGGGTCACAAAGACTCAACAACAACAGCAACTGAGAAAAAAAGACAAACAACACATACCAAAAAATCCACATGGGCCAAGTATTTTTTGTTTTCTGGGCCTTAGTTTCTCTGTCTGTAAAAGGAACAGATAGAAACTTTTTCTCTGAGGTCCCTTCTAGCTTTGGTCTTAGGTTCTTCCCCTTGGCCCAAAGAAGAATCTCTGAAATGAGGTAGAATTGACTTACCTAATCTCTGTCATCTTCCAGTTCTAAAAATTCCACTGTTTCCCATTCAATGGGTTCTTCTCCCTTTCCCAGCCTGATCTGCTCAGCTTCTAGCCAACATCCATTAGTTGGCTCATTCCTTTGCTCATTCAGCAAGCATGGATCCACTGCTTTCTGGCTGCCAGGCCCTGTGCTTGGTGCCAAAGATACAGAGTTAGGATGCAAACTCTGCTCTCCAGGAGCTTACGACCCCATTTCATGGCGGAATAAGTACCCACACAGGGGAACTTGGATGCAATGGAGAGGTTCAGAGCTTGGGCTGGAAGCTTACATTGGTGCCACACTGTGAATGTCTGCCTGAGAGGTCTGGACTTTGTCTTATGGGCAGTAGGGAGCCGCTCAAGTTTGATTTTTGAATCAGGAAAAATGAGATCCGTGCTAGGCTTTAGGAAGATCAGTCTGGTGACAGTACAAGCTGAGAAGCAGTGAAGTTGGAACCCAAAGATTCAGGAGAACCCTGAGTGCCTGGCTTTGGGGCTGCCCCAAACTCATCTTGAGTCTGTGAAGACCTGCAGACATTTTTCAGCTGAACTCTTATTAGTCACATCTCTCCTGTTCTGGAATCAACATTTCTCCTTTCTAGGCCTCAGTTTCCTTATATGTAAAATGAAAAGAGTTGGATTGCATAAATCCAATCAACTCTTCTGTTGGCTCTTCTAGCTAGTATTTGGGTTAAAAAAAGCCCAACTTCGCAAGTGCAGAATAGTCATAGATAGGGGCAGCTAGGTGGCGCAGTGAATAGAGTACTGGCCCTGGAGTCAGGAGGACCTGGGTCCAGATCCGGCCTCAGACACTTTACACAAAAACTAGCCACGTGACCCTAGGCAAGTCACTTAACCCCAATTGCTCTCAAAAAAAAAAAAAAAGCAAAACAGAATAGTCATAGATTATGAGCTGACCTCAGAGGGAGGCCACCTAGTCCAACCTTGTCATTTTGCAGATGAAGAAACTGAGGCCTCCGGAGGTTATGAATTGACCATATTTTCACAGGTAGTAAATTTAAGAGGTGGGAGGTAACTCTCCATCTCTGACTCTCCAGTGCTGTTTCTGCTGAACCATACCACCTCTTTAATCATTTGTTGTACAAACGTCTGGGCATGTTAGTGTACTGCAAACCCAATAGGAGGTAACTGTGATATGGCAACCCCAAAGAGCTCATTTGCTGTAAGTTGTATTGAGAGGCCTGGCATGCAGAATGAGAGGGAGAGGGAAAGGTCTCAGTACACTCTGCCCTTTGTTAGAACATATTTAGAGCATTGGGTTTGATGGGGTACCTGGGGTCTAGGTCAAACCAACTTGTAAAACCAGTCAGATTGTTGTTGTGAAGTTGTAACTGCAATTTGTCCTTTCCCATCCTTGAGCTCTGCCCCTTCTCCCTATCCCACACTCCACCTAGGAAACACCCTGTGACCCCTTTGTTCTTACTTAATCTCTTCATTTCTTCTCAGGCCTGGCCCACACCCTCCTTTGTCCTTGCCTTTTGTCTCCTTCTGCCTGGCCCAAATCTAATCTAAACTCTCTATTCACATGCTCCTCTGGGTCAGCTCTGACCTTTGTCTATGCACTGAGGCCCCTCCCGTCAGGTCAGCCCTGACAATGGCAGCCCTACCCTTTAAAGGTAAAAGCATGTACCCCTCTCACTCGCAGGTTCCCTAAAGGACTCTTGCCTGCTTCTCATGGAAGCATAACAATAAACTTCTACAACTCTCACTCCAATTAAGCCTGAGACCTTGAATTCTTCCCAGACAATATTGCAGGTTTTCTGGCCTTAGATAAGATCATAATTCATGCTGAACCTATTGGGATCCCGACCCCCATCAGGTTCAGTTCAGAGGAAGGACAGTGAGAAGTTGGAGTCTCTGGAGGAGGGTGAAGGAGCTAAGCCTAAGGCCATGTGAGAATCTATTGAAGGAAATGGGGATGTTTTAGACTGGAGAAGAGAAGGCACAAGGGAGAATGTGAATGCCCTTCAAGCCACTGAAGACAGCTGTTTGGACAGAAGAGGGATTAGACTTTTCCTGATGGCTCCCAGAGGGCTGAGCTAGCGTCAGTGAAGAGGAGCAGATTTGGACTTGGGGTGGGGAGAAAACTAGGCTCCCTGGGCCTTGAAGGCTTCAAGTGAGGACTGGACTGCATATCCCCACTGGGGATGCCACATGATTCCCATATGGGGATTCCAGTATGAATTGGACTAGATGGAATCTCAGGTCTCTTACATGCCTGGGGCCTTTCCAGCTCCAAATTCTGTAATTCTCTTCTACCCAACTTCTGCTTGGGTGGGCCTGGGCCAAGCTCTGGAAACTGAGGGGGGGGGGGGGGCGCGGACGAGAAATTTTGGAGCACGAGATTTCCAAGGAAAGGGAAAAAGAAGGCTAAACCATTGGGTAGGAACCTGAGTGGCTGAGGCTGATGGGGTTAATGAGGGAGATCAGGCCTGGAGAGGGCTGGAGTGTGACATGGCCTCCTTCCCAGTCCCCTCCCCCTCCTTTCTAGGTCAGCCCTTCTTCCTCCTCGTGGATCTCTTCTTTCCTCCCCCTCCTCTCTCTTCCCTGCCCCCTGTTCTTCCCCTCCACCAGTTCACACTCTCTCTTATTCTCTACCTCCTCTCCACTTCTTTGGCAGCCCCCCCACTCGCTCCCGGCCCGCCCCCGTTGCTATGCAACGCGAGGCGCGCAGCCAACCCTGGTGGCCGGTGGCCCGCGGACCTCCGGGCTGCCTAGAGCAGCGGCCGGATGCGCGGCGGAGGCAGCGGCTGCGAGGGCCCAGCCTGGGGCCTGTCCGCAGGCCCTCCCGCACACGCAGTCGCCTTCCAGAGCAGGCGAGAGTGAGTGAGTGAGGTCCCTGGGGGGCTTTGGCGGGTGGGGGTGGAATCCCCGAGCTTGGGGCCGGGGCAAGTCTGCAATTAAGGCCTCCATTCGCCTCCATGGCGCCCCCTCCGGGGACCATTGGCCCCTGCGCCTGCGCCAGCTCCAGCATCCCTCCGTCCCAACCTTTATTGCTTTTGCGCCTGCGCATATTCTTGAGTCCGGCTCAGCACCTGGGTCAGCGCCATCTCCCTAGGGCCCAACCTATAGCCTTCTCACCTAGCCTGTAGATGTCTTCCTACCCTTAAAGGCCCTAAGTCAGCTGCCACGCCCTCCAGGGAGCCAGCTCTGATTTCTTGAACCCCACTAAAGCTATAAATTTATAGGATCTCAAAGAAAAAGGCCGCTTAAAGATCTTCTAGCCTAATGACCTCTCTCTCATACAGAAAGGGATGGGAAAGCCCAAAGATGGAAAGAACTCGCCAAGGTCACAACAGGAGCAGAGCCAGCCATGACTTTAATCTGGTGATTTACAGTCTCAGAATCCTGGAAGCACTTTAAAAATAATACAAGCCAAACTCTTCATTGTATCAATAGGGGAACTGAGACCCAGAGGAGGAGAGGAACCTCCCCAAGGCCACACAACTGGAGGCTAGAGCCTGAACTAGAATTCTTGCTGCTTCCCTCCCCTCCCCTTCAGCTTTAGATTTTAGTCTTTGTATCCCCACGGAGCCTTCCACTTACTAGAGGCTAATGCCCTGGGGAGAGTCATCTATCACCAAATAGCTATTAATCGCCTATTCTGTTGAATGGGTGGGTGGGGCCTGGACAGGAGTGAATAAGACCTTGCTTTGGAATGTCTAGAGTTAGTAGGAGAGACACCAAGTTAATTCTGCAGCCATTTATTTAGGGTTTGTTGTGCACCACAAGGCCTTTACTGGACACTGGAGCCATATTGTGTAAAAGAGACAGCAATGAAGAAAACCCATTCTTTTTTCCTGGAGAGCTCACAGGCTAGAAATAAGAAAAGAAGTTCAGTTCAAAGAACATTTATTGAGCACTACACTTCGCAGAGGGCTCTGCTAGCAGAGCATAGAACTGAACCAAGTACTCCAATTGCAGTCAGCTAAGAGCAGAATACAGCAGGACTATTACCTTCCTAGTTCCGGACTCCCTTACTACAATTTGAGATTGTTTGCTCCACCATCTCTCCCCTAATCTGCCCTTCGCACCATTGTCAGAACGGTCTTTTTCACCCTTACCTATTTAGCCTCCAGTATGTGGAGGGTTGGTGGAGGAATACACAGAAGACCAAAACCTGGTCCCTGGAGAGATAGGACCAAGGATGAGGAGGAGGGGGACAGAAGCCGCAAAGAGAAGCCTAGTTCCGGTCCTAGCCTCCAGCCATATGGCCTTGGTCAGTTCCTTTCCTGTCTCTGGTCACAGCCTTTTTCCGCTCAGAAATCCTCAGCAGTTCCCTACTGCTCTCCAGTCTGGTGCTGATGAGGGATGGCTCCTAATAGGTTCAGACCAGAACCTGCGATTCAGTCTGGAAAGAATTCATCTCAGCCTTACTTGGAGTCAGGGTTGAAAAAGTTTATTATACGCTTTGCAGCGGGCAAGGGACCTTAGAGGACTGCCATTGTCAGGGCTGACCTGACAAAAGGGACCTCGGTGCATAGATAAAAGTTTGAGGAGTTTAACTTGGAGATGAGATTTGGGCCAGACAGGAGGAGACATGAGGAGATTAAGTAAGGACAAAGGAGTCACAAGTTGTTACCTAGGCCGAGTGCGGATTGGGGGAAGGGGCAGAGCCCGAGGTTGGGAAAGGGATTTTACAGACTGGTTTTACAAATTGCTATTACAATTTTACAGTACAAATTGCAGTTACAACTGCACAGATTGGTTTTACAAATTGATGTTACAGAGTGATGTTGCCAATTGGTTTTACAAATGGCTGTCACAGATATAGATCCCAAGCACCCCATCAGTGCCATTCTATTTTTTTTAGTGCTGTCTCATGTTACTTTCCTTTATGTACTGTGTGTGCTCCACACAAAGCAGTCAACTTCCCCCCTCCCTTGTTCTCCCACCTCCAGGACTTTGCTCACACTGCTCCCTACACCTGAAATATCCTCTTTTTTCCCCACTGAATTCCTATCAGTCCTTTAAAGCCCAACTCCAATGCCTCCTCCAGGATGTTTTCCCTCATCCCCCTAGTCAGTAATGACCTTTCCCTCCGTAAGTTGTGTTTTAGAAGTCTCTAAGGCATTTACCCAAGAGTATCATTTCTCATAGTTATTTGATTCATTGAAAATTGTGGTCTTATTTCCCTACTAGGTGGAAAGCTCCTTAAAGGCGGGAACTGCCTTATCTACACTTTGTGTCTCCTGGGTACTCCTCGAAGATCCTGATAAGTTGTTTTCTATTTAAAAAAAAATTTTTTAGCCTGCAACTTTGCTGAAGCTATTGCTTTAATTATTATCTTTGTTGCTTCCCTAGGATTTTGCAACTAAAGCATCATATCAGCAAGGATGGTTCTATTTCCTCTTTGCTTCTCTTTATGCCTTTGACTTCTTGTTTTTATTTCTTTTTCCCTTTTTATTTATTTGGTTTGAGTTTTCAACCTTCACTTCTATAACACTTTGAGTTCTAAATTTTTCTCCCCTTCCCCCTTCTTCAAGACAGCATGCAATCTGACGTAATGCCTTTTCCTTCTTTTTCTTGTCTCACTGCTGTTGCTAATATTGCAGAACTACATAGGAGGGAGAATGGGCATCCTTGCTGCACTCCCATATTTATTATGTATTGCATATAATGCTTGCTTTTGATTTTAGAACCATGCTTATGATGTTAAAAATGCTTCTATGCCTATACTTTGTAGGGTTTTTAATATGAAAACATACTTTTTCAAAGGCTTTTTCTGCACCTTTTGAGATGATCATCTAATTTTGGATGTTCTAATGTGATTATTTTCCTAATGATGGATCATCCTTGCATCCAATAAATTGTTTTTGAAAAGAATTTTTGTTTTTCATATTATAGGTCTGATATCTCCAAGTCACTAGAGACCAAGACAGGCCTGAGCTGCTGCCTTCTTTGGCTGTTAGCTTCTCCCGACCTTGAATATCTGTTTCCCACATAGTGTTGAACCTCGCTTTGATACAGCAGATGTATTTGGGAAAAGCTGTGCCAAGTCAGATTTTTGTATGTGGAGCTCAATTTCTGGTGCATCATGGGAGCTCGACATTTAAAGAAACCCTGCAACGAATCCTTGGATAAAGGGAAGAAGTGTCTCCTAAAGCATGGGGCTGGTGAGTGTATTTGTGTATACTGCATTTTTTCTGTGTGCTGCCCCAGTGAGTGCTGTGAGCTAGGACAAAGCCTTCACCTGAGAGCAGGGGCCTGCCCCTGTGTCTCTTTGTAGCCCCAGTGACTAGTATGGGCATTTTATAAGTGGATAGATAGAGAAGTGGCCTCAAAGCCAGGAAGACCTGAGCTCCCCTTGTGATGGGGAGCTCACCAACCAGAGCCATGGAGAGAATACTCTGAGCCTCAGGACATCCGTAGTAGTGATAGCAGCAGCAGCTTCATTGCATTGGGAGTGAGTAGCCCTGGAAACCAATGGCACTTCCCCTGATACTGCTCAGTCTACTGGTTCTTCTCCCAGGAACAAACTGGCAGCTCATGGGGGTCCAGGTGGCTTTCTCTCAAAGGGCAAACACCCCTTTCTCTGGCTGCTTTTTCCTGTGCTGTCATGTCTGCCCCTCAGCTCTACCCTTTCACAGTCCAGATAATCCTCTGCTCTGTTTTTTGTTAACAAACTCCCTTTCTTGGTCTCTTGGTCTCTCATTCTTTCCAGCTTATGGCAAAACCAGAAACCTAGTGGTCTCTGGAAGACACTGCATCTTTGGCTCCATCCTCAGGACACTGGGGACTGTGAGAAGTAGGCATATTGTGGTAACTAGTTGGTGTGGTGGATAAAGCTGTGGGCCTGGAGTAAGGAAGACCTGAGTTCAAATCTAGTCTGAGACACTTAGTAGCTGTGTGACCCTGAACAAGTCACTTAACTTCTGTTTCCCTCAGTTTCTACATCTTTATTTTATTTTTTTCTTTTTTCAAATGCTTTATTAACTTCTGATTTACATCATTCATTTCCGCCAGATTTTGAGTTACAAATTTTCTCCCTGTTTTTCCCCTACCCACTGCCCCAGAATAGCAGTCCCACAGGATATTCCCTCCACCAATCTGCTCTCTCCCATATTTTCTCCCATACCCCCTTTGACTTTTCCAGTAGGGCATGGTGGATCTCTATGCCCTGGTGCCTGTATATCTTATTTCCCAATTACATGTAAAATAGTATTAATAATAGTATATATATATGTGTATATATATATATTTTTTTAAACATTTGATTTTAAAACTTTGAATTTCAGATTCATTCCCTTCCCCCCTTGTCACCCACCCTTACTGGGAAGATAAGCAGTTCAGTATAGGTTGTACATGTGTAGCTAATGCAAAACAATAACATAGTAGATATATTGTAAAAGATTGACTATATTTCCCTCCCACCTATCCCACCTCCCACTTGTTCTATTCTCTACTTTGATCACGTCCCTTTTCAAAAGTGGGTGCTTCCAACTTCCCTCCCCCCCAGCCTGCCCTCCCTTCCATCATCCCCCTCTGATCCCCTTTACCCCCTACTCTCCTGGAGGGTGACATACCCTTTTTAGTGTGTATTTCATTGCCTCTTCTGTATGAGATAGTTTACCCCAAATTGTCTCTCCCCATCTCCTCTCATTATATTCCTCTCACCTTTTAATTTCAACTTTTAAGTATCATCCCTTCCTGTTAAATTGGTCCTGTACCCTCTATGTATACCTGTAAACATATATACACACATTCACATATGTATTCATATGCCCATATACCCTCATATATAGACATATATATATATATATATATATATATATATATTTCTATTCCCTTCAACTTCTGAGAAAAATTTCATCAGTTACAATTATTGTTTTTCCATATAGGAAGGTTAATAGTTCAACTTTGATAAGTTCCTAATGATTTCTTTTCCCTGTTTACCTTCTCATGCTTCTCTTGCTTCTTGTATCTGAATGTCAAATTTTCTATTCAGCTCTGGTTTTTTCATCAAGAATGCTTGAAAGTCCTCAATTCCACTGAATGACCATATTTTCCCCTGAAACATGATACTCGGTTTTGCTGGGTAGGTGACTCTTGGTTTTAATCCCAGCTCCTTTGCTCTCCGGAATATCATATTCTAAGCCCTTCAATCCCTCAGTGTAGAAGCTGCCAGATCCTGGGTTATCCTGATTGTGTTTCCACAATATTCTAATTGTTTCTTCCTGGCTGCTTGTAATATTTTCTTCCTGATCTGGGAACTCTCCAATCTGGCTATAATATTCCTAGGAGTTTTCTTTTTGGGATCTTTTTCAAGAGATGATGGGTAAATTCTTTCCATTCCTACTTTGCCCTCTGGTTCTAAAAAATAAGGGCAATTTTCCTTGAGAATTTCTTGGAAAATTATTTCTAGGTTCTTTGTTTGATCATGGCTTGGTCAGGGCCCGCCCTGGGGCTAAAGCCTTGGCGTGGGGCTGGGCTGGGCTCCCAGAGCGCTGGCTGATTCTCGCTTGCCTTCCAGGCTGTCCTCCGCGGGAGGTGAGCTTCTCTGTGTCATTTTGTGGGTTCTGCAGCTGCAAAGTTTGTTTAGAGTCCCCTTTTTACATGGATTGGGGAAGGTGGGAGCTGGCGCCATGGGGAGGTCCCCCTTCTGTTCCGCCAATGGGAGATAATGACAGCCCGTATCTCCCAGCGTTGTTGTGAGGGCAAATGAGCTAATGATATTTACAAAGTGCTCGGCACAGTAGTGAGCTCTATCTTTATTGTTGTTGTTATTGTGACATCCCTTGCTCCTCTGCCGCCATCATTCAGCAGCCCCTCCTTCGAGGTTCATTCCATCCATTGGTCTCAGTACCGATCCTGGTCATTCTCAAGTGGCTTCCATGTGCAGTGCCTACCTCACAGCCTTCTTCTGCATCCCAGCCCCTTCCTGCATACCCTGGCACTGTGGTATACTCACTGAGGCCCCCTTTGATACTCTGGCTTCCCAGTTCATCAACTCCCAAGAACTCTGTTCATTCTACTTCAGCTGCCCACATCGCTCAGTCAGTCAGTCAACAAACATTTACTAAGTGCCTACTATACACAGGTCCTGTCCTAAGCCTGGGGAAGCAGTGCACAGGACCGTGCAAAGGTATGAGATGGAAAATCTGACTGCTTCCCGAATCTTTGGCTCTTCTGTCTCTTTCTCCTAAATCTCTTCTTTGTCTTCATTTTGACCATTTCCTCTTCTTCCAATCCAACCCTCAGCGTCCAGTCCCTAAGTCAGATAAGTGTAACTGGTCACTGTCCCCGTCTCCTGACCCCTTGCTGATCACGATTCGCCAAACCCCTGCCCTGAGTTATTGCTGCACTCACCTCAGCTTTGTGCTGTTGAATCTTGGTTGACCCCCTGTTGCTGTACAGCAGTCCTTTGCCCCTTGCCTGGTTGCCTGAGATACTCCCCACAATGCCTTCTCTTCAAAGGCCCACTACCCCTTCTTCACCACTGAGGACCTCAATTCCTACTTTACTGGAAAAACATTGAGGGCTTGTGCTCTGTGTTCCCTCTTGTCCATTAGCCCCTGTCTCAACACCCTTTCCAGCATCCCCAATTCTCCCTCCTTTGCTCTGATCTCCTTTTTTTTTAAGCATTGGGGTTAAGTAACTTGCTCAAGGTTACACGGCTAGTTATTATTATTTCTGGGTGTTGTGCTGAGTATCTGAACCCGGGATTCCATCTCCAGGTCATCCCAACACTGGAGCCAGTGCTCTTACTCGCTGTGCTACCTTGCCACCCCTCTGATCTCCTTCTTGTGAGGATTGTTTGCTCTCCTTCTGCTCAGATTCCATTCACCTGGATTGGACCCATTCTCTCATCTTCAATCCTCCCTACTCCTTGGCTAACTCTTTTCCTTTAGCCTACAATATTTTCCAGTCTCCTTCATCCTTCAAAATCTTCCCTTTCTTCCACCATCCCTTCAGTCTACCATCAGATAGCTAAAGAGCTATCTGACAAAGGTCTAGTAGTCACTGCTAAACTCCTAGAAAGAGCTGTCTGTATTCACTACCTTCATATCTTCACCTCTCAGCTTTCAACCTCTTTCAGTCTGGCTTTGGACCCTACCATGCTTCTGAAACTGCTGAGCTCTTAATTGCTACAACAAATGGTCCTTATTCATTCCTCATTTTCCTTGACCTCTTGGTGGCTTCCTGGGTGCATTCCATCAGCCCTGCAGAGCCCTTCTCATGTGCTGCCTCTGTCCCTTACTCCAATCATCTTAGATTGCCTGTATATGCTGTACCCCCTAGCAGAAAGTAGGCTTATTGGGGGCAGGGCCTGTTCTGCTTAAGGCCTAGCATTATGCCCAGCACCTGGGAGCAATTTCAGAAATGTTTGTTGAAATGGATTGAATTAATTCTTGAGAAGAAACAAACATAATATAATCCAGTACAGATGCAAAACTATGTAATAACACAGATTAGAAGTGATGTATCTAAGTGAGGCAGTGTGGGCTGCTGGAGAGAGGGCCAGCCTTGGCATCTCAATTTGTTTTTACATAGCCTTACTGCCAAATATACTGTTCCCCCTCCCTGACTCTGAAAGCTCTCTCTTGAAACAAAAGATGAGGGTGGCTAGGTGGCACAGTGAATAGAGCACAAGCCCTGGAGTCAGGAGTACCTGAGTTCAAATCGACCTCAGACACTTAACATAAAAACTAGCCATGTGACCTTGGGCAAGTCACTTAACCCCAATTGCCCTGCCTTCCCCCCCTCCAAAAAAAAAGAAACAAAAGCTGAAAATTAAAAAAGGAAAGACAGTTTAGCAAAAGTGACCATTCCATCAGCTGAGTCTGACCATGGACACATGCTCCACAGCCAGACCCCCCCACATCAGCAAAGAAGGGAGGGAGGTGCATCTTCTAATCCCTGGGGCAAGCTCAGTAATCAGATTCCATACATCTCTCAACTAGCCAAATGGGAGGGCATCTCTGATGGATGCTTCTAGGATTAAGGAAGACTGGGAAGGGCTCCTTACTGCAGAACATGGGATGTGGGCTGAGTCTGGAAGGAAGCCAGAAAGCAGAATGTGAAGGGGGAGAGCATTTGGGAGGCCAGATATCAGTGTCACTGCATTATGGAGGGTGTGATTGGAAGGAGGGTATAAGAAGGCTGAAAGGTAGGAGGCCAGGTGTGTGAATGCCGGAGGATTTTCTATTTGATCATGGAGGTAATAAGGAGCCATTGCAGTTCATTGAGTAGGGCAGTGATCAGGCCAAACTTTAGGAAGATCAGTTTGACAGCTGAGTTGAGGATAGACTGAAGTGGGGAGAGACTAGAGACTGGGGGAGCCAAGCAGCAAGGCCACTCCATGGCTTGCAGCTGGTTGGTAGCTGTGTGAATGGAAATAGAGGGTTTTATCTGAAAGCTGGTGAAGGAAGAAACAACAGATGGGGATTGAGGAAGGCTCCCTGAGTAGGTGGCGCCAGGTGAAGAGTACAAGTGAAATGGGAGCCTTCCTGGTTATGGATTGGAGGATGGGGCAAGAGGGACAGAGACCTCTGAAGCAGAGCAGCCCAGCTAGCGTGTTTAAGCGCTGAGCCTTTGTAATGTAATACCAAGCAAAGGCAACTTCCCAGGTTCAAAATACCAGCATAGGTGCTCTCTATTTTATTCAGTAACAAACCCAGAACAGAGAAGATCAAAACATGACACCATTCAAAATACAGCATTTACTAAGTGTGATTAAATCATCTCCAAGGCCTACCCCACCCCAGGACTTTCCAATCATTCAATCAATTACAAAGTCTGGGTTCCAAATACTTCTCCACCCCTAGGCTATACCTTAATTAAGTCCACCACAAAGCCCCTCTTCTCAAATGGAGATTAGTTTCCAAACATAAGTAAAATACATTCATTTGCTCAACCATAGAACACAAAAAGGTCAAAAGTTCCCCACCCCTGGATCACAATTGAATCTACCCCAGAGTTACATCAAGTTTAAACACAGCACTTAATACCCAAATGGAGGTCTTTTCTTCATCTTGACACGAGGCAAGTTCTCAGCAATCTTAGTTCCTGGAGAGACAAGGCTTAGCAAGGCCATAAGATACATTGCCAGTCCCTTCATGAATTTATCCTCTGTCTGTAGAACAGTCCTAGAACCCCTGAACACATTAGCAAAGCCCTCTCCCAGGATTTCTGTAAACATACAACAAGAAAATCCTTCTTCAGGGCTTCTGAACCAACAGAAAGGCTCCCAGACCCCTGCAACAACAGCACTGTCCTTCACCAGTGGACAGTATTCATTCTGTCTGCCGGACAGTCTCCAGACCCCTGCAACAACAGTACTGTCCCTCACCAGTGGACAGTATTCACTCTCAGTACTGTCCCTCACCAGTGGACAGTATTCACTCTCTGTCTGCAGGACAGTCTCAGGCCTTCTTAACCAAATGCCAGGTTCCAGGACTTCTTCAACAGGACAGTCTTTCACCAGTGGACAAATCTGGCAAAATAACATCAAAACAGACAGACAAAGTACCAGCAAAACAGCCATGTCTCCTCAGTCCTTGGCAGCTCAGGGGGCAGGTCTCAAAAGTCCAGGGCAATTCAAAGCGGCCACCAGCAATCTCTTAGTCTCTCTCCACGAGGTGCTGCTTCCAAAAAAAACTTCCGCCTCTCTCTCGTGTCTCTCCAAATCTACGTCACCAGCTCCTCCAAATCTACGTCACCAGCTCCTCCCAGTCAGGACTTTCTTTTCACATCAAAAAGTCCATCCCACAGGTGGGATTAACAAGCTCTGGGTTTTAATACAATCAATTTGAAAACCAAGCCCAATACAGGGGAATCTCCACATTCCATTACTATCACATTCCACCCCTCCAGGATCCTTGGCCTTACAATCTCAATCTAAATGGCCATGGATCCTGGAACAAATAGAGGCACTATGCTTTGTACTCCTTACAGACTACGCCATAATGTAATGTAATACCAAGCAAAGGCAACTTCCCAGGTTCAAAATACCAGCATAGGTGCTCTCTATTTTATTCACCAAGCCCAATACAGGGGAATCTCCACATTCCATTACTATCACAGCCTTGAGAGTACAAGATGAGGGCTCACGGACACCATCTCTCTCAGACCCACTCAGATGTGCTTGGACAGGGCAAATGGCAAGTGGGCCTTTTGCTAAGCCTAAGGTCTCTTCAGATAAGAAGGTCAGCCTGCAGGCCCTAGGCAAGTATCCCAGAAAGAGACACCTTAAAAGCTGCTTGTTTGTGGGTATACCAATCACAGTTCTCCCTCTACTGGCCATGAAAATTCTGCTTTTGTCTACAAGTCCATTTGAGAAGCATTTCTTAAGTACCTACTATGTGTAAGGTACTGTGCTAGGCCATGGGGGAGACAGAAACAAAGTGAGGGATGTGTGTGTGTGTGTGTGTGTGTGTGTGGTGTGGTGTGTGTGTGTCTGTGTGTGTGGTGTGTGTGGTGTGTCTGTGTGTGTGGTGTGTGAGTGTGTGGTATGTGTGTGTGGTGTGTGAGTGTGTGTGGTGTGTGTGTGGTATGTGTGTGTGGTGTGTGAGTATGTGTGGCGTGTGTGTGTGTGTGTGTGTGTGTGTGTGTGTGTGTGTGTGTGTGTGTGTGTGTCCTCCACTGAGTTTATACTGGGGCAGAGGGGAAGCCAGGAAAAGATGTTTTGATCAGGGCACACAGGGATGGAGAGCAGAGCCAGAGGAGATTAGTTTGTTCCACCCTTTTTAGGAATGATGGGAGTAATTTGATCATTGTTCCCAGAGCTAGTGTAGGAGGTAGATAGGAGTAGAGGTGCAGGCCTATCCCTGCCATGCCCCAGTCACTTCATCTCTATCTGCCTTAGATTACTCTTCTGTAAAATAGGGATAATAACGGCACATACCTCACCTGGTTGTTGTGAGAATCAAAGGAGATAACATGTGTAAATGCTTATGTTTTGCAGACCTTAAAGTTGCTGTTGCTCTCATTGTTATGTGAACCTTGGCCTCAGTCCACTTAGAGACAGTGGCCACCAATCAGGACGGCTCAGCAGAACAAAGGCCATTCCCCCTACCCCACTCCCAGACTCGCTGTCTTCCCCCAGACAGGTGACAGTCTAACAGGAATAAAACAGCATGATTCACCGATTAAATCTGTATAAACAAAGCATTATGTCAACACTGACAGCTATGTGGCTCGCCCCCTGCTGGTGAAACTGGGCACACTTCTGGGGGGAGTGGTGTTTGATAGAATCATGCTTTAAGGAGTGGGAAGGAAGGGGCATTGAGAAAGAGGGGAAGGAGAACATTCCATCCGGACAAAGGCCAGGACATGGGAGGATGAAGAGTGCAGAGAGCCATCCATTTTAGCCTGAGCAATAGTGTGTGAGGGGGTGTAATATAGGAGAAAGCTCGAAAGGCATTTTGAGATATCAGATTTTGGAGGGCTTGAATGCTGTATTAGGGAAGAAAGAGGTGGGTAATAGGGAGCCACTGAAATTTCTGAGTAGAAGAGGAACAGGTTCCCCCCCATCAATTACATGTAAGGACGTAAACGGTGGAAAAGGGGATGGGGGCAGGAAATGGGGAAGAGAAGCACCAATAAAGGCGTGCTCTTCTCAGCGTACCTTTCTTCTCGCCTAGCTCCACCTGTGCCCCAACCTACAAGAGGCGACAGAAGCAACCAGGCAGGGGCCAGTCCCCAGGTAAGGCTCGATTCCCTTGTCAGCTTCCCTCACAGGTCCTTTCGACCCCCTCAGCTTCTTACCACACAATTCTCCCCGTCATAGCATTGAGCTTACTTCCGCTCCCTGCCTGGCTTTTCCACTTAGCATTTGACCTGAGCTGTTAATTCATTATCCTCCCTCACTTTCCCTAGTGTGACCCCAGCGCTCTATCTTAAATCCTGCTTATCTTTCTACCTGTCAGTTCCATTCTGACCCTTGGACAGCATTTGTCATTCCCAGTGGGAGTCACCTCCAGTGCCTTTGATATAAAAGGCCCTGAATAAATGTTTGTTCAATGAGTCCCTTTAACCCTTGAAATGCACCTGTGAGAAGGGAGGCAGGGCTGGAGGGCCGGGATTATCAGTAACGGTGCCTGAAAGGGACTTGGGGCATGTGACTTGTCTGATGTCATTCAGCAAGTTCTTAAAAGACAAGGAGGAGGGTGTAGGAGGAGAATGTAAGTCTCCAGACTAAGATAATCCAAGAATTTCAGAGCTACAAAGGACCATTTACTCTAACCCCTTCATTTTACAGAATAGGAAACTGAAGCCCAGGGCAGGCAAGGGATTCATTGGGGGCAGAACCAGGACTAAAACCCTGTTGTTCTGATTCCTAGCATCCCCAAATCTCAGGGATGGGAAGAAAAATCAGCTTAGAATTCTGTATATTTTAAAGCTTTACAAAGTTCTTCCCCCAGAAAAATCACCTTGAGGTAGTTAGCTCAAATATTATTATCTTCATTTTATAGATGAGGAAAGTAGGGCTTCGGCACAGTAAATAGAGCACCAGCCCTGGAGTCAGGAGGACCTGAGTTCAAATCCAGCCTCAGACACTTAACACAAAAACTAGCCATGTGGCCTTGGGCAAGTCACTTAACCCCAATTGCCCAAGATAACACAGTAAGAGTCAGATTGAAATCTCTTGGCTCCTTCCACTTGACCATACTGCTCCTTAGAGAACATCTTTTCCATCATTTGACATGTAAGGAAACTGAAGGCCAGGGACTTGCCTGAACTCACAGTTAGTGCTAGAGTAAGAACTTGGTAGCATCTGCCTCTCCTGGCTCTTGACCAAGTTTACTTAACTCTGGATCATGCCCCTCTCTCACTCAGTCTGTCTCTTTCCGGGCTTAACTTCTGCCTGACACTTGGCTGCCTCCTGCCACACCCCCCCCAAACAGAGCTGGGAAACTGGCCTTGTTATTTTAGGAAACATTGATGACCTTTGAAGATGTGGCTGTTTACTTCACGTGGGAAGAGTGGAGGCAACTGGACCTTGCTCAGAGGGCCCTGTATAGGGAAGTGATGCTGGAGAATTATGGGAATGCAGCCTCACTAGGTAAGTGTGCACACCCTGACACCCCAAATCTGGGGTTCACTGGACTCCCATAGTTCCCAACTGTGAATGTGCAAACAGCAATGGGAGCAGTAAAGTGTGTAGTCCTCCGGCAGCCAGAGGGGAGCAGAGGCCTAGGTTTGTATTCTTCATGGTCCTTATGGCCTTCATGTCTCTGAGCTTCAAGATCACCTTGAACTTATTTCAACCATTCTGGAACTAATTGATCTGCTCTGTCCTTATGGCATCTCAGTCCTTTACTGGACTTATTATCATGAGGGTTTGAAGTAATTATCAGCTAGAGACATTTGAAGAGTCCAGCTAAGAAAGGTCTTGGTAGTGGGCAGTATAGACAGCTCCTTTCAGCTCATGCCCCATCCCCACTTCCCACAGAGTCAAGGCAAACCCCACTACCTGCATAAGTGATCCCATTCCAGCCCATTTCCTATTGTCTCCCCATCTAGGGAGGCCTCCCCGTCCTGGGAGGGCAGGGATTGTCTTTTGCCTCTCTTTCTCTCCCTGGCACTTAGTACAGGGCCTGGTTCATAGTAGATGCTAACTTGACATCACTCACTGGAAGCATGAACTTCTTCACCCACAGAACCTCCTCGAGGAGACCCTGCCACCTTCCCCAGACTAGACACTAAATGTCCAGGGCCCCTGAGACACATTACTAATTGTTCTTCTTTTCCCAGATCATCAGTTGCTGGGAACAAGTTTGAGAAGCTCCTGCCCATCCCTCTTGACCTTGGTCCAGATGGCATTTATGGGTATTTTCGTTCTCTCCCAGGATGCTCCCAGCCTTGCCCCAGGGACTCAGCCTATGTTCTAGCTACTCCACTTTCTATACTCAATTCAAATCACCTGTCTACCTTCCTTCCCCTTGGGCAGGGTTTACAGGATCCAAGCCTTACCTGATCTCGCAGCTGGAACGAGGACAGATGCTGTGGACTCTGGATCTTCAGGGTACAGAGGCTATTGAGGCTAGGAGAGGCACATGGCCAGGTGAGCAAGGGATCTAGAACCAAAAGTATGCATGTTCCAGGCAGGTGCCATGCAAATGAGGGCCCCTTTCCCCTGCCTCTACTTAGTGTCCTTCCTCTTTCATTCCGGAGATCTTCACTTAGGTCCCCTTCATCTCTTTTTCCCTTTCCTTCCTCCTTATTACCTCCTCTGACTTCTTCATTTTCGCTAAATCTGGGCTCTGCCACTTACTACCCATGTGGCCTCGGACAAAGCACTAAAAGAAGAGGGTTGCACAAGATGACCTCTGAGGTCCCTTCCAGCCACAAAGCCTGTTGTCCTGTGACCCTTGTCCAAGTCATGGCTCTGCTTCATGACTTTGGACAAGTCACTGAATCTATCTGATCTTCACCTGTAAAATGGGAATTATCATCACTGATAACTGCTATGGAGTGATATCACTCTTGCTTGGGGTTCACTTGACATCCCCCCCAGCTTCTCATTTCTGAGCACACCTTTCCTACCTAAATGGAAAAAATTGAGAAGGCCTTGTACTTCCCCTTCCTCCTTGCCCCTTATGCATCCTAGCCTGGGAATCTCAATGACATATATACCTTCTCTGTCATTTCAGATGGCAGGACTGAGAGCAAGGAGTCTACGCCAAAGCCAGGCATTCCTCGAGATGGGACTTCACAAGGATGGTTGTTTATCAAAGGCCAACAAGATGTGAACAGGACCACATCCAGATGTCGACAAGAAAATCTTGCCTGGGAAAACAAACCTCGAGAAACAGAGCCTTCTGGAGAGGGCAGTCTGAATGAGGAGGCCCGGAATTGCAATATTAGGCAAAAGTCGGAACTTCCCAGAATTCAGACTGTCCCTCATGGAGAGAAATCCTATGAATGTGATGAGTGTGGGAAAGCCTTCAGGTGGAAATCAATGCTTGTCCTCCACCTTAGAATTCATAGTGGAGAGAAACCTTACGTATGTAACGAATGTGAGAAAGCCTTCAGTCGGAGTTCAGATCTGACAAACCATAAGAGAATTCATAGAGGAGAGAAGCCTTATGAATGTAATGTGTGTGGGAAAGCTTTCACATGGAGCTCGAACCTTATTAACCACAGGAGGATACACAGTGGAGAGAGGCCTTACGAATGTAACATATGTGGGAAATCTTTCACTCAGGGCTCAATCCTAATAAAACACCACAGGATTCACAGTGGAGAGAAGCCCTATGAATGTAATGAATGTGGGAAAGCCTTCAGCCAGAAAGGGAACCTTCTTAATCATCAGAAAATTCACACCAGAAAAATTATTGTTGTGAGCCCTATGCGCATAATAAACATGGGTAATATGTGAATTGAGCTGCTAGTTTTGTTTCCCTTGTGGTTGGGATTCTGACAAACAGACCAGATAAAGGAGTCCTTCCATGGGTGCTAGGGCACAAATCCAGGGCGAGCACCTTCTAGGCCAAGAAGTATCTGCAGTCTCCTCTTTTTACATCTCTTGGCCTGGGAAGATTCTCAGTTAATTTATTCTGATAAACGTCCTTCCCTTCTTCTAGTAGGATACTTGAGTTGGAACTCTACGCCTTTAGCCCAGATTGCCTTTGTCACACTTGGGCGCTAGAGCTAATTAGATCATAGGCCAAAATGATAGGTGTAGGTATATCATATATCAGCAGGGCTGGTTTTCCTTCCAAATGTAGGTGAATTGGCCCCAATATTTTGCTTACAAATATCCATCAGGGGAGGCAAAGAAGGAAATGTTTTCTCTTTGGTATTTAGCATTCGGATCTGTAATAAGCCCCTTGCCCTTCCCAAGCCTTAATTTCCTCATGTATAAATGGAGATAACATGGCTGCACTGAGGAAGGTGCTTTGCAAACCTTAAAGTAGTAGAAAAATGGGAATGGGGAATTTTTTTTTGTTTTCTAAAAATTTTCTTTAAATTGTGTTTTTTTAAATCTCCTTCCCACCCACTCTTACTAACTGGGGGAAAAAAGGAACAAAATCTTTGTAACTAATATGCATAGTCAAGCAAAACATAACAATGATTGCCACAACGTGTCCTTTGTCTCCTTCTGCACGTCCCTGGAGGTGGGCAGCTGGCTTTATCATGGGTCCTCTGGAATGCTGCTTGGTTACTGTGTGGAGCAGAGCATCTGGTTCTTTCAAAGTTCTTTGTCTTTACAGTATTGTTATTATAGAAATTGTCTTCCTGGTTCTGCTCACTTCACTCTGCATCAGTTCATAAGGTCTTCCTAGGTTTCTCCAAAACCATCCTTTGTCATTTCCTCCAGTATAATAATAGAACAGTATTAATAATTAGAGACCATGTAGTCCAAACCCCTTATTTTTCAGTTGTGAAAATGGAGGCCCATGGAAGGGAAGTGACTTGTTCAGCAACACTAGGGAGCTACTGAGCTGATTAGAGCAGAGAAGGAAAAAATCAGATTGATGCCTAAGGAAGAGAAATCCCTGCTTTTTCATTCAGCAAGTATTCCTTGGTTGCCTCCTGCTGGGCCCCAGTAAGAAATGTCCAGAAATCAGAGAGCATCTCTCTTCTCAGTGAGAGACTAGACTCACAGTCTAGTCAAGGGGGGAAATGTTACATATACAAGTGAGCCTGCTCCCTACCTGAGTGAGGAATCCCTCCCCTTGTGCAGTTCAATGTGGAGCCCACAGCTGATCCCCAGTTGTGTACCTAGCAAAAAAGAAACCTTAGTGCTCCTCTAGGTCTTCAAATGCGGCCCTTTGAGTCCAAGTTTTACAGAACAAATCCCCTTAATAAAAGGATTTTTATTTAATGGCCACATGTGTCCTCAAGGCCTTAGGTTCGGTTCCCTACCCTTGCCCCAGTTATCATTTCTTCCAAAGTAGGAGTATGATGGCTCTTTCTGCATTCCCCCATTGCCTAGCATGAAAGGCAGCACACTTAATGAAGGAGTCAAAGAGAAAGCCTGATCTTATTCACAGCTCCTTTCTCCATCATCCCAGATGGAATCACATTCATAAACCACAACTTTAGCTATTTCCTAATTCAAGGGCACCCCTCAGTTTCTAGTTCTTTGCCATCACAAAAAAAGAACCATAAATGGTTTTGGCTATGTGGGTTCCTTTCCTCCTTGGGGTGTAGCTCTAATGGTGGTAACACTGGGTCAACAAAGGGCATGCACAATTTGGTAACTCTTGGTGGTAAAGGGGATAGAGTGTTGGACCTGGAGTCAGGAGAGACCTGACTTCGAATCCAGTCTTACAGTCTTAGTAGCTGTATTGCCAAGTCACTCAGCCTCAGTTTCCTCATCAATAAAATAGAGAGGATGGCAACTACTTCCCAGGCATGGGAGGTTTGCTTGCAAAGTGTTCTATACACCCAGAGGCCCAAGTAACTCTTACCAGGTTTGTTCTTTTGGGCACAGGCTCCAAATCACTTTCCAGATGGCTGGACCAGTTCACAGCTTCACCAGCACCCTATTTGCCCCAGTTTCCTCATCTGTAAAATGAGCTGGAGAATGACATGACAAACCACTCCAGTATCTCTGCCAAGAAAACCCCCAGTGGGGTCAGGGAGAGTCAGACACGAATGAGACGACTGAACAACAACAAAAAACCCTCCAACATTGACCACTTTGGTTCTCTGTCATCTTTGTCTACGTCCAAGGCAACCAGAGGAACGCTCCGCCTTCTCTGTAGACCTGGCTGGGCAGGGAGAAGAGGGCGCACCACCGAGACGCTAGGCCTCCGTGGCTGCCTAGAGTGGCGCCGGAAGTTCCCCCACGAAGGCGGAAAGGCGGGCTCAGTGCGGGAGGGATTCGGGAGTACTTCCGGCAGCAACGCTGCTTTCCCGAGTTTGGGGTGGGTGTGAGCGTGTGAAGCGCCGGGGCAGGTTGCATTCCTCCCCGCCTCGCCCCTCCCTGGGCTCTGAGTCTCGGGGGGCGGGGGAGAGGTGATACCCGGCGCTCTCCGGGGTCTGGCTCGGGCTCCCCCCTTCCTCTCCCTCCTTCTTGTCCCCTCCGGGGCCCCGTAGCGCCGCCCAGCCGCGCCTGCGCAGATGCGCTCTAGTCCACCTGCCGGGGCTTTTTCCTGCGCCTGCCTGGGGAGCCCTGGGAATACCTGGAGATAGAGGTCGGTGTGATGGTTGGGGAGGCCCGCTGTGGGCCCCGAGCCCTGCAGCGCCACGCGCTAGTGCTTCGTGAGCTCTAAGGCTCGCCCATCCCCCTGCTCGTAGAAAGGCAAAGCTAGGCCCGGTGGCAGGGCCGGAAGCGCGCGGCTGTTTGCGCGCGGCCGTCGTTCGCGCGTGGCCGCTGTTCGAGCGCGGTCGTTGTTCGCGCGCGGCCGTGCGGCCGTTGTTGGCGCGTGGCTGCTGTTCGCGCGCGGCTGTGGCCTCCGTGCCAGGCTCCGGGAAGTGCGGCCCGGCTGGCATGGCTTCGGCCATCGTGTCGGCAGACATGGCTACGGAGCTGGGCGTAGGGAGTGGGGAAGGAGCGGACGTGCTGCCCTAGGCCAGTTGCTGAGGGCCTACTGTGTGCTAGGCCCCCGGGGGGTTCGTGGCCGTGCGGAGCGAGGACTGAGGAAACGCATGCGCGGCACAAGGAAAATTGGGGGGGCCAGGAGGGGTCTCTCGAAGAAGGGGTGCTGGAGCTTATGTCTCGGGGGAAAGCGGGGTCCCGGGGACGGCCCTGGCAAAGGCCTGGAGGGGGAAGATGAGCGATGGCTGTGGCCTAGGGCTGGTCAGGTGCTTGAAGGGCTCCCATGCATCTCCTGCCTCCCCCCTCCAGGGCTCTGTTGTGGCCCCATCCTCTCCCCTTCCACTGCACCCCTGCCCCAGTCAAACAAAAAACGCTACCCTGGATATTTAAAACCTTTCACAACGTGACCCCTTCCGACCTTTCCAAGCTTTTTTGACACTTTATACTCTGCACTGCAAACTATAATCCTGTTCCTTACCAATGATTCTCCATTTCCAGTCTCCATCCCTTGCCTGGACTGTTCTCTCTCCCTTCCTCCCCTCTGCCTTCTTCTAGTCTCAGCTCATATATCTCTGACCTCAGTGTTGAGTCGTGTGAAACAAATGATAACAACAAAAAGAGAGGATATTATGTATTAAAAAGGATTTTGTTTTTAAAGCTGCTTAAATAAAAAAAAGCTCGGATCCTACTTTCCTGCCCCCTTCACCCCAGGTGCTGCTGCCTTCCATCTGAGATGATCTCCCATTCATGTATCAGAAGGGAGAGAAGGTGGCTGACAGCACCAAATGTTGGTGCAGGGCAGAGGCTCAAGAAGGTGAAGACTAGAAACAAAGTAGATTTGACAATTAAGAGATCATTGTTATGTGGCAGCTAGGTGGCACAGTGAATAGACACTGGCTTTGGAGTCAGGAGGACCTCAGTTCAAATCCAGCCTCAGACACCTAACACAAAACTAGCCATGTGACCTTGGGCAAGTCACTTAACCCCAATTGCCCTACCTCCCCCCCTCCAAAAAAAAGACCATTATTAACTTTGAAGAAAATACTTTCCTTTGAGTGATGATGGTCTGTTGAAAAGTTTGTAAAGATGAAGGAAATGGGCATATTTGAAGGTAGTAATGAGGGAACCAATAGATTGGAGAAAGGTTGAAGATTTGAGAAGGGAGAGTGACTGAGAATGCAATGGGCTAGAGAAGTGGGGAGGGAACAGGGATTACCATGAAAAAGAGTTTGAACTTCACTTGGAAGGATCTTAGGAATTAAAGACAGAAAGGAACCTAGAGACCATGTAGTCCAAACCCCTTATTGTTCAGATGGGGAACTGGAGACCCATGGAATGGAAGTGACTTGCTCAGGAACACTAGGGAGCCACTGAGCTGATTAGAGCAGAGAATGAAAAAATCAGATTAATGCCTAAGGAAGAGAAATCCCTGCATTTCCATTCAGCAAGTATTCCTTGGTTGCCTCCTGCTGGGCCCCAATGAGAAATGTCCAGAAATCCCAGAGGTCTCTCTCCTCAGTGAGCTCACAGTCTAGTTAGGGAAGATACTGTACAGATCCAAGTGAGCCTGCCCCCTGCCTGAGGGAGGAATCCCGCCACCCCTTGTGCAGCTGCTCCCTAGGTGTGTGCCCAGCGAAAAATGTCCCATTCCCAGAAACCTCAGCTGGATAATTTTTGCCAAAGGAGTTGGGGGCTCTTCCTGCACTCCCCCACTGCTTACATTGAGATGGAGAGAGCCCACTTAATGAAGGAGTCAAAGAGAAAGCCTGATCTCATTCATGGCTCCTTTTTCTTCCTTTAGTGCTACCCATTGCCCCAGATCGAATCATCACTCCAGAGAACTACAGCCCAGGTGAGCCACTATCCCCTCATCCTGCTGCTGTGTGGTCTGCTCCCTGCTCCCTAGGAGTTGGCTTACCTCCTTGTCCCCAGCATGTACCCCCCCCAAAGCTTATCCTGCTGTGTATCAGACTTGGGGAGAGGGTCGGTTTGTTTGGCATATCCATATGACTAATGATGAAGATTAAGCAGCTTCTTATAGTGGAGTGAAGAAGGCCTGGGTCTCAGTCTTGCTTTATACACTTACTAATTAGTAAGTCACCTTACCTCCCTCATCTATAAAATGAGGGGGCTGAACTCAGTGACCTTCCATCTGCTTCTAGGGCCCTAAGACCCTTTGACCTCGAGGTCCCATGTTCCTGTTACTTTCTGTGATTCTGGACAACTTAACTCCACCCTCTTTCCTCAATTATACCTATCTATACAGCTGAGCTGGCATGGAGACGGGTGATGGGGGAAGCAGGTGTAAGGAGAATGCTTCATAAACTTGAAAGGCCTTCACACTGAATACAGTGGATGCATATTAAATAATCTAGCTAAAAGCTCCTTAGAGAAAAATGTGAGTTGTTATGATGGTGATGATATAATTATTTAATTGGACAAAATATCATCAGGAAAATAACACAGATTTTTCATAGTGTTTGAAGGGCTCCAAAGTGCTCAAAATAGATTATTGAGAGGTAGTGGGTGACTTCAGAGGTTCAGATTCTACCTCTGACAACATGGGCAAATCACTTTCCCTTTTTTGGGCCTCTAATCCTCCCCTATAGAATGGGGAACATGATACCTCTGATACTTTGGGTGGTTATATGGTTCAAGTGGGATTGTGGTGGTAAAGTCTTTGTTCTGGTGCTTGTCTGTTGATAACTTTCATAACCCTGTGGGGGACTGTGTACTATTGGAAGCTTGGAATGGCTTGGGTAGCCCCCATTTAATAGATTTTATTTCTTTGAGGTGGGCAGGACAAGTCATGTTATCCCTACGTAACAGATGACAAACTGGGGCCCTGAGAAGTTGACTTGAAGGTGCCCTTTCTGTTACACCCTCTGCTTCTCCCCCTTGGCCCAGAAATCCTCAGGGCCCTGCCTTCTTGCTGCTCTGTCCGTCCCTCCCAGAGCAGACCCAGGGGACTATCCTGAGGCCAGTAAGACGCTCTTGTTTCAGGGCTCAGTGACATTTGAAGATGTATCTGTGTATCTTACCCCAGAAGAACGGAGGCAGCTGGATCCCACTCAGACAGCCCTCTATGTAGCGGAATTTCTGCAATGTAGCTTCACTTGATAAGCAGCTTTCCTTTAGGATTCTGGGCTCTGTCATGGCTTCCTCATTTGATAGTGGTAACGAATGTAAGAACAAAAATAAGTAACTACAGTGTGTAAAAAAGAAGAGGCACAGAATAAAGCAAATTTAAGAAATTGATTATTTCTTCCATTTATTGATCCCTGCATGCCTTAAATGGCCTTTTGAATTGTCATGGCTGAACAATTTATCCAGTAATGAGCCTCTCCACATTTAATTATGCTGGTCCTGAGAGGAAAGACACATCAAACTTGCTGAAACCTGACAAAGCTTGCAGTCCACTGAGAACCCAGGATCACTTCCCCACTACAGTGATGTATTAGACAAGGACTCTAGTGAAGAAGGATTATCATCATCATCATTATTTCCTGGGGTTCCCAAACAGACAGCCACTGCAAATGTTTATTGATCTATAGGTTGTTTAGCAATCCTTCAAAAGATCTAGGAATGAAAATATGAATAAAACACAATCCTTGCCCACAAATAGTTTACAGTCTAATAAGGGAGATAACAATAAGTTAACATTTGTAACAGAGAGTGTGCTGAGCACTTTACAATTATTATTTTATTTAATTTTCCAAACAACCCTTGGAGGTAGATGCTATGATGAATCCCATGTTACAGATCAGGAAACAGAGGCAAAAAGACTTGCCCAGGGTCACACAGCTGTTGGTAAGTGTCTGAGGCCAGATTGGAATGCTGATCCTTCTAACTCTAGGCCCAGAACTCAGTGCACCACCTCCAGCTGCTTCCATGAAGCTAAGACACAAACCAATCACTGGGCTGAGCATGATCTGGGAGCAAGCTCTTGTCCCAGGACCAGCCTACCTAAATTCTGAGAGGTTTACCACTTTATTTATTATCTGGTTAAATACAACCTACCTGTATGGGGGGAGGGCTATTAAAGAAGAGAGCTCCACAGGGGGGAGGAGGGCCTGCTGTAGTGGGAAGAAAGCTAGGCTGAGGCAGCAGAATGTGGAAGGTTCAGGGGCTCGGACTCCCATGCTCTTCTCTGCTTCTGACAGGAGTGGCCTTGGACAGGTGCTTTATCCTTGATCTCCAGCTGCTCAGTGTGTAGGTAAACTCTGTCAGGCCCCTTTCAGTTCCGATATTCTTCTGTGTTTGTCATGCTGGGACTTAAAGAATGAGATGATCCAATCAGATCCTTTTACTTATGTTTCACTGCAGGCCAGAGGCTATTTGGGGCAGTGTTTCCTGTGGCTCTTTATAGTTTATGATTCTTGTGAACATCCTTTGATGGCTTATACACTGGGGAAGGTGTGTCGCACTCACTGACCAAAGCAGCTGGAGTGAGCCAGATTAAAATGTAATTGGCAGATATTTCATAAAATAAGTAAAAATACAGTACAAGTCTACCCATTGGCTCCAGACATTCTCTCTGCTCATTGCCTTAGGACACTCTCTTTTGTCCACTCAGCCTACCAACCTCCTTGGCTTCCTGTAAGTCCCAACCACAGTCCCCCTTTCTACAGGAGACCTTCCCCAACCCCTCTGAAGTCCAGTGTCTTCTCTCTGTTACTTATTTCCTATTTATTCGGTCTAGAATTCTCTTTAGATATATATATATATATATGTTTGCATGTTGTCTGTCTTACTAGAGTGTTAGCCCCCTGAGGAGAGGGACCATCTTTTCATATCCCCAGCACTTAGCCCTGTGCCTAGCACACAGTAGGTGCTTAATAAATATTGATCAATTGATGTTAATTTGTGGTTTTCTAAGTCAATATTTGGGCAGCCCACAGGGATCCTGTATCTGAGTTTGCCAGCACTGCACTGGGGTATTAGTCTTACATATTTGTGCTTGCGTAGTGGACCTCATGTATTATGTATGTTATTTCACAAAATTAGAGCCTCATTAGTAATAATTAGGTTAATGAATGGAGAGGGCTTTTTGGTTGGCATTAATAAGAAGACTGAGCTTGCCTTACCAACCAGGTGGGACAGTGGAGAAGGTGTGGAATTCCCACGTTAGGGCTTTATAATCTTGTTTTTGCCTTCTGTAGTGCTCTCCTCCCTTCTGAATTGGAAGTAGCATTTCCACAGTTTCTGTTTGGATACCTGCCTCTTTTCCCAAATGCTGAGGCTGGGTTTTTGGTCACATCCCCAGGAGTTTCCTTAGAGTCTCTGTGCACACACAGTCCCTAGGGATTTGTGAGGGATAACTTACAGTGCAGTTTCCCGCTTCTGAACGTCCTGAATACATTTCTTTGCCACCACAAAAAGAGCTGCTATAAACATTTTTGTACATACGGCTCTTCCTTCCACGTCTATCTCTTTGGCCTAGTCACCCTTTTCTATGGGCTGCCCACATTCTGGTTACCAGACTCTTGTTCATGTGAAATCTAGTTGATAGGATCACAGATGGACAGCTGAAAAGGGCTTGGGAAATCGATTATCACCCCAACTTCCTCTCCCTCTCATCCCAGCCATACAATTTTACATAGAAGGAAAAGGATGCAGAGGAGAATGTTGATTTTAAGACACAGTGTTGTAATTGGTAACAGAGCGACAAGGTTCTTGGGTACTCTGACTTCACATTTAGGGCTCTTTCCAGTACACTTTGCTGTCTTTCCAATTCCATTCTGGACAGTGTGTTTATAGAGTAGCTACTGTGTTCAGACTGTTGTACCCTGGCACTAGAGACACAGAGACAAAACCAAAAAGCATCTGGCCTCAAGGACCGGGGACTGATTACTGGGTGCAGGAGGAAAGGTATTTGTTCCTCAGTAGGACAGGATTCTTGCCCCAGGGCTTCAGACTCCCAATGTGGAAGAGGTGTGAGCTTGGACAGGGAAAAAATGACAACTGTATTTTTTAACCAACCTTCAGTGTCCTTAGTAATCCTATGTTTTATCTGACCATAGGTTTCACCAGCCTGCCAGAAGGACCCATCTCTGTCTCTCCCTCCCCCCCCCCCCCCCCCGTCCCCACATTCACTGAGTGTGAGTGCAAGTGCACATACATACACTGGGGGAAGGGAAGGGGAAGAATGGAATTAACATCTAATGAGCTACCTACTAAATGCCAAGCACTGTACTAAGCACTTTACAAATATCTTCTTTATCCTTACAACAACCCTGGGAGGTTGGTGATATTATTATCCCTGTTTTACAGTTGAGTAAACTGAGGCAGACGGAGGTTAAGTGACTTGCACATAGTGAGTGTCTGAGCTTAGAGCTGAACTTGGTTCTTCCTGCCTTCAGACCCACTGTTCTATCCTCAATGCTGTCAGGTGTCTCTAAGAACCCTTGGAGGTGGCATACAGGCCTTTAGACACTGATGGGAAAGGGTGCTTGCCCACTGTACACGAAGTTGTCAGAATGACAGGAGTGTCAGCAAGTGGCTGATCACCCCCCCCCTCTGAATTGATGCCTTTGCATTTGCCTGTGGGGGTGGGTAGACTGCCTTCCACCTCTGAAAAAACACCCCTTCCAGTTCTAACATCCTACATTTTGCCCCTCCTACTGTAAAATCAGGGGTTTGAACTAGATGTTGTCCAAAGGGGCCTTTGAACTCTAAGCCCAAGCACATTCCCTGTTCTGGGCCTCAGTTTCTTCCTCTGTAAAATTAGGGGGTGTGGATGTTTCCTCCAGTCCCTATTACACATTCTGTGGTTCCAGGCCCTCAGTTTCCCCATGTGTACAATGGGTAATTTAGATTCTGTGCCCCCCTAGGTCCCTCCAGGCTCTGAAGTTCCAGCTCCTAATGATGGGGTACCTGGGGTCTAGGTCTGTTTGTGGAACCAATTTGTAAAACCGGTCTGTACAGTTGTAACTGCAATTTGTATTGTAAAACTGTAATCTGTGGAATCCCTTTTGCAGCCTTGGGCTCTGCCCCTTCCCTCTATCCGAACTGGGCCTAGGCAACACCTTGTGACTCTTTTGTTCTTTCTTAATACCTTCATGTCTCCTCCTGTCTGGCCCAAATCTCATCTAAACTCTCTATGCACTGAAGTTACAAGTTCCTCTTGGTCAGCTCTGACCTTTGTCTATTCTCTGAGGCCCCTCCCGTCTGGTCAGCCCTGACAGTGGCAGCCCTACCCTTCAAAGGTAAAAGCATGTACCCCTCTCACTGGCAGGTCCCCTAAAGGACTCTTGCCTGCTGTAAAGGCGTAAAAATAAACTTTCTCAACTCTAACTCCAAGCAAGGCTGAGCAGAATTCTTTCCAGACGCCATTGCAGGTTTCCTGGTCTTGGATAAGATCAGGGTTCCTGCTGAACCTATTGGGATCCCCTCCCCCCATCACTAACACTAGGGCCCTTCCTTGCCATTCAAGCAGCAGTTAATCAGGCGCCAATTCTAGGCCAGGGAACCATCGAGTTGAAAGAGACCTCCACGGTGTCCTAGAACAGCTTCGAAAGCGGCCGCTTGGCTTTCTGGGAGGGAAAAACCGGAAGTGGGGATAGGACCTGGGGGAGGCTGTTAGAGAGTGAGGAGCACTTCCGGCTCGTGCCGCCTGAGGCCCAAGGGCCACTCTGGAGGGTGAGTGCCCATCAGGCGGGTCGGGGGGAGTTGCAGCTCTGGAGCATCGGCTGGGCATGGCACCAGAACCAGTTCCAGGTGAAAGGGGAGTTAGCGATCGTGCCAGCCGGCCCGGCGCATGCCCCCCGCCACGGGTCTGGTCCCCTCGTCTGTTTGCTTCCCTTCCGCTTGGCTGCTGATCTTTCTTTCTCTCTCTCCGTATTTGTCTCCCTCGTTCTCCATCCACACTTTTGACTTTCCCTCTCGGGAGAGGGGGCAAGATGCAGTGAGAAGAACTTTGCATTTGGAGCCCGAGGTCCTGAGTTCGAATGCGAACAGTGCCTCCACTAGGCTTGCTGTTAATGAGTTTGGATTGACTTTCTCCTCAGTCTGGTTCGGCCTCTTACCCAGCGGGGGAGGCGCATCGTGTTCTCCCCTGCTTTGGGGGAGGAGGGAATGAATTCTTCGATTACATTGCCCAAGGATGGAGGGGGCCCCCAGAATCATCTCTCATCATATTCATTCTCTCTCATTACTTGTTTACCAATCAAGATGAATTGCCATTCTCTTCCAGGGACATATAAGCATTCAGTGGGTTCCATGGGTAGGGGGGAAGGTCTGTGGCATTTCAAAGGATCACTGACCTCCCCCTTTTATTAATTAGATGCTAGCATGATTAATGAAATGATTAACTACTCAGAAATTATGTCTCTAACTTTTGAAATGGTACATAAGTTTATCACTTTAATGACAACTATCAAGGTGCAGGGCTGGGGAACCTGCAGCCTCGAGGCAACATGTGGCCCTCCAGGTCCTGAGGTGCAGCCTTTTGACTGCGTCAAAGTTTGACAGAGCAAATCCTTTTATGGAGGAGATTTGTTCTGTGAAGTTTGGATTCAGTCAGAGGGCCACACTTGAGGACCTAGAGGGGTACTTGTGGCCTCCAGGCTGACGGTTCCCCAGCCCCAATCGAGGATATTAAGGTGTGATCTACCCATAGAGGATCAAACATCACAGTTATCCTAATAATACAATAATACATCTCACTTTAAATGTGACCACATTATGATTTACTTTTAGGACAAAAATCAAATCTGGATTTTCAATCACAAATAGTACCATTCCAAATCTCAAAATTTCCCAGTGGCCCTCAGCTGCCACACCCCCAGTTATAAGGCCCACTGCTTTCAGGTAGCTCCAAAGATTTATGGGTGGTTGACTCACATTCTCATTCCCTTCACTTGGGGGCTATGAGGCTCTCCTAAAACATGGTCATTGCAAACAACATTAGGAATGTATTGTAATGGACAGTGTAATGGACATGTAGAGATAAAGAACCCAAGCGTAGTCAGTTATTCTGAGCATCAAATTTATTGAGCTGGCCAGCGACAGTCTCCCAAGGAAACCTTAGGAGAGCTGCCCCAACCATAGGAAAAGGGGGAATATTTAAAGTCAAAAACCGCCAAAAATAGGTGTGGGAAACAAAGTTAGTCTTGTGGGAAGTAAAGTTAGTCTGACAGTGGTAGGTAAGCACATCCGTTGTAGCCAGGCCTTGGTCTGGACAGTTGTATAGTCCTTGCCCTGATTTATTGTGAGACCCAGATGCCCAGGATCTTTCTGGCATCTTATCAGGAAGTATGGCCAGGTCTGTTTCTCACAAGAGAGGGGCTCCTGGCTAAGCACGTACGAGTTCAGGAAGAATTCAGTAATTTCCAAACTTGTTACATACAGGGGCTTAGTGTATGAAGCCATGGGCATTTCAGTATGTTCCCCCGTACAAAGAGTGGAACACACCTTCCTACCAGGAGACAGTTTTAGTATGCTACAGCCAAATAAATTCCATGCTGCAAAGTTATTACTATAGTTTCTATTTGGTGAATGTTCTGACTTGATTAAATATTGTCAGTCTCAAGTTTTTAACAGGCATCTCTCCAAAAAGATTCCCATCTCTTTATCTCAATAAGATTTAAGAAAATTAAAACCTCTTCCCCAAACTCCAAACCCATTTTTCGCACCGTGTTGCTTCAAAGGGACTCCAATTTTCTTGCCATTTCTACCCAGACTTGCTTAGACCTTCTTCCTTCTCCCCTACATTAGACTCCGGAACCTCTGTGCTACACTGCACTTTACTTTATTATATCTCATCTTCACGATCCAATCATATCCCAGCCTCACACACACTGAATCTCTCCTGCACAAATTTTCCTATACTGTACCAATTCATTGCAAAACTTTGACATTTCGAGTTGCATACTCTATTTCAATTTCTTTTAGCTGACTTTGCTTCTAATTTACCTAAACAATATAGTTCTGTCGAATCCTTCACAGAAAAAAAATACAGTGGTAAAGTAAAAGATCCTTCTAAGATTAAATTTCCACCTGATAGGGACTAAAAGCTGCAGACAGCAAACATTTTTTTCTTTGCTTTAAGGCTTTCTTAGATCTTCCAAAGGAAAGAGTGATTTTTAAAAAGTCTTAATTGCTATTTCCATGGAATCTTGGTGCTAGAAAGCTGCAAACCTCTTCCTCTCTGCCCCCCATCCACTAATATTTTAGCGTTTACAAAATCATTCATACCATAATTTGGAAATCTACAGTAAAGATACTACATTTCAGTTACAAAGTTAGTTTCTAATTAGTTTCTAATACCAAAAGTTTCTGTAAATTGGGGAAAAGATTTCTTCTTTCTCTGACTTGTCTTCATCTCTGCTGCCTCAAACTGACCAGGGTTAAGAAGGTCTAGAAGAGACTGCCTAGCAGTTTTTCCTTCTCTCCTCTAAAAGTCTGATCAGACTGAGCCTAAGCAAATCCCAGTTTATTAAGCAGAGCCTAGCACATCACAGAAAGCACAGTGAGCTGGTTTAGACATATTGTTCTTATTCAGTTTTTCAGTCCAGTCCTGTGTGACTCTTTGTGACCCCATGGACCTTATTGGCCATGGGGTTTTCCTGGCAGAGATACTGCAATGGTTTGCCATTTCCTTCTTCAGTTAGATTAAAGGCAGACAGGTTATGTGACTTACCTACAGTCACTCAGCATTCCATCCACTGAGCCATTTAGGTGCCCAAAGTTTTAGGTGTAAAACTTATATTAATTAATTTCAGTTCACGAAAGTTTTTAATTTTTTAAAATGACTATCTCCTATGAGGATACACAAAAGAGGCTAATACCAAATGAATGGCATTGCATAACCTTGCCCCCTGTTCTAAGCTTGCTAAACTTACTCCAGTTCATCCTTCTCCCTCCCTGTCCTTGGGAAGAGCTGGGGAAGTGTGTTGTGCCTGGGGGCCACCTGCAGAAGGAGGCAGGGCTTTCTGATGATCATACACACACATTTCTAGGCACGGGAAACAAAACCAATCTCTAGATAGCCTGTTTTTTCAGTTTCAGGATCTCCCCAAATGTGTCCATAAGATATTTGGTAAAGGTATTAGTTGCCTACAGTCAATCTAAATCACGAATGGGGTCAAACTCAAAGGATCTTTCTCAGGGCCAGGGATATCTACCCCCTCATATTAATCCTGTCCACATATTTTCACAGAAAGTTTTAAAACAAAGCTTTAGATAATTTGGAATCCTTAAAAGGAATCTTTTCCCAATTTGCCAGGAGACAACCCATGGGGGGGAGGGGTCTTTAAAAGAAACAGACTAGATCTCATACTTTATTTATTTTTTTTTTTGCACTGAATATGTTGACTTTATTGATAGTACACAATACAGGACTCTAGGCTTCTTCCCCCTACTACAGGGGTGCTTTGGAACAAGGATGTGAATGGGACATGGCATCCCTAGTATAGGAACACAGGTTAGGAATGTGGGCTCCCCAGTGCTGGATCTCCTCTTTTTGGCTGGGGATGAAGATCCATGGCTTTCCACTTTAGTCCTTGGAGGCCATGCAGACCATGAGGTTGCTATAACCATACTCATTGTCATGCCAGGAAATGAGCTTGACAAAATGGTCATTGAGGGCAATACCAGCGCCAGCGTCAAAGGTAGAAGAGTGAGTGTTGCTGTTGAAGTCACAGGATACAACCTGGTCCTCTGTGTAGCCCAAGATGCCCTTCAAGGGTCCCTCTGATGCTTGCTTCACCACTTTCTTGATATCATCATATTTGGCAGGTTTCTCCAGGCGGCAGGTCAGATCCACAACAGATACATTGGGAGTAGGAACACGGAAGGCCATGCCTGTGAGCTTCCCATTCAGCTCAGGAATAACCTTGCCTACAGCCTTAGCAGCACCAGTGGAAGCAGGGATGATGTTTTGGGCAGCACCACGCCCATCACGCCACAGCTTACCAGAGGGGCCTAGATCTCATACTTTAAAGTAAAAATTTTTACCAGGAATATCTAAACCAGAATCTGAGGGAGGCAAAAGAAGATTTATTTTGGGGGTGGCTAGGTGGCATAGTGAATAGAGCACCGGCCTGGAGTCAGGAAGATGAGTTCAAATCCTGCCTCAGACACTTAACACTTACTAGCCATGTGACCTTGGGCAAGTCCGTTAACCCCAACTGCCCTCTAAAAAGCAAAAAAAAAAAAAAAAAGCAGATCTAAGAACCTATGCTAGCAGCCACCCTGGGTATGCTAGGGTGCTTGCTGCTATAGCCCTTTTGACTGAGTCCAAGTTTTACTGAACAAATCCTTTTCTTAAGGGGATTTGTTCTGTGAAGTTTGGATTCAGTCAAAGGCTGCACTTGAGGACCAAGAGGGCCACATGTGTCCAAGAGGCTGCAGGTTCCGCACCCCTGACAGTTTTTCTGTTCAGCCCTTGCTTTAGATACCCAAATCACAGTGCCACATCCATCAGAATGTCTAGGAAGCTACCAGATGAAGCACCTCTCCAATTTCAACAGATGCAAGAGACAAAACCCAGAAATAAAGAACAGTGCCCAGAAGTGCACAGGACAGCCACAGAAGATGGCCTCCTCTGCCTTTCTACAATTTGGGACAACAGTCTTCATGACTCGACTGGGTTTTCCCTTTCAAAACCTGCAAGGTAAACCTAACGTTGTGCACACAGGAAAATTTCTAAAGTGGAAACCCCAGGCTTTTCTACCTTCCTGCCCATCCTTTCCTGGCAGCCAAATCTGTTATGTGAGAAATGCAGTTGGTAATGCCTGCCAAAATATATCTATGACGATGCAGAAATTATAGTGGTAAGAACCTAGGTTTGATCTCAGACAAAAAAAAATATACCTGAACCCAGATTAGGATTCTAATATGGCCTCTTACAGACAACATGTCAATTAGAGAACAGGAATTCTTTTACACATTGCAATCTTGTATATTCCTCTTAGGCCATACAAGATAAAGAAAAGACAGATTTCTAATCCCATGCTTCCTTCAATGTCATAAAAGTTGACCAAATTTAGTTAAGCAGAGTCATAATCTCATACATCCCCTAAGGAAACAAACCTAGTTAAACAGACTGTAGGTTACAGCTGAAACACTGAGTTTGCAAAATCCTACACCTAAAAAGTTACAAGCCTACCTTTGAAGGGAGTCACAATGGGCTACTGGAGAGTAAGGATTTCCATGTCAAATATCTGGGGCAGGTCTTAAAGATGCTGTATTCCCTTGCTCCTGTCATTGGTCTCTTGGCTCAGGAATGGCAAATGTCTTTCCTTAACGCCAGTTCACAAGTCAGGTTTTGGTCAGGTGATGTCAATATTAACCTAAGAAAGACTTTTAGTCAACCAGAAGTTATAGGAGAAATGGCCCTGAGCCCCAAACAATAAAAATTTATAAAAGGAAGTTAAAGATGAAAAATTACTATCATAAGATTATCCATATTTCTCAATGAAATGAGCACATGTGGAACACCTTCCTCCTGCAGGGCATGTGTTCCTCTAATCATGCCAGTCACTCCCAGGTTTACAGAGTTTTTCTTCACAATGCCCCCCTGGGGGGAGAGCCATGCAGCTATCACAGAGGAGGAAAACAAGGTCCCATAAGAGACAGTCATTGGGATTAAAACCCAGGTGTCCTTGAGGTGAAATCCAGGGACCTTTCTGTCTCAGTTTATTATTTTTTCCAATTCCCAAGCACTTTCTTTGTCATTTTTGAGACATAAAACCAGAGGACTGAGTTCCAGAAAGGCTGATTCTCTAGCTTTAGAGTTGAGGAAAGAGGCCCAGAGCTATCTAGTCATTGTAGAAGAGTTGGTCTACTGGGTTTTTATTTTCTTTTGTTAAATCTTTCCCAATTCCCTTTTAATCTGCTTCAGGTTACCTCAGTTTACCAGGAAACCTCACTCAGGTTTCCCCAGCAAAGCAGCCCACTTTGCCACCTTTGGTTTAAAGGAAACTTATGTTTGCCAACGTCTGTACCTTTGACAAGGCAGAATCAGGAGAACATTTGGAAAGTCCAAGAACATTCCATTCTACTTACACTTGCTCCTAAGGTGTGCGTGTTGCAGTTTCCTCAGCACTTGCTGTACATGTGTCACTTTCTCAGAAGTGTCTCCTCACTCGCGATTCTTTGCCTCTTCAGTCATTTCAGATGACTGGGATGCAACATGTGCTGTCATCTTTCTAGTTGGCTTGGATTAGCCTGGCTTTTGGGAGGCCACTGACTTCCTCCTAAACACTAGGCCTATTATTCTAGCAGCTGCCGGTACATGTATGGTAGTGCCTTCTTAGGCCTCTCCTTTCCATCTCTACCTGTGTTAGTCCAGGTGACCATGCCACTCATTTAGCCACTATTCAAACACACCTTCACCACAGGTGCACAAAGCTGCAGAAACAAATTGGGTCCAAGGCTTTCAGTCTGTACAAGGACCTAGGGCCTTGGTTTCTACACAGTTAATTTTGAGTTAAAGTAGTAAAGAACAATATGTAGGTATTGAGCCACCTTGTTCCTGATTGGTGGAGAAGACTGGGAGACACTAAGGTAAAGGGAGGGGGGGTTGAGTCTTCTGACTTTCCAATGATCAGATGACTTGAAGTTGAAACTTAGTTGCACAGAATGGCAAATATAGGCAAAATGGAGTTACTTGTGCTGTCTTTAATGTAACAGGCTTAAAAATGTGTTTTTCTGTTAACCCACAAGCTGCCTTTCTGCAACCTCCCTGCTTGATCCTAGCTCTGTTCACTGGGGCCCCAGGACAGCCCTTCAGCCCTATCAACCAAGTCCTGAAAAAAATATAAAGGGCATAGGCCTAAAAGCACACTGAAACTCGGACAATAGGACTTGGACCCCCCTCCTTGAAACTTTGAGGAGAGAACTTTCTGGGCCCATCAGAAAGTACATAAGAGGCAGTGCATACAAAGATCTTGTTCTAAATTGCTGTGGATAAAAGTACGTTTTAAGGAAAGGGCTGTCAAAGCTGTCTCCAACAGGTCTGCAGTGAGTCACCAGGAGTTAAGATGGGTCTGGATGGGTATATGGCCTCTCAGCTGCCCCTTGGCAGTGGGCCAAACTAGCTAACTTGGCAATCTTGGGCAAATCCCATCCTTCTGCTGAGCCTCAGTTAACCCAACTTAAATGAAGGAGCTGGACTTAATTTTCTCTAATATCCCTACTATTTCTTTTTAAATTGTTGTATTGTTAAATTCTGAGCTTAATGAACACACTCTCTCCAAAGGAATCACCCCCTAAAACATTTCCATATATAACCCTTCTGTCAAGTTCTGTTCCAAAATTGCTTCCTCCCTGCCAGTCTCAGTTTTCCCTGTCTAATAAGGGGATTGGACACAATACCAGTTCCTGTAAGTGCAGTTGGCATGTTTGTTTGTGCAGAGGGCTAGCAGATCTATTTATCTGTAGGAAGTGAGGGGGCCCATGGTTCTGAATGTTGTCAAAGCTGTTGGCTTGTTTTGCTTTTTTCATGTTTTACTCTTTTTATGCTCATAAAGCAAGGTTCAAAGGAGAAGATTGCAAATATGCCAAACAGGATTAAGTTTTAAAAATAAAGTTCTTTACTAAAAAAAAAGTATAGACTCCTCAGTGTCTCATCCAGCCTATCTGTCCAGGCTGATTGAACATCATTCCCCTTCAGCCACTCTGCACCTGAGCTAGCTAGTCCGAAGTCATTCTCTTTCCCTCTAAACCCTGCCCCACTGCCTTCCCAGTCCCTCAGGCTGTCACCCTGAGAGTTAGCCTGGTCTCCTCTGTCTCACCCCCACACTCAAGCTGTGGCCAAATCCTGTAGATCTCACCTTTGCAGTATCTCTTGAATATGCCCCCCCCTTTTTTCCTCTGACACTGCCCCCATCCTGGTGCAGGTTCTCATCACCTCACAGCTGGAGTCCCTGCCTCCAATCTCTCCCCTTGTCAATCTATTCTTCATTCAGCCACCAAAGGGACCTTTCTAGCATGCATGTCCAACTACATCACTCCCTTATTCAATAAACTTAAGTGGTTCCCTATTGCCTCCAGGAGCAAATAGAAAATGCTCGCTTTTTGACATTCAAAGCTTTTCATAAGCCATCCCCCAATTCCCTTCCTGGTCTTCTTATACCTTGCTCCCCAGTGGGCTTTTTGATCCAGTGACTCTGGCTTCCAGGCTGTTCCAAAAACAAGAGCCTCCATCATCTCTTGGCTGCAGGCATTTTCCTCTGGCTGCCCCCAGTCCTGGAACACTAGAACTGTCTCCTACATTCCCTTAAGTCCCAACTAAACTCCCATTTTCCATAAGGAAACCTTTCTTCCAGCCCTTCTTAATTGCAGTGCTTCCCTCCTGGGTATTTCCTGCTCATCCGGTGCTTAGCTCGTTTCTACATGGCTGCTGGCTTCTCTCCCCATTAAATTTACTTAATTTACTTGAATGGCTTTTGCCTCTCTTTGCATCCCCAGTGCTTAGCACAGGGTCTGGCACACAGCAGACTCTAGATAAATGTTTGTCCCTTGATCTCAGAGTTCTGGCTCCCACCTCCATATGCTTTCACAGTCTTCCTTGTGCCTGCAGTGCATTTCCACCTCTTGGAGCTCTAGGTACCTAGGGGTGGCCCAGTGGATAGAGTGCTGGGCCTTAAGTTAGGAAGACCCAAGTTCAAATTTGTTTTCAGATATTAGCTGTATGACCCTAGACAAGTCACTTAACACCTGTTCGCCTCAGTTTCCTCACCTATAAAATAAGAATAATAGCACCAACTTCCCAGGGTTATTGTGAGGATCAAATTAGTTAATAATTGTAAAACACTTAATACAGTGCCTGGCACTATAGAAATGTCAGCTGCTGTTACTACTACCACTACTACAATTCAAGCTTCGACTGGTTGCTGCTTGCTCTGGAAAGCCCTCCTTTGTCAGTCTCGTGTCTGTGTGTGTGCTGTCTCCCCCTTCCTTTTGCCAATTTCTCTCTGTCCTCTGTCAGACTCGGACTGAGTGCGTGCTCAGCCAGCGCTTCAGCAGTTCGTAATCTCCTCAGCTGGACGCGCTAGTCCCAGCAGGCCCTGTGCCTGGTGGGGCCTCCTGCAGTGGCTCCGCTATCTTTAGCTACTGGAAAGCCTGGGCCAGTTAGGGGGCCCTAGGCCTGTGCAGTCCTTAGGGAGAGGGCCATCGTGTGCCCCCAGGCCTCGGAGGAGGCGCGTGGGCTCTGGGGAAGCAGGGGGCCGGGCAGGGCCCGGGGTGGGGGGATAGAGGGAAGGCGGGGCCCAGGCCCTCTCCCAAAGCCAGGCAGAGTTCATGGAACTCTTGAGCGTTTGGGGCACTTCCGACAAGCAGTTAAAGGTGTGGAGGGAAGAAATCAGAACCGGAAGTGTATAGGCCGTGACCGCAAGGGGGTCAAATCAAGTACAGGCAGCGAACAAAGCTGGCCCTGGGGAGCAGGCAAGAAGGTACCCGCGTGCCCACCACGTGCCCAACAGGCTCAGGCGATTGGGTTAAGGCTGGGGTGAGGGGAGGGGAGGTTGGGAAGAGGGGACTGGATAAGGAGTCTGACACCGGCTCACGAAGTGATGTTACAGTCTTCTGGGCCTCACTTTGCCCACCTGGAAATAAAGTTAAAAACGGGGTCGGCGGGGGGAGGGCGGGTTGCCTCAGGAATCTTTGAGGGCGCAGGCTGGGGGACAGCACAGAAACGGAAGCTGGGAGGAGCCAATCCCGTCCCGGGCTCCGTCGAGTCGCCGGAAGTCCCGCCTCCTCACCCTACCCCCTTCTCCAGACCGGAGGGGAAACGCCTGCGTGACCACGCCCAGTCTACAGAGGAGTCTCTCCATAGACCTGGAGAGAAGCTGCCTCTGCGCAGCCGCAGCGGTCCCGCCCCTGCCAGCCACACGAGCGCACACCAACGAGACGCGCGCTCCTCCCGGCTAGCTTAGAGCGGCCCTGCCGGAAGTGCTCCTCCCTCTCCTGCCGGAAGTCCAAGGAGCTACTGTGTTGTCTTCTCTGGGCGGTGCCGCTCCTTTTTCTGTGAGTGTCTGTGAACCGGCGGAGCGTTTTAGCCCATTACTAGGGCCGGCCCAGCGTGAGGGGAGACAGGCGAGCCACCCTGCGCACTCTCAGTGCCCCGGTGGGCTTACTTCCGGCTCTCCTCAAACTCCTTCGTCTCTCACAGCCTTAGTTTCTCCCTCGGTAGAATGACACAGTAACACTAGGTTGTCTTTTTTGGAGACGCTGGATTCTAGGGCAGATTCCCCTGGCTTTGATCGACCAAGGTCTCTGTGCCTCAGTGTAGTCCTCTGTAAAATGAACGGGTTGAGATAGATTACGAGACACGTAGTCATAGAGCGTTAAAGCTGGAAAGGACCGTGGAATCTGCCCCTCATTTTATTTTATTTTTATATTATTATTATTTTGGCTTTTGGGAGGGCAATTGGGCTTACCCAAGGTCACACGGCTAGTGAGTGTTAAGTGTCTGAGGCCTCGTTTGAACTCCGGTCCTCCTGACCAGGGTTGGAGCTCTATTCGCTGCCCCAGCTACAAATTTTATAGATAAAAAGCCCAAGCCCGGTAAATTTCAGAGTTTCTTGGACCCATATGTGGTGATAATGACTGCTTGTACTGTGTACTGAATAAAACCTATAAATTTAAATTGAAAAAGGTTGTCCTAGAAGGATAGGAATCTGTGTAGTAATGGAAAGATTTGGAGTCAGAAGCTCTGCGTTGAGATGCAAGGCCCTTCAATGCTCTATAATTTCTAGTTGTAGAACTATAAGACCTGTAACTAGAAATTATAGAGGAGCAGAGTGTAACGGGGGTTACTTTATCCAGACCCCAGATAGAGACAACCTTGGGAGGTGCGTTCTATTGTTACCTCCCATTACAGCCTGAGAGAGGGAAAGTGACTACCCCAGAGTCACACAGCTACCCTCTGACTCCAAGTCCAGCGCTCTTACCAGCCACACCGCTCAACTGCCCAAAGAGACAATAAACTGGCACTGCTTGGTTCACATTTTTTTTAAGCTAACATTTGTATAGCACTTACTGTGTGTCAGGCACAGTGCTAAGTGCTTGACAATTATTATTTATTCCCAACAACCCTAGGACATAGATGTTACTATGATCCCCATGAGGGTATTGAGGAAGCCAGGTGAAGTGACTTACCCAAGGTCACACAGCTAGGGAGTGCCTAAAACTGAATTTGAATTCATCTCCCTTACTCCAAGGAACCACCAAGTTGCACTTGCTTGTCTGATGAAGTTTGGGGGTGCTGAGACCCCAAGAATGCCGAGACAGCTTCCTGGACGCTCACACACTCAAATCTTCTCTTAGTCAAGTAGCAAAAAGTTTACTGTAACACTTTAGCAAAAGCAGGCAAGTGTCCTTATGGAACCTTCAAGAGAATGAGGATGGTGCTGGGGCTTATGTGGAAAACTGGCATAGGAAAAGAATGCCAGGGATGCTAATTAGGTAATCTAGGGGTCCAGGTGCCTTTGGAAGCCACACACTGAGGGAGTTGTCAGGGGCATGGACCTTGGGATAGGCACCCCCACCCTACCCCCACCCCCATTCTGCAACAAGAGAAAATATTCCCACAGGACAGGGTCTACTAAGAAATTGGGAGGCTTCCAGAGACAGAGACGTGATCTTAGGGCTGGGGCCCAAACACCCCATCATATCCACCATAAAAGCCTTCTCCATGAAGTGTTCCTTTATCTCTCCTCCCCTGCAGTCATAACAAGTATATCCTTCCTGTGAAATCCCAACAAGTCAAAGTGTAATTCACAGGCTCCTATATTTGGCACCAGGAGAGCCTTTCAAGAACCATCAGGTTCAACTCTCTCATTTCACAGATGAGGTCACTGAAGCCCACCAAATCATGTGACTGGCCCATGATCACAGAATCCAGATGCAACCCTCTTAGAGAGATTTCATTGGCTCTGGAGTCAGACTTCAAATCCCACCCCTGAAGTTTGCTACCTGTATGGCCTTAGCTGGTCACTTAACCTCCTTAGCCTCCTTTTCCTTAACTGTGAAATGATTTGAGTTGGCCAGGATGAACTTTGAGGGTCCTTCCGACTCTAGAAGATGTTTTCTGGAATGTTAAAAAGAATCTTGAAGGCATTTGGCAGATGAACAGACAAGAGGGAGGCTCATGAGAGGGGAAAGGAGGTGCTCAGGCTTGTAGGGCCTTGGTGACAGTGTGGATGTGGTTTATTATGATGATTGAGGACTGACAGATCAGACAGGATCCTTCTGGAGGATCAGAAGAGTTTAGCTAATTGCCTTTTCTTTTCCCTTATGATGACATTTTTTTTGGTGCAAAGCAGGTAGGGTTAAGTGACTTGCCATCACATACAGCTATAGTGCTACATAATGTCAAGTATCTGAGGCCAGATTTTAACTCGGGTCCTCCTGACTCCAGGGTCAGTGCTGTATCTACTACAACACCTAGCTGCCTCCCCTCACCCCCCACAGCAACGATCTTTAAAGCCTCATTCAGTCCAGAGAAATGTGATGCTTTGCATCAAAGAATTGCCTTATTTGTCTTCCTAAACTCAAATCCTGCATCCTTGTACACAAGAGAGCTGGATGAGATTCTGTGGAGGGTCCAGCTCAAGTGAGGATGGAGCTTACCTTGAAGTCCTTCAAAGCACAAGAATTCAAGTCACTTGTGGACCTGAAGTAAATGTGCCCTTTGATGTCCTTCTGAGATGCTGTGGCTCACAGTCACCTGTTTGTGTGTGTGTCTTACCCCACACACACACATTCCTCCTCTCAAACTTCAAGCTCCACGAGGGCAGACATTAGATTTTCTTCAAACTTGTTATTTTCCCCAAAAACTCAGGCTTTGCTTAATCAGTGTTAGTTGAATTAAACATAATTCTCTGAGCATAGTAGGGAGAATATTATTCTACCCATTTTATAGATGAGGAAACTGAGACTCCAAGGTTTGGTGACTTGTATGCATCCGTGGCTTTCCCCCAGCCTCATAGCATAAGATTTCTTAGTTCAGGGTCCATGTCTTGGTCATCTTTGCCCACACATGGTAGGTAAGTTTTCTATTCACTCTTAGAGGCAGGGTGTTGTAGGAAACAGATTTTACAGTTAGGAAAACCTGGGTTCTTGTCCACCTCTAACACATACTGGTTACATGACTCTGGGTAATCAATTTATTTAATTGCCTTAAAAGCACTGACTTTCTTAGCACCCCAGGCAATCCCCAAAGTAAGCTGCAGAGCCTTTGCAAATTTCCATTGATAAAGGATGATTCTTCACTGGCAGTTCCCTCTATCTGTGAAATCCCAGGTCTGTTCCCCCAAATCCCATTTGTATCTCTCCTAGCCACGTAGGAGAGTAGGGACTGACTTTTAATATCTTGTGTCTTTTGGGTAGCCCTGCATCAATAACATTCATCTTTTTTGAGTTGAATGAATGAAAATTCCATGTTCTTCTTTGCCCAGGATTTTGTCTCTAAACTGGGCTTGACTTTCCAGCTGGATTAAGGGAATGTGCTGAGGGTCCAAGATGTGCAGGAAATTGAGAGCACAGGAGCCAGGAGAGGCCCCTGCTTCAGTGAGTGTGGGAGGAAAAGCAGTTTCATATCAAATTGAGCCAGAAGGAGTTGCCTCTGATTGGAGGGGAAGATTTGGTTTGAAAAGGATCTAGGTTAGGTCCTCGCCCTGGCCCTTGGTCAATCCATCTACCCAGGGCCCAGGTCAGAACAATCCTCCCCAACCTCAAAATCACGTGGTCCTTGACTGATCTCCTCGACTGGCAACAGGGGAAGATTGGAGTGGGGTCAGAATCCTGCTGTATGACTCATGGGATAAAAGGGGTGAAAGTGACCTTAGATTTCTCTGCTTGAGGGAGGGGGAAGCTACCCCCTCCTGAGGTAGGCTATTCCATACTGGGAAAGGTGGAGAGGCCTCTGGCCTTGCTCTGCTTTGTAACGTCCCCTCATTGCTTTTGTCCTCTAGAGCGAAACAGAACAAGTCTCATTGCTCCCCAAGACTGCACAGAGTCAAGCCATGTGTCCCTATTCCTTTGACTGATCCTCGAAGGCCTTGCCCCACGGTCTCACTGTCCTGGCTCTCTTCCTCCAAATATGCTCCAGCTTATCTTGTTATCTCTGCCTGTTGAAGTGTTCTTTTTTTCTTTAATAAAATACCCTCTGAACCCTCCCCTCCTCCTGGCCCACTTTGTCTATATCTCATCATTCTCCCTTGTATCAGATATATTTGTAAATATTTTGTATTCCCTTCTTAGAGTGGAAATTCCCCAAGAGGAATGATCTTTGTTATCTTTGTATCCCTGTTCACTGCCTAGCACACAGTAGGTGCTATTCCTTTCTTTTTCATGCCAGTAGTTAAACTTTTTCCCCTGTGTTGAGTCTGTCGGGAGTGTACAGGTTATCTCCCTGAGATGGTGTCTAGTTAAAGGCTTGCAAGATATTTGACATGTCTCATTTGTGCCTTACAACCAACCCTTTGAGGTAGGCATTATCCCCAGTTAAGAGATGAGGTAATTGACACTCAGAGAGGTTACACAGCTAATAAAGGGCTGAGACAAGATCTCTCTAAACCCAGCCCTTTCTGTGCATAAACCTCTAAGTGCCATGTAAATGGTGACTGTTGTTATTTGTCTTTTATTCCCAGGATGGCACTCTGTGGAGAGATAAGTTGGGGAACTCTATCCACCCATTCCACACCACTGTCAAACAGAGAACAAGCTTCTGAGTTAGGATGTTTTTGTTTGTTTTTTGGCAAGGCAATCCATCAGGGTTAAGTGACTTGCCCAGGGTCACACAGTGTCAAGTGTCTGAGGCCAAATTTGAACTCAGGTCCTCATGACTCTAGGGTGGTACTCTATCCACTGCACTAAATGATGATGTTAACCAAGTCTCTCTGCACAGCTAATCCAGGAGAAGATTCTGAGAAACCATGATATAGTTTACAAGACCAGAGAATACCAGGAATGTGGGGACTCAACACTTTATTAAATGCTCTTTTCTTATACAGTTAAGAGACATAAAGACAAGTTACAAGATCTCCCGAGGCTCATCTCTACACTTGGAGGCCTCTTCCATCCACTGGCACTTCAACAGTACAAACATTCCTCATGCCATCTTTCCTGACCCTCATCTTCTGATGCTTGGCCCTCCCATACCTTAGTAGGTTTAATGAGCTGCTATAGTCGATCACACACACACACACACACCCCTCTCCGTGGCTAACCCCCTCCAAACCGAGGTCATCATGTATTACAGTTCTCTGTTATATTCCATATTTCCCTACAATCATATAAGTGCCACATCCTAATTTAGAATCTCTGTACCTAGGACTGTTCTGTAAACGTTAGATGCTTAACAAATGCTTGTTTAGTAAATATACTCTGATAGGATCCTAGGTTTAGAGGCCATCAAATCTCATTTTGCTCACGCTCATTTTGCAGATGAGGAAACTGAGGCTGACAGGAGTGAAATGCCTTGCCCAGGGTCACGGAGCTAGTAAGTCAGGATTTCAGTTTGTCTTCCTGATTCCAAATGTAAAAAAAATCATATGGAATAACTCACAATATATATTTATATAGACTAGAGCTGGAAGACCTGGGTTTAAGTCCTTCAGGAACATCCTGTCTGTGACTTTGGGTAAATCAGTTAATCTCTCAGTGCCTCAGGCAACTCTCTTATGATTTAGTAAATTCCAGAGAAGGCGCTATTCTGTTTCAGGAGAAGGATATTACTCACATGAAGTTCTCTATACCACTGAAATTAAAAGTCCAGTTCTTATCTCTATTCATTAGCTTATGGTATTATTCTCTAATATGAATTCTTTGATGTCTAATAAGGTTGGAACTCCCACTAAAAGCCTTTCCACAGGCATTACATTCAAAAGGTTTTTCTCCACTATGAATTCTCTGGTGTTTAATGAGGTCAGAGCTTCTCCTAAAAGCTTTCTCACATTCATTACACTTATAAGGTTTCTCCCCACTATGAATTCTCTGATGTTGGATAAGATCTGAACTCCACCTAAAAGACTTCCCACATTCATGACATCCATAAGGTTTCTCCCCACTATGAATTCTCTGATGGTCAATCAGGACTGAACTTGCCCTGAAGGCTTTCCCACATTCTGGACACTCATGGGGTTTCTCTCCCCTGTGAATTCTTTCATGCTCAGTCAGAGCTGAGCTCCCTCTGAAAGCTCTTCCACATTCATGACAACCATAAGGCTTTCCTTCAGTATGAATTCTCTGATGCCGAATAAGGTACGCATTCCTTCTGAAAGCTTTTCCACATTTGATACACTCATAGGGCTTTTCTCCACTGTGTATTCTCTGATGGTTGATAAAGGTTGAAATCAGTCTGAATGCTTTTCCACATTCATGGCACTCATAAGGTTTCTCTCCACTGTGTATTCTCTGATGTTGAATTAGATCTGAACTAGCCCTGAAGGCTTTCTCACATTCATTACATCCATAGGGTTTTTCTCCAGTGTGAATTCTCTGGTGTCGAATTAGGTGAGATCTCCCCCTAAAGTCCTTTCCACATTCAAAGCACTTGTAGGGTTTCTCACCACTGTGAATTCTCTGATGCTGAATAAGGTATGAACTCCATCTAAAATCTTTGCCACATTCATGACATTTGTAGGGTTTTTCTCCTCTGTGAATTCTCTGATGTTCCAGAAGGGCTGAGCTACCACGGAAGGCTTTGCCACATTCACTACATTCATAGGGCTTCTCTCCACTATGAATTCTACGATGCTTAATAAGGTCTGAGCTTCCCCTGAAAGTCTTCCCACATTCATTACATTCATAGGGCTTCTCTCCACTATGAATTCTCTTATGATTAATGAAACTGGATCTCTGCCTGAAGGCTTTGCCACAATCATTACACTTATAGGGTCTCTCTCCGGTGTGAATTCTCCGGTGGTTAATAAAGCTTGAATTTTGCATGAAGGCTTTCCCACATTCAAGACACACATAGGGTTTTTCTCCACTGTGAATTCTAAGATGGTCAATGAGGCTGGATCTCCCTCTGAATGTTTTCCCACACTCTTTACATTCATAGGATTTCTTCACACTTGGGAGTCTTTGATTCTTTCTAAATTCTGACTTTTGTTTAAAGTTTGGGTCACATGGATCATAAGTATGAATTTTCCCTTCCACAGCATCTCTCTGAAATATCAGCTCAGTTTTTAAGCCTGGATCATTGCTGCCTTCCCGGGCTCTCTGATCAGTGGGCATGTGACTGCCGCTCCTCTCCTCCACGTTTGTGCCTGCTGAGCCTTCCTTGGGGCTCTCTAAGCTGGCCTCACATGCAGAGGCTTTCCCAGAGTCAGTGGCCTGGGTAACGCTTCTCGGAAGACTTGCCAACATAGTTGTCTGGGAGTCAAATCCTGCACACATCTTCTGCTTTGCAGCAAAGTCCTTGTTTCCTGTCTCAGCCCTGTCACCTGAAATATAAAATGAAAACCCAAATGACCTCAGTTTTTGGGTTAGGAGAATCAAGGGGTCAGCTTACCGTAAATGAGAGTATCTTGATCCCCAAGTTCCTGCCTGTTGTCCCTTCTTGGTCCTCCCAGCCCATGACGCCCTTTCTCATTCTCTCAATTGGACAGAATAGCCCTCTCCTTTGATCCCCACAACACTTTGCAAAGATTGCAAAGAATGAGATAGTCATAAATAGAGGGAAGGATGATAAACTAGAAGGAAAGAGAAAGTGAAAGATCTGTGATGATGACAAGGGGGAACCACAGTACACAGAGTACTGGGCCAGAAGTCAGGATGACCTGAATTCAAATATGGCCTCAGACACATGCAATAGCTGTGTGATCCTGGGCAAATCACTTCACCCTGTTTGCCTCGTTATGCCAGAATTGTTGTGCTGATCAAATAAGATCATATTTGTAAAGTGTTTGGCACATATATAAATGTTGTGTATTTCTATTATCATTATTATGACTGAGAAATAAAGAAGTAAGGCAAGATTTGGGAGGTGAAAGTGGCTTCCCAGACTTCATGGGGACTAAATTGAAAGGGATTTCCTCTAATTACTAATTCATTCATTGAGGAAACACTTATTAAGCACCTACTGTGTGCAGACCACTGTGTCTGCTAGGAAAGACAAAGCGTTTTGATAAGACCCAGGTCCTGCCCTCCTGGAGCTTAAAGTCCTATTATCGGAAGCTAAGACAACACAGCATAGCTCTCTATAATAAAGCACCACATTTTAGGAGGGCCATTGGCAAACTGGGAGGCAGACTGGTATAATAGCCTCAGTTTCCTCACCTATAAAATGAGAGGACTGAACGACATGGCTTTTCTGAGATGTCTTTCAGTTTTAATCTATAATATTATGATATCCAGGAAAGCAACCAGGATGGAAATGGAGCTGGAACTGTCATCTTCTGAGCGTTGGAAGGAAGAACCTAGGGATAGTTAGTTGAAAGGAGACACCACGAGGGCCTGATAGCTGCCTTCACACTTTGGAAGGGCTGTTACTTGGAAGATGGCTTCTGAATAGCCCCAGACAAAACACCAGAAACAAGGAGCAGAAATTAGAGATACAGACTTCCACCAGAAGACTAAGTGAGGACCAAGGCTCTTGTAGCAGATTGCACGAACCTCTGAGATTCAGGGATTTGCTCATCATGTCCAAAACTGAACTCATGATCTCCTCCCTGCCCCCTTCAGCCCTTACATACCAGATGGGCATTTCGATCATTGCATCCCTGATCTGCACAACTGCTGACTGCTAGGAGACAGCACTTGAAGGGGACAGATCTCTCTTTGGGAGAGGGGAAAGGCCCTTGGGGTTACCTTTTGCCACAGGATCCCATCTCCCTTAGCTCTCCTCTTCCCCAGCCCCCTGGTGGTTATTGTTAGGGCCCAAGCTTTGGTTGAACAATGGTTCCTCAATGCCTAGTGAATAAAACTCAAGCTTTGATAGGGAACCTTTCACCTTATCTCATGAAGGCCACTGGAGGCCCATGGCCAAACCACACCCCCTGCACTCAGGCTCTCTTTCTTCTCTTACTCCTCCTACTCGTAGGGCACTGGGCTCTGTCTGGTGACCTTTTATGCCATCTTTGCCCAAACCACTTCTCAATCTTCCCCAAAGCATGTCACCATGTGCACCTTGACCCTCCCCCTACTCTTCACCTTTAACTTCTCCCACTGGAAAGGAAGCTCTGGGAAGGCAGGGGTTGTCTTGCTTGTATGTGTATCTTCAGCCTTTTGCACAGTGACTGGCCCAGAGGAAGTGCTTAATAAATGCTCTCATTCATTCCCTCATTTTTCCTGCCAGAGAGCTGGGCTATCACTGCCTTCACCCCCTGGTGCTTTTTTCCATACTCACCTTGGCAGGAGACTCTCAGGATTTCCTTGTTCTCATTCTCCTAAAGGTCACAGATTCAGAACATTTCTTCTCACACCAAAATAAGGTGTCAGGTGCCATTTGGAACCTGGGAATTTTGCTAAAAAGGCAGTGGGACAGCAGAGTATTAATAAGAACAATACGTAGCTTTTTGGAGGGCTCATGAACGGCCCCCAGTATTTCATCATGGTGTGGACATGGCTCTGGGCTCCTGAAGGGAACAGTAAACAGGCTGTTGTCAGAGTCAGATCCTAGCTAGAGTAAGAGAACATGACAAAGTGGGCCCCATAGGGAATCTCTCCAGCACTGGATCTTGCGGTCAAAAGGAGACCCATCAGGTGGGTTCCAAATGGTTCAGGAGCATATGGGGCTATGTTTGCCTTACAACACCTCACCTTAGATGTAGAACTGTCTAGACAGGGTGAGACTGACTACTCCCACTATTCCTAGGGACACTGACCCACATTCCCTCCTTCTGCTCCTTCGTTTTGCTCAGCTAAGGCCCATATTTGACCTCCTGGCTTTTCCTCACACATGACCCTCCATTTCCCCTCCCCATGCCTTTGCACCAGCTGTTCCCCCCCCCCCCCCCCCTTTCATGCCATTCCTCTTCACTTGATCTCCTAGCTCTCCTGGTTTCTTTCAGGGCTCAGCTAAGTTCCTACCTTCTTTCTTCAGCAGGCCCCCCCTGCCCCCCCTCATCCCCAGCTTCCAGTGCTTTACCCCACTCTCGGTCACTTTGTATGGGCGCTAGGTATACCGGCATATGTACACGTTGTCTCTGATGTTACAAAGTATGCTCCTTGAGGGCAGAGATCGTTTTACTTTGCCTTCATACCCCCAGCACCCAGAACAGTGTCTGGCACTTAACGAATGCTTGTTGATTGAGTGAATGTTGAGTTCTTGGGCCACAGCCCCTCTTGAGACCTTCTACCAAGTTGTAGAAAGGTTGAGACCTGCTTCAGTGGAGGGTATACTCACACAGAAGAAAAATCCCAAGGTCTCCCAGTCTGAAGCCTTCAGTTCACTCCCCCAGCTCCCCCCTAGTTCAGGCCCTCACTGCCTTTCACCTCCTCCCTGCCTCCAGTCTCTCCCCACTCTGTCCGTCCCACACATGGCTGCTGCCGGAGTGATTTTCCTTAAGAGCTGTGCTGATCATGTGATACTCCCCCTCCCCCCACCCAGTTGCGTCCCAGGGCTCCCATTGCATGTAAGATAAAATGAAAACACTTCTATGTAGCTTTTTAGGCTCTGCACAGGCTGGCCCTAACCTCTCCTAGCCTCCTTGGAAAGTTAGTACTCACTCTCCTGCCAAACTGTCCTCCTGTCTGTCCCTCACACATCTGACCCTCCCTGTCCCATCTCCATGCCTTTGCACTGGCTGTTCCAGATGCCTGGAATGCATGCCCTCCTTACCTCACTTCTACACAAAGCCTGTCTTGAATGCCCCCTCCCCTCATGCTAATGTCTTTCCTCTCACACTCCTCTGTGTGTAACTACTTTGTGCATTTATTAACTTTCCATATCAGCATGTCCATCTTTTCCCCCAAACCCTTCCCTTTTCCTAATATCCTTATTCCTATAGAGGGCAACACCATCCTCCCCATCCCTCAGGCTCGAAATCTAGGAGGCATTCCAGATTCCTCACTATATCTCAGCCCTCATGCCCCCCCACCATCCAATTCCAAATTCCAAGCTATTGCCAAGGCCTGCTGACTTGCCCTCTTCAGCATCTCTTGAACATTCCCCCCTTCCCTTCTCTGACACTGCCCCCACCCTTGTGCAGGCCCTCATCACCTCATGCCTGGACCACCGCAATGGCCACTGGGGTATCTGCCTGTCTCCATGCTCTCCCCAGTCCAGTCAGTCATTAAAGTGATCTTCCCTAAGTGCAAGTCTATGTCACATACACACACAGACACACCCTCTCAATAAACTCCAATGGCTCCCTAGCACCTCCAGAATCAAATATCAAGCCTTCTTATTGACTTTTCAAGCCCCTCGTACCTTTCCAGTCTTCTGCCTTACTCCCCCATACATCCTCTTTGATTCAGTGGCGCTGGCCTCCTGGTTGGGCCTGGAATAAGACCCTCTATTTTCTAACTTGACATTTTTTCTGGCTCTTCGCCATACCTGGAATTCGATCTCTCCTCACCTTTGTCTCCTGGCTTCCCATTGATGCTAGTGACCACCGTCAAGGACTCTGGTTGTTCAGTCATTTGTCAGTAGTGTCACACTCTTCATGGCAGAGATACTGCAGTAATTTGCTACTTCTTTCTCCAGCTCATTGTACAGATGAAGAAACTGAGGCCAACAGTGACTTGCCCGGGGTCACACAGCTAGGAAGTGGCTGAGGCTCTACATCGCCTGCAGTGGCCCTGACCCCCTAACATTACCTCCCTGGTCCTGTCTTTATCTGCTTCTTTGCTCCCACATTAAACTGTGAGCTTACTAAGGTCTCTTACCTTTCTCTGTATCCCCAGTGCCAGACACATAGTAGGTACTTAATTAAACTCCTCCGAGGATGGGGCGGCTAGATGGTGCAGTGAGTGAAGTGCCTGGCCCTGGAGTCAGGAGGACCCGAGTTCGATTCTGGCCTCAAACACTTGACTCCCACACAAAAACACGAGCTGTGTGACCTGGGGCAAGTTACTTAACCCCAATTGCCCCCCAAAAAGGCAAAAATAAAAAAAGAAAAGTCCTCCAAGGAGACTATATCTCTATAATTCTCGCAGAATCATCAAATCTTGAATTTGGAAGGCACTTCATCCATTCACTTAGTCCCACCCATACCTAAATCTGAACAAAATTTCCCTCTACAAAAAGTGGTCACAGAAGATTTTTGTGGATACCTCCAGGGAGGGGAGACTACCTATTTCCAGAGGCTGTTCCTCCATCTGTGGCAAGCACTAGCTGTTAGGAAGCTTTTCTGGACATCTGCTTCAAAGCATCTTCCCCTAATCCCCTACCCCCATTGCTTGTCCTGGTTCCACCCTCTAGGTCAAGGGGAACAATCCCTCCTTCACATGTAAACCTTTCAAATATCTGAAGACAATTATGAGGTTTCCCTGCCCCCAACTCTCTACTTCAGCCAAACCTCCCGAGCTTACCGGTATCAAGGTCCTTCCTCTCCTCCCCAGCCCTGCACAATATGCCTCTTAAGGAAGCCCAAGGTTTCTGCAGTCACTCTCATGTTACGTTCACTGAAACTCCCACATGTTTTTCAGATGAACTG
>NW_027187307.1:109521-128861 GCF_028583685.1 Petaurus breviceps papuanus
GCGCGTGCACGCACACACACACGCAGACACACATCCATACACACTCACACATACTCATACACACACACTAACATATACACACACACACACACAAACACACTCACACGGCAGTTATTGAGGCAATTTTTCCAAAGCCCAGTGTAAGAATTTATGTTCATCCTTGCTGAATTTTCAGTCTTGGATGCCTCCTGGCACTCTGGAACTCCACTACACTGAAGGTGCCAATCTGCGCTGGAAGAGGAAATTTTATTCTTACCAGGAGTTTTCTATACCAATATAATCACAGGTTCAAACAAAAAAAAAATTCATCTTATCGGTCAGCCAAGCCTGTGGCCCATCAAAATAATCTTGGATCCACAGTGTTTGTCATTCCTCCCACTTTTGTATCATACACATGGACCAGGCTTAATTCAAGTCACCAATAAAAATGCGTGTGCTCTCACTGGAGAATTTCCTCCAAGTACATGAAGTATGACCATTCTATCTGCTAGCCCACATTTCTCCATTCTGTCTACACAAATAGCATGAGAACCTTTGCCTCCAATAGAAACAAAGTGAACCCTCCTGATCAGTCCTGCAACCTTGTGATAAGATGAGGCTGGGCTGCTATGATCCATTCTTCATGAACATACGTTAGTGGTGTTCTTTCCTGCTGTATCTGGAGGGTAAAGATCACAGTTCACCGAGAGGGTGTCAGGAACTGAACTCTAAGAAATGGGCCTGGGGGGTCTGGTTTGCTTTCCTTTGTCCTTCTCAGTTTCAGGTGCAGGTGACGATCCCTATCAGACCCAGGAGTTCAATCTATGGTGACCTTGGAGCCAGGATTCCAGGTGGGATGTTGTAACTGGCCAACCTTGCTGGGGAACCCAGAGCAGCCTGAAGGGAGTTTGGGATTTGGAACAGACACTGTGCTCATTTATGAACCCCAGAGACTAAAGTGGTGCAAAGAGGGAGGAGAATCATGGTTTCCTTCTCTGGGGTTGGGGGAGGAAGTTTCTATACTTGTGATTATACCTTTTGCATTAAACATTTCTGTGCAAACCCTGAAGTCACACTGGCTCTTTTTTGAGATGATCACTTACAATCCATTTCATCTATTTTAGAATTTAGAAGTTTTCCAGGAATCAATGTCAAGATAATTGGGCTCTAGTTTGAAGATCCAATTTTCTTCCCTTTGGAAAAATAACCGATTTGCCATTTTCCAGGAGAAGGAATCTTTCCTGTTCTCCAAGATCTTGCAGAGGTTATTTGCTTATGGGTCAGCAATCATATGTGCTGGTTCTTCCTTTCATTGTCCTTTTCTCCTGAGATAACTACAAAAACAGACTCAATCCTATTAACTTATGCTTTGCCACTGGACTTTGATGACTCTGGAAGACACAGTGAGGCTGATGACCTTGTACCTCACTTAAATCCAATTGTCTCAAAAGTCAAGACACCTTCCTGATGCCACTGGTCCTCTTCAAGAACGAAGGACAAAAAGCAAGTCTATTTACTAGCTCATTCTGAGCATTACTCAACAGTTCATCATTCATATATGTTCAGCTGTGGACTAGAAATGCAAATTCTGTTCCCAGATACCATCTTTTCAACCAACTGTTTGTAGTGGCAACCACACCGGCATCCCCAGGAGGCTGCTGGCACAGGCTCTTAGATCTGCTTTACTAGGAAAGCTAGCTATTTAAGGGCTCAACAATCTTTTTTTTTTTTGCCTTTTGGAGTGGGGAGGGCAGAGCAATTGGGGTTAAGTGACTTGCCCAAGGTCACATGGCTAGTAAGTGTTAAGTGTCTGAGGTCGGATTTGAACTCAGGTCCTCCTGACTCCAGGGCCGGTGCTCTATTCACTGCACCACCTAGCTGCCCCTACCTTATACTTCTGAAGAACTTATCTTCAATAAGCATAGTGATTAAAAAAACAAAAATATCACCTGCATCCCTAAAGTCTTCAGTTTCTTGCCCAAGATTTCATAATCCTCAGCAATGTTTTCTAAATTTCTTATGGCAGCATCTTTTGCACACATGCAAATTACCAGAAATGGGTGGCAGACAGCTGGTTTGACAAGTATTGCTACGGTCTTGGTCTTATCCTTGATCCCTGGGAAGAAAGCTGACCTCTATAAGTTAAGAAAACATATAACTACCTGAATAACTGCCCATCACTGCCCTACAGGTCCCTTTTTCCTCTGACCCTTACTGGAGGATCTCTTACCTGATGGCACCTGTGGATCCATATTCCTCGGGGAAGAATCTAGTGGGCTCTGATTAAGGTCTAAGATACACGGTTCCATCCTTAAATAGCACTAATTCTTAAAATAACAGGTTTCTGTTGCTCCAATGATAATACCACTGTAGGAGACCCAGAATGATGGGTCAAATTAGCGCAATGCAAAGGCACAGGAAGAGGGTGGGGTAGTAAGCCTAAAAATGCTTCTGAGGGAACAGAAAACAAGGGAATCTCAGAAAGGACTGGCCTATTGTGGCTAGCTTTGAAAGCACAGATATCAGCACTACTACTTCCATCCCCATTCCTGTGTTCTTCTTTGGGAAAAGACAAGAACATGGAAAAGAAGTGGTAGTAAGGGAGGAGAAAGGAGCTGTACTATGAGCCGGGCCCTGGCCAGCCCCACCCAGAGACTCTTCAACAGTGGTCACATTAGCTGCTCTGAAATGACCAGTGTTCCACCTGGGGTCCCTGCAACCTACAGGCTTAAGTGCCTTTGTCCTGTGTTAATTACTTCTTTGGGGACTGGTTCTTCCTATATCGCCCAGGCCTGAAGCGAAATGCTCACTCTTAGGCCTCTCCCCATGGATGATTGGCACAACTTTAACCTTCTTCGTTCCTGAGCATTTAATCTGACCCTTCCTTAGGCAAGCTGGCTCCTCCTGACCTCCCCATCTCAGGCCCTCATCATATATGGGGCCTGGGTTTAGGGAGGTGGCCATAAGGAGTCCATCCCATCAGTGGCAGCCAGTAGCCACTGTGGTTCCGAACTCCTGAGTTCAAGCCACATACCAGCAGCAGGGACTATAGGTATGTGCCACCAAAAAACAACTAACCCTTCTTGGGCACTCTCTAGGCTTTCGGACAGAAAAAAAGGTGGCTGGCTAGGGGCCTAGGGGAATCTTGGAGATGGTCTAGAAGCAAGCTCTGTCTAGGTGTGTCCTTATCACATTCTGCTTATCTATGCACACTGTAGCCTTCATCATCTGCAGGTGGGGGAGGGGGGCTCTACTTTTTGTTTCATCTCTGTATCCCCATTGTCAAATGCAGATTTTTGCACATAGTAGAAGCTCAGCAATTGGCTCTAACCCTCTTGCTTTATAGAAAAAGAAGCTGTGGGCAACGCCTGAATTAGACTGCAGGATGTGGACCAGAACCTGGGTTTTCTGGCTACTCTCTGGCTACTACAAACCCAGTGCCCTTTCCTCTGCTCCAGTGTGAAAACCTCAGGCATTTACAGAGAGCACCTCAGGTCCTAGAGAATGATTGGTGTGCACTGGAATCACAGAACACTTAAGCTGCAAGAGGGAACTGAGACCAAATGAAGCAAAGGGACTTCCCAAAGATCACACAGTGGATTAGAACCCACAGAGTTGCCCCTGAGTTTCCTAAGCTCCTGATGGGGAACTCATCTGTTTTACAGAAAGTGGGGATTTGGAGCCACCCCCCAAACTCCTTCATCTCACACACCATCTCTCCATACTAAGACTGCCCAAGTGGTACCTGCAACAAACATGGTCTAGAAACAAGTCCACTGCAAAAGGCAAAAAGCTCAAGGAACCAAGTAAGCGCCTCAGCAAAACCTAAAGGAAAAGAACCCCGGGCCGGGGTCACAAGGCCTATTTCTGACAGTGGCATTCATATGCTGTGTAGCCTTGGAGAAATCCCCTCCCCAGCTGGGGCCAGTGCTGGAGCAGACTCATCTTCTCTTAAATCCTGGCCTTCCCCCCACCATTACCTGCCATTGGCCCTGTCTGTGGTTGCATGACATGGTGAGCTTTTCTTTGTAGCCCAGAAATTAGCAATGACTGCCCCTTGAGGTAGGTGGCAAAGGTCTTATCCTAGGGAGCCCAGAGAATATGATTTCCTCATGGTCTTTCACACACAGCTGGGCTTAGAGTCTGCCTACAAACCCAAGTAGGCACATCTTTCTTTCATTCCCCTTCATCCTTGCTGACTCTCCAGTGACTCCAGGTGAAGCCAAATTACCATATACACCAACTATAATACAAACCAAAGCTGAATGCTGCTTCACCATGGGGTACAGGTGTCCCTGAAATCTCAAAAGGCTCTGTCCAGAGACCCTGATCTCTGGAGCCCCAACATCAAGTATAGGCCCAAACATGACTGTCACTGGAGAACCAGTCTAACTACATGTGGGAAGGTTCATCATCAGAAAGCTAACACGTGCAATCATCAACTAAGCTACATAGCAAGACGTAGAAGTAAATGCACAATCAGAGGGGTGAACAGACAAAGGAGAACAGAAGGGGCATCAAGGAGGGCAGGCACTGAAAAAAAGTCAGTATTTGACTGGGAAGGTAAGACTTCTGTTCAGTCATTTTTCAGTTGTGTCTGACTCTCCGTGACCCCATTTGGACTTTTGTCAGCAAAGATACTGGCATGGTTTGTCATTTCCTTCTACAGTCATTTCACAGATGAGAGAACTGGGGAGAGTGAAGTGACTTGTGTGACAGGGTCACACAGCTAGGAAGTGACTAAGGCTGCATTTGAACTCAGGTCTTCCTGACTCCATATCTGGTACTCTGTGCATTGTGCCACTTAGCTGTAAGGTTAAAAAGGTGTATGGGGGGGACGGAACAGACAAATACACTGTGTAATCTCAAGCAAGTCCTTTCCCTCACTGGCCTATCTGTGGTTCTACCATGAGCACCATTGGTTCAATGTCCTGGGCAAATCATTTCTCTGGGTCTGTTTCTTCCTCTGTGCGATGAAAGCTTTGGATGGAATCACTAAGTAACTGGACAAATCCCTTCTTCTCAAGCTTCAGTTTCCTCCCACCACAATGAGGAGGGCAGCCTTGATGAATCTGAGCAGTGCCAATGCCAAGGGACTTGGAAGTCCTTCCTCTCTAGGGGTCTCTGAACTCCTTCTGGTCCCCAAGCTTTCCTAAGTGGGAAACCTTTGCTGCTCACTCCTCAAGACCCAAATGCAAGCTGTTCTCCTGATATGATGCTCAGCCAGAAATGGGACTACATGGGCTCTGACATTCCTTCCGCCACTACCATTTGCCAGGTGCAAGGTGTCTTCTATAAAGGGAAGGGGCTGGACTTGCCTGGACAGTAATTCTCTAAGCTCCAACCTCCTTCTAAGATTCATAGATTTAAAGCTAGAAAAGACTTGAGGTCATGTAGTCCAACTCCCTCATTTTACCAAGCAAATGAGGCACATAGGGTAATGCTAAGAGCCTTGTCCAATTTATACCCAGGTCCTAGCACTTGAATCCTACACTCTTTCCATTACCTTAAGCTAATAAGGGGAAACTGGGTTCCAATCTTGCCTCTGGCCCTGGCTTGCCATGAAACTCTGGGCTTGTTTCCTTCTGTGAATTGAATCATGGGGGGGACTACAGCAATCGATCAACAGGCATTTTGGAACATATCAAGTATTATGCTAGAGTCACTCTATTCAAAGAATGCAAAGGCCCAACAAGTTCCTAACTGCAAGGCACTGACATTTGATACATAGATATGGAAATAGAAAACTTATACAGTTATTCTGGGCTGTGGGTGGGAGAAGACCCATCAGAAAAAGCCTCAGCTTAGGAGTGGCTGAGTGTTGGAGCAGAGGTGAGGAAGAATGACAGCATTTTCCGGGGTCTGGTGGGGCTGGCAGGGTGACGGGAGGCTGTTTGGCTGGAAGATCAGGTATGTGTAAGGCATAAGACTGGAAAGGCAGGAGGTAGCAGGTGATGAGGGGCTTTGAATGCTGGCAAGTCACTGGAATTTATTGGGGATGGGGGTGGGGTGACAGACACTCTGACCTGCACTTTAGAAAAATCCTTTTGGTGATTAAAGGATGGACTGGACTGGGGAGAGACTTGGGGGAGGGAACGCCTCCCCGCCCCCGCCCTCTGCCGCGCCCTCTCCCCCCGCTCAGTTACTGCAGCAGTCCAGATGTGAGATGGGGGCCTGGGCAGAGGGGGAGATGCTGCTGCAATGAGGCGGGGCGCAGCGGCAGGCAATGGTACGGGTGTAAGGAAGGATGCGAGGGCGGGTGCCTTCCCTCGAACCCCCGCCCCGACTCGGACCACTGCTATTCCCCAATTCCGTCCCCGGCCCCCCTGCCAGGGCAGAGCTCTACCAGCCCAATTTCTGGGCCCGTCGATTCCGGCGCCTGCGCGTACGTGCGCGCACGCGCACTAGCACAGACGGGGGGAGGGGAGGGGCCTAGAGGTGGGGCCGGGGCGGAGGAAGCCGGCCCGCGACCCAGGACCAGGAGAGGGGCCCAAGCGGCCAAGCGATCCGCGCGCCCGAGCCCCAGCCCCGCACGACCCCCAAGCCCTGTCGCCCCCCCCCCCCCCCCCCCCCCCGCTGGTTCCGGGAAGGAAGGTGGGAAATGAGAGCGGGATCCAAAGCCAAGTAGCATCAATACCATTTATTAAAATAAGAGCTTACACTTGTACGATAGTTTAAGGCATCAAGGTGCTTAATCGGCCGCTTTCTCATTGGAGTCTCGTAACAAACCTGAGGTAGGCACTACAGGCATCATCCCCATTTGCGAGTGTCTGAGGCTCCGAGATGAAGCCACTCGTCCATCCAGAGACCATTCAATAACAATAACAATAATAATAATAGAATATAATAATAATCATAATAATAATAGAATAACAGCTAACGTTATATAAAGCACTTTACGTACATTATCGCACTCAATCCTCATGACTATTATCCCCATTTTACAGATGAGGAAACTAAGGCTGAGGTTAAGTGACTTGCTCAGGGTCACACTGCTAGTAAGTGTCTAAGGCTAGATTCAAACTTGGGTCTTCCTGGGGCCAAGGTCAGCACTCCAGCTACCCAACTGCCAACAGACACCTACTAAGTGTTTGCTATTTGCACAGCACTGTTAGTCACTGAGGATCCAAGAAGAAAGGCAGGCAAAGGCCTCTGCTCCCAAGAAGGGAAAAAATAGGCAAGAGGTTAAAGTCAGGATTCAAACCCAAGTCTCCCAACTCCCCAAGTATTATTTTTGTAATTTTTTTTTTCAATTAGCAAAAATGTTTTCTATCCCTCTCCCCCATTAAAAAAGAAAAACCCCTTGTAACAAATATGCATAGTCAAGCAAAACCAATTCTTATTGGCCATGTCCAGAAACTCCATGGCTCATTCTGCAGTGTCCAGTCTGTCACACAGCTGTCTGGTGTGCCCCCCGCATGTTCCTGTTCCCCAACTCCCCTAAGTCTGCCACTCTAGGAGGAGGGGGGGATGGACAGGTTCCTCCTCCCTCCCAGAGTGGCTATAAACATTTCAATAGGCCATTCCAGGTGGTGATTTGGAGCTGGAAGGCCTGGGTGGGAAGCCAGACTCTGGCTAAGCCATCTCTCAGAATCGAAAGGGACAGGACTTGGTGTTCCCTCAAGTCCTTTCCAGCTCTTACCAGGTTCTAGATCTCCACATTCACTGTGTGACTTTGGACAAGTGCTATTTCTGTGCTAGATCAAAGTTCCTGCCTCTAAAATAAGGGGGTCAGCCTAGATGATCCCTAGGCTTTTTTCCAGCTCTAGAATCCATAGGCCTGTTATTTGCAGATCCCAAGGAGGGCCACAAAGATGAAGAGTCACATGTGCGGAGCCATTTTGAGTTTCTCAAGTCCAACTCTGGTGCTATCTTCCCTAGAAAGCAATGGCTCCTATCCCCCCGGGACATCTGTCACAGTGCCCTTCATGGGACTTGGATTCAAGACCTTGGAGCAACTGGCAGCTCTGCTAGCGACACTGAAAAGAGAAAGCCGAGATGCCCACAAGCAGGGTGGGCACTCGGAGGCTCAGACTTCAAGGTCATCTAGTCGAACTAAGTGAGGTAATGGAGGCCTGGGGCGACAGTATGAGCAGCTTCCGCGCCCCCCCCCCTCCAGCGCCCCCACCTGGAGGGGAGGCTGAAGAGGAAAGTTAAGATTGCACTTGACCCTAAGGTCCCCTCCAATCAGACATTTGGGGACAAGTGGCAGGTAAACGGAGGTAAAAAGACTGGCACCGTCTCCACCACATAGTTCCGGTGCTCAAACAACGTGCTCTCTGCTGCACTTTGGCGATGCTGTGGGACCACAATCAACTTTCGGTGTATCTTGTCTCGCCTCCTGCTCCACCAGAAAGGGTGTCTTTTGACCCCTCCCTACTGAAGCAGCATCTCATTCTCCAAACCCTCTCAACAAAGGACCTCACCTCATACTTCACTGAAAAGACTGAGGTCATTTGCTACCTCCTAGTTCGTGTCTGTCCCCACTTCAAACCATCCTTCATTTAGCTGCCAAGAGTACTCTCCCCTGCTCAATAAACTCCAGTGTCTCCCTATTACCTTCAGGATCAAACACAAAATCTTGTTTAATATTAAAGCCCTTCACAAGCAGGCCACTTTCTGCCTTTCTAATAATCTCACATTGTACTACCTTCCACACACTGGCCAATCTAGCTGCTCCTCACACATAATGCTCTTCACTGGCCAGAGCCCAGGCATGGAATACTCTCCCTCCTCCTTTCTAATTCCCCCCCTCTGGATTCTCTAGGAGATCACCTGAGAAACTGAGGCTCCCACGATAACAATCACTTCAAAGTGTTCTGTCTCAGAGCCCAGTGCCCTTTCCAGTCCAAAAACCTTTTCCATCAGCCGCTCTACCTGGCTTTGACTCCCATTGACATCACATTCCCTGGTACCCTTCATGCCAGGTACTCCTCCCGTGGCGGCAGCTTCCCCTTGTATACTGTCTTCCCCCATCAACTGTAAGCTCCTTAAGGGCAAAGACTCTTTTTCTTATTTGTAGCCCCAGCACTTAGCACAGTGTCCGGCACATAGTAGGTGCTTAATAAATGTTTACTATTAGCAAACATATTCTATTAGAAAGCAATGGGCATCCCTCAAACTTGGCATATCCAAAATGAAACACTATCTCCCCGCTCCCCCCTTCTCCATTTCCTGATTTCCCTACAAATTCTGTCTAGGGTACCAAGTCTTTTATTCACCCTAGTTCACAACCTGTCCTCTCCCTCACTCAATCAGTTCCCAGTCCTACTGATTGTGCTTACACAGTAGTTCTCACAACTGGCCACCTCATCTACTCCCATGGGCACCCCTGGTGCAGACCCTCATCCCCCTCACGCCAGGACAATGACAATATACAATTTCCCGGGGGAGGGGGGTGGGGTGTCCTTCCTGCCTCTGGTTCATCTTCCACTCAGCTGCCAACTGATCTTCATAAAGTGCAGGTATGACCATGTGACAACCCCCCTCCCCCCACCCCACCTGCCTTGCACAAGGAGCTTCAGTGGTTCCATATTTGCCAAACACAACTGGCATTTCAAGCCTTCCAGCATCATGGGCCAGTGGGAAGTGTCTTGGATTTGGAGTCCAGGGTTTGAATCCCAGCCCTCCTAATGATCAATAGAGAGAGTTCTCTTCTCTAGCAGTTGAAGGCTTACAAACAACTTTCCTCACAGCAACCCACAGGAGGTAACTGGTTCAAGTACTAATGCCCCCATCTTATAGAAAAGGAAACTGAGGCTCAGGAAGGGGAGGGGATTTGCCCACGCATGATCACAAAGGTGAGTGTGAAAGCCAGGGTTCCCAGGCACCCCAGGTTGGCAGACATATCTAGGGCTGTTTCCACCAGACCACATTGCCTCTCATATTGGGATTTTACCTTCCCTTTTGTCCAGTAATAAAATCTTTGGCAGTGCTGCCACAGAGGGTTTCCCCCAATTCATCACTTTTTTGTATTAGCTTATTCTTATGGGGCCACTGTGCTCAGTAGGAACACCAGTGGGCCTCATTACTAGAGTCCTCTAGATTCTAAAGGGCTTTCCTCACAACAACCCTGTGAGGTAGGTAACAAGGGTTATTCTCCCCATCTCAATGGAGAAAACAGGCTCAAAGGAGGTGCTGCAACTTCTAACTCCAAGTTCAGCACTCGTCCTGCTATGCTATCCTGGCTGCCAAGTCACTGAGCCAGCAGTGGGTCAGAATGCAGAAGATGGAAATGTGGAGGATAGGCTGCAGAGAAGACAAGAGATCTCATCAATGACGTAGATCAAGAGAACCCAAGTGAGGCCCACGAAGGTCTGGTGACTTGCCAACATCACTCATCTTTCTCTACATCCTAGCCAAGTCTTTCCCATACTCTTTATACCCTTGAATGCATCATCTGATGCTGAATAAGGTTTGAGCTCCTGCTGAAGGCTTTGCCACATTCGCTACATTCATAGGGTTTCTCTCCACTGTGAATTCTCTGATGCTGAATGAGGTTTGAGCTCCGACTAAAATTCTTCCCACACTCATTACATTCATAAAGTTTCTCCCCACTATGAGTCCTCCTGTGTTGAATAAGGCATGAGCTCTGACTGAAGGTTTTCTCGCACTCGTTACATTCATAGCGTCTCTCTCCACTATGAATTCTCTGATGTCGAATGAGATCGGACCTCACTCTGAAGACTTTCCCACACACATTGCATTCATAGGGCTTCTCACCACTATGGATTCTCTGATGATTAATAAAAGTGGCTATTTGTCTGAAGGCTTTGCCACACTCACTGCACTGGTAGGGCTTCACTCCAGTATGAATTCTTTGATGCTGAGTAAGGTGAGAGTTCTGACTGAAAGTCTTTCCACATTCGTTACATTCATAGGGCTTCACTCCAGTGTGAATTCTCTGGTGTTCGATGAGTTTTGAACTCCCCCGGCACGCTTTGCCACACTCATTACACTCGTAAGGCTTCTCTCCACTGTGAATCCTCTTATGCTCAATAAGGATGGAATTCCGGCTGAAGGCTTTGCCACACTCATGACATTCGTAGGGTCTCTCTCCGCTGTGAATCATCTGATGGCGGAGAAGTGCAGAACTCGCCATGAAGGCTTTGCCACACTCATTACATTCATAGGGTTTCTCTCCACTGTGAATTGTCTGATGGTGAATGAGGGTTGTGCTTCGGCTGAAGGCTTTGCCACACTCATTGCACTTATAAGGCTTCTCTCCACTATGAATTTTCTGATGCTGAATAAGGTTGGAGCTCCTCCTGAAGGCCTTGCCACACTGATTACACTTATGAGGCTTGTCTCCACTGTGGGCTTTGGATTTACTTATGTATTCTGAACTCAGCCTGCAGCCATGCTCATGCAAATCACATTTCTGGGCTCTTTCTTCTGGAGGATCTGTCTCATGTGGCACGGGATTTGAGCTTTTACCACCACATTCATTTTCTATGGGGGGCACACTGGTGCAGGTGGTCCCATTACCAAAATCTCCCTCTTCTTTACCTGAGCCTTCCAGTCTTTTCCCTTCTGGCTTTTCCTGTTGTACCTCTAACCTGCCCCCCAATCCAAAAGTTTCTCCAGCTTTGGAGTCCTGGGAAATGGGCTTGTAAAAGCCTTGTAAACCTACCAATAATATCCCTTGTGATTCTACTTTGGAAACTTCCTCTGTTGAGACAGACTCTCTGTTTTCAGTTTCATTCTTAGAATCTGAAATGATAAATAGAGAAACACAAATCTACACTGTGTGAAAGGGGCCCACTGATTAGAAAGTTCAGGAGCAGTATCACAGAAATTCAACGAAGGCCAATTGGATCACAAGCTGGGCAGGACACAGGCCATCGCTGACAGCAGCCGGCTCTGGCTCACTGCTAGACAATGGTGCTGGGCCTTCCCTTCCCTTCTATCCCCTAAAGCAGTAGAAGTAGAACAACAGCTATCAGGAGGGTTACAGGCCATAATGAGTTAGTTAAGAACGCTAAAAAACTCTTTCCTGTTATGTCCCGAGAAATGGGTACCTGACACAAGGGGAAGGGGCCGTATCTGGAGCACTGTGTTAATTTCTGGCCAGGCCACCACATGTCAAATGGGTCATCTGACATACAGGAATGAATGTTTATTTATGGGAGGGCAACCCTGATGATGGGTCCCAGCAAATCATTCGAAGAAACTGGGGTTGGTTAGCCCTCTCTGAAGGCCCAGTATGCTGAAGTACTCTGGGAGTAATGGAGGAGCTGGTCTCAGCAGGATTGTGATAGCCTTGGTATCTCTGTACCTGTCCTGAAAAATTCTCAGACTTGTATTAAAACAACTTTCTATATATGCTCAAGGCAGCTACTAATTTCTTCTAACTCACAAAGGGCTCAGAGTAGAAGAGGTAGGGGACAGAGTCAAAAATTCAAATTTTTCTTGTCTTTCCCCTTCTCTTCATTCCCACTATCACCATCCTAATTTTTTTTTTGCTTTTTGGAGGGCAACTGGGGTTAAGCGACTTGCCCAAGGTCATACAATTAGTTTTTGTATTAAATGTCTGAGGCTGGATTTGAACTCAGATCCTCCTGACTCCAGGGCTGGTGCTCTATTCACTGTGCCACCTAGCCACCCCTACTATCATCATCCTAGCTCGAAGCCAGTGACCATCACTTAGACTATCATAATAGACTCCTAGCAGGTTTCTGAGACTCCAGCCTCTTTGCCCTCTCCAATCATCCTACAATGAAGAGGTCTGATCATGTCAGTTCCCAGCAATCCCTGCAGAGCACAAAGTTTTAGCCCAGCATTGGAGGATCTTCAAGTTGGCTCTGATCTACCTTTCCAGGCTGATCTCACACTGAAATCTTTCACATAGTCCCTATTGGGGAGCCACCTCCTCTATTCTGCTGAAAGGGAACCCCTCCTTTGACTTTATCACACTCAACTTTGTATATCTTGTTAAATTGTGGACGTGTCCAAAAAATCCATTGAAATAGGACCTCTATGATTTTTCACTTTTGTATGACCTCCAGCCAGCCCCCAGGAGGTACCTACATGAATGTTCCCAAGAGCACTGCTTTAAAGAAGGCCCACCTGCACCAAGCTCTTGAAAATGAAAACAGGAAGCCTGAACCTTCAGAGGTGGATGAAAGGGGGCAGTAATCAGCACTGACACAAAGAAAGAGCAGGGAGGGCACAGAGCATAAAAGAACCCATCAAGAGAGGTAAACGACATCACTGGGACAAAGGTACAGGAGCAGCAGAAATAGAGACAAGAATGGAGAAGGTGAACAGTGGCAGGCAGTGAGCTGTTAGGGAAGGATGAGGAGAAGCAGAGAACACAAGGGCTAGGTTTAGAAAGTTCAGAATTACAGAGGAGACTACAAGGAAAAAGGAAAAGGAAGCTTTTTTCCTTCAATGCTCCTCCTAGTGAGGCTGACCAGCGGGTCACTGAGGAGCTGCATTCATATCAAAACTGTCCATTCACAACATCTCTACCCATCCTCCTCTAGGCTGCCACTGCCCACACCTGACCTCCCTCACCTGGGCAGGTGCTTCCCTTCTGGAAGTCTGGATCATCAACCTCCTCTGGCTCCACAATCTGCAGCTTTTCCTCTCCCTCCATCTGGAAGGTGGTGTCTGGCTCAGGAATTGGAAATCCTATTCAGGAGACAAAAAACAGCACAAGGAAATTTGGGATGAGCATTCTTTTGGGTAGACTTGTTCCAGAACTCAGGGACATCCCCTGGGAATGCCAGGAACATCTAGGTGACAGGAAGGGGATGCTCAAAGATCATACTGAATCCTATGCCATTCCTTTGCTCATTCTAGTCCTCCACTAATTCTTGTTCATTTTCTGAAGCCAACTCAAGCTCTGGTTGCCCAAAGAAGCCTTCTCTATTCTAGTCCCCACTGGGCTGAATGCCCATTGCAATTCGAATCAGTATCACAGCAAAGCAACAAGATTTACAAAAAGGAAATGCAGATTTGGCCTGCTAATCAATGCTGTCTCTCTGATCTTTGCATATCTGTATACTTCATGGGCCTGAACTGACTCCTTCTTTCACTTGTAGCTGCCATGCTCTCTCCTCCCAGGGCAAATTTGAGTAGGCATCAGATGTCTGAGGGTTTTTAAGGATATATAACAGATTTGCAATTCCCTGGGTTGACCTCTAGCCAACAGGTGGCTGTGTAGAGATGGGCAGAGTCCAGGCTTGGATAAAGTATCAGTTCTATCTTGGGTGGCAAAGTTTCAATCACAAGTTATATGTGTCTGTGTAACATGATCCATGCATGCATCCCAGTGGGAGTGTCAGCTGGTATGAGGCCAAAGCCCCGGCTACAGCAGGGATACAACCCCCTTTTTCTCCTCATATCCCGGAATACTAGCATTAGACAGAACTCACTCAAAATGGAGACAGACAGTTTTTCAATCAATAGTTCTATTGTGTTCGCTCCAGTGGAAGGAGAGATGGCATTCCACCACAAACTTCTAATCCCTCCTCCACCTGTCTCCTGGCCTAGCCTGCCTGCCTCGGAAGGAAAGAAACACCATTCCATCACCATTCCTCCACCCCATTTCCTGGCGTGGCCACTGAAGTAGAGAAATTTGATTCCTTTGATTCCCCACCCTGAGGTGGCCCCTACACCAGCACCTCCTCCTCCCCATCTGATCTTGATCTCCAATCTCTGAGGCCACACACAGTATTTGCAGTACCTGCCTCAGAAAGTTGTAGTGAAGGACTTTGTCAAACGTTCAAGATCCACTAGAGAAAGGTGAACAACTATTATTTTTTTGGTCCAAACTTTAAATTGGTTGTTTTTGAGACTGTGGTATGGAAAATCTTTCCACTGATTTTCATCAAGAATTGTAACTTAGTCTTAAGGACGTAGAAAGCAATGATTAACAGGCTCTGAGAAGCTAGCTGACAAAGACAAAGAACTAATATAGGCCAGAAGTAGGATGTGAACCCAGATCTCTGTGACTTTAAGCTTGGCCTTTTACCTTCTCATGTTGCTTCTCAATTCCTATTATTTTTAGTAAATGTTTCCTGAATGTATAACCAAGGAAAGGTTCAGGGTAATTCATAGATGGCAGCTCTAATGTAGATTTATTTAGGAGAAAATTAGGAACGGTCTTCTCCCTGGTTCTCTGATGGCTCGTCATGTAATGGAGGGGAGTCTGAGTTCTTCAAGGCTCTGCTAGTGGATGACAAGCTCCAGCAGAAGCTTTCAAAATGGAGAAGTTTCAAATCTGTAGCTAGTTATGGTTTCCTGACTCCTGTCTGAGCCCCAGCTGCACTGAATCTGGACAGGCTCACCACCACGGTGGTCAGAAGGGAATTCCGGTTTTGGCTTCAGCAACTCACAAAGGTCAAAAATGTCTTGTCAACAATGTTATAACAGCGATGGCTTGGATTCAGGGGTGAAGAACCTCAAGTACAGCCGTTTGACTGAATCCAAACTTCACTGAGCAAATCCTTTTATTAAGGGAATTCGTTCTGTAAAACTTGGACTCAGTCCAAGGGCTGCACTTGAGGTCCTAGAGAGCCTAGAGAGCCTGTGTGGCCACAAGTTCCCCACCCCTGGATTAGATGATCAATTAAGTCCCTTATAACTCTCAGATTCCGGGAATTAGGGCAGAAAGAAGCTGCTAAAAGACTCACCCCAAAGAATTTCCAGGTCCTTGAGTATGAAGGACAACAACGTTCTTAGTCTTTATTTATCATCAAGACACCTACTCCTATTGCACTCTCCCCAAACCTTCTCTGCCCATCTGTGGTGAGAAATGGCCTGACCACTAGCCTGGTCCCACAGCACAGCGATAGGCATCTTCCGACGATCACAACTTTCCTTTTCTTTTATAAAAGATCTATTATTTCATTGATGGAAGAGCTCCTGCAGAAGAATCCTGCCCACTGACACCCTCTCTGCAACTTTCCGGCCCTAAAGAGTTGCTGGGCATTGCCTCTCTACCCACTGTACCACACTGCCTTCTTGTTCACAACTATTCAGGACAGACGCAAAACCAAGCACTGCAAAAGCCTCGGCAGCGGTCCCCCAGTACACGCCCCGCGACTCCTGTCTAACACTGAAAGCCCTGCCCACCTTGCCACACGGAGTTCCCGTTAGTCCCCCCACCCACTCTACTTACATTCCAGCCAAACTGGCCTACCAGCTGTTCCTTGCACACATTCCACTTCCGACCTCGGCGCCTTTGCCCAGGCTGTCGCAGAGGCCTGGAATTCTCCACCTCTTGGGCGCGCCTCAAGGCTCAGCTCGAGTGCCGCCTCCTCCATGAGGGCGGCAGCCTTACCTATCCGTGCACAGGCACGGCGCCTCTGCCCCCCCAGGCCCTCGCGCGAGAAGGTGAGCCCCGTGAGGCCCGGGGCGGCTTCATTTCGGTCTGGCCATCTGCAGCGCCGCCGGGCCAAGGGCCCAGCCCACACTCTAGCCTACGTGTCCAAGGAGTGAGGGAAGAGGAGACGTGGGGCAGGGGCGGCCCGCAGGCTGGAGGGGCGGGGTTAGGAAGCGGAAGGGGCGGGGCCTAGAAGGTGGAAGGGACGGGGCCTCCGCCGGACCGCAGCCCCTGAACCTCTGGAGTCCTGGCGCTCCGCTCCGGCTGTGCCGAATTCGTTGTCCGCCCCCCACGCTCCCCGGGGCCCCAGATTCGCCGGAACCCGAACCCCGGGAGTCCCGCAAAGCCCCTTCCCGCGGAGAGGACCATCGAGACGGGCCGGCGCCGCAGGCTCCTCCTGACGGTGGGAGAGGCTTCCGGTGCTGCTCTAGGAAGCCTCGGAGGTCTGGCATCTCGGTGCTCCGCTGGAAGCTGCCATTGGCCTGAAGAGGAGTGGGGCGGACTCCTGGGCGAGCGGGATGATGAAGTTAAGATGTAGCTGGGACGCCCACATGGGAATATGGGAATTTATCTGCTTCAGTTGTCACAGGAGGTTGGGGTTTGGGTTTTTTTTTTTTTTTTCCAGCGGGAGTGAATAAACACTTAAGAATTGAACAGCTAAAGTTTAATAAGAGAATGTGGGAGGGGAGATGAGGGTGGACAGAATAAAAGCAGCACAGAGGACAGACGGACACTGTCAGTTTCCTGGGCACAAACCAAACTAAGGAAGGTCAGGAGAAGAGAAACCCCCAGATCAGTGCAGCAAGCTCCCGCTTCAGGCTCCTAGCGGCCTTCCCGCGCCACTTGGCTTTCTGTTGCATTGACTCGGGTCCCAGAAAGCTGGGTCCCTCCTGTCGTTAGGACCGTGACGAGCCCAATCCAGGGACCCGCCTCTCGTCAGCTAGCTTTATGGTCCTCAGAGCCATAAGCAGAGCTGTATCTGGGCAGAATCCTCTCCTCTCTGGGCGGAAATCGGCTCCGATTTCAGCTCAGTGCCTGTGAGTGCCAGATCTCAGACTCTAATGCAAAGCAGTCATCGTTCGAATGGTTTGGGATTGTTAAAAAAAAAAGAAGTCAATCAGTGCAGGAGACTACGTGCTGGTTGTCCTTCCTCCTGGAAGAGCACCCAAACAACGTGAAGATGTCCAGCGTGTCTGCCAGCGGCTGAGCAGACTCACAGGAGCTTGAAAGACTCCACCACAGGTCAGACACAGAGTGTGAGCATTCAGGAGACAGACGTGTCTGGATTGGCACACATCATGTTGCTTTTCTGCTCATCACTTTCTTGGATGTGGGCACACCATGCTGGACACTACTGTGCCAGTCTCCCAAGCAATTCTAAACATCTTCACAGACATCTCAGGAGTGGCCTTGTAACAATTCTGACTTCCATGTGAGCACTTGCTTTGTGGGACTTCTCCATAAACTAGTCTTTTAGGCAAATGTCCGTGGAAGGAAACGAACACAGTAGAATAGAAAACTATATTTGATGAATCTAAAGATCTTGGGTAGTACGGGAAGGACTCAGTATTTGACAGAAGTGGATGGGAAAACTAGCCAGTAATCTGATAGACACCAATATCTAACACTAAATTCCAAAAGGACACATGCCTTAGATATGAAAAATCATTCCTAAACAAATTAGAGGAGCAAGGAAGAAATTACTTTTCTAATCTACAGAGAGGGAAGAGTTCATGAATGAACTAGTGATAGAGAGGATCACACAAGACAAAAGGGACAATCTAGATTCTGTGAAATGTATACAAATATCTAATGCAATTAAACTTACAAGGGAAGTAGGTCACTGGGGGAAAATCTTTGTAGCAAGTTTGTCTGATAAAGGTGTATTTTTCAAGATATAGAAGCAACTGATTCAAATTTATAAGACTAAGAGCCATTCCTCAATAGATAAGTGATCAAAGCATATGAGCACACAGATTTCAAAGGAAAAAATCCAAACCATCAATAATCACATTTTTTCAAAAAGTTCTAATCACTAGTAATTAGAGAGGTGCAAATTAAAGAAACTTTGAGGTGCCACTTGTAATGGGAATGCAAATTTGGAAGATCTTCCCTGCCCCTAGGCTAAAGTGCACCTGAAGCCTGGGGTGGGAGGCTTGTTTTTCAGTAGATACTTCTTGATTGGCCAGTGAGTCAATAAGGTTGTTACATTCTCTGAGCCAGGAGAAGGCTATATAAGCCCTGATGTGTAGCTTTGTTTTGGGGACTCACTTTGAGAAGTGTTCTGTGATTTGATCTGAATTCTGGGAAGCCATTGTTGAGAGTCCCCCGGCTTTGAAAAAACCCAGATGTGGAAACCCAGATGTTGACTGGGTATGGATGTAATGGTTGGACAGTTTGAAATCTGTCTACTTGATCTGTCTCTGTCTTGATAATTCTGCCTGTATACTTTGAAGTTCGGTGTACTGACCTTTTTCTCCTGACCAAGGTAAACGATATATGTCTGACTGATTAAAGTAAGCTTGTTAACCCCTTTTGAGTTGCTTTCCTTTAACAACGCAGGTCTAAGAACCTGTATTGGCAGCAAACCCTGAGGACGCGCTTGGGGTGCTTGCTGCTACACACTACATACTCATCAGGCTGGCAAAGAAAAAAGAGGAAAATGACAAATGATGGAGGCATTGTGCCTGGCATATAGTGGGTGCTTAATAAATGTTTATCAGTGGATTGAAACAGGGATACTGATCCACTGTTGGTAGAGCTGTGAAATCAAAGAGAGAGGACAAGGATCTGTATGTACAAAAATATATGTAGCAGCTCTTTTTGTGGAGGTAGAAGAACTGGAAACTGGGGTGGCTAGGTGGCGCAATGACTAAAGCGTTGGACCCGAGTTCTAGTTCGTTTCTGGCCTCAGACACTTAACACTTAACACCCACACACACACACACACAAAAACTAGCTGTGTAACCTTGGGCAAGTTACTTAACCCCCCCCCCCAATTGCCATCAAAAAGTCAAAAAAAAAAAAG
>NW_027187307.1:128961-156166 GCF_028583685.1 Petaurus breviceps papuanus
CCCCCCCCCAATTGCCATCAAAAAGTCAAAAAAAAAAAAGAACTGGAAACTAAGGAAGTGTGCTCCTGTTGGGGAATGGCTGAACAATCCATATCCATGCTACATGAATATAATAGGATATCATTGTGTCATAATAAATGATAAAATGGACAAATTCAAGGGCTGCTAAGTCGTAATTGATAGAATGCTCAACTTGGAGTCATAGAAATGAGTTCCAGTCACGCCTCAAACTCTAGCTATATGACCTTGGGCATATCACTTAACCTTATTTTGCCTGGGTTTCCTCAACTGCAATAAAGGGATAATAATAGTACCCACCTCTGGGGGTTGTTGTAAGGATCAAATGAGGTAATTATTACTTGTAAAGTGCTATATAAATTCTAACTATTATTACTATTTTTTTGGTCTTTTTGGAGGGAGGAAGGCAGGGTGATTGGGGTTAAGTGACTTGCCCAAGATCACACAGCTAGTAAGTGTTAAGTGTCTGAAGCAGGATTTGAAATCAGGTCCTCCTTACTGTAGGGCTGGTGCTCTATTCACTGTGCCACCTAGCTGTCCCCTATTATTACTATTTTTGTTGTTTATTCTTTGTTTTTGAAGAGGGCCAGTTGCATCACAAATGATGTCTTCACTTGCTCCTGAATTTAAGTGAGGCAGAGTTGTTCTGATGGAGGACGGGATCCCAATAGGTTCAGCAGGGACGCTGATCTCATCCATGACCAGGAAACCTGCAAGGGCGTCTGGAAAGAATTCAGCTCAGCCTTGCTTGGAGTTAGAGTTGAGAAAATTTATTATTACACCATTACAGCGGGCAAGAGTCCTTTAGGGGACCTGTAAGTGAGAGGGGTACATGCTTTTACCTTTGAAGGGTAGGACTGCCATTGTCAGGGCTGACCTGACTGGGAGGGGCCTCAGTGCATTGACAAAGGTCAGAGCTGACCCAGAGGAGCATGTGAATAGAGAGTTTAGATTAGATTTGGGCCAGGTTGAAGGAGACAAAAGGCAAGGACAAAGGAGGGTGTGGGCCAGGCCCAGAAGAAATGAAGAGATTAAGTAAGAACAAAGGGGTCACAGGGTGTTGCCTAGGTGGAGTGTGGGATAGGGAGAAGGGGCAGAGCTCAAGGATGGGAAAGGACAAATTGCAGTTACAACTTCACAGACTGCTTTTACAAGTTGGTTTGACCTAGACCCCAGGTACCCCATCAGTACCAAGTTCTCACTATTATTCTTAGGTAATATTCTGAGGAACCTGGGAAGACCTTTGTGAACTCTTGCAGAGTGAAGTTAGTGCCAGAACAACACTTTATACAATGATATCTCTATAGAGAAAAACAACTTGGAAAGATTTGGGAACTCTGATCGATGTAATAATAACATGTAACTCCAAGTTTATGATATAGTCCTCTTGTTTTTGGCTGTTCTTTGTGAACTGAAATGTTGCTGTTTGTTGACGATTGTTAAATCATAGTAATTAAGTGGAAAGAGCTTTGTAACCCTTGAAAAAAAGAACCTCTCAGTTTCTACAGAGCAGAATTCCAACCTACTTTGTGGCTTACATGCTTCAGGAAAATGCTCCTCAGCTACAACTGGGTTAGGCTCCCAAAGGTCACTCCTTCATGTCCCAGACAGCTGCAGAGGGAGCTTAGAGTTAGTCTTTATTCACTTCCATGGTCACCCAGCTGCCCTAAAAGCACAGAGAAAAGAGAGCAGTGGCTGCACCCTGAAAAGCCTCTTTACGTCTTCACAGCCAATCAAAGAGTTCAATTTTAACACGTGCTTTGCTACATAATTTCTATCCATGTTCCATACAAGTCATTGAGATTCTCTGGAAGAACTCCTTAGCATCCACCAACATAGAAAAACAAAATCTCCCTAGTGCTGAGGCTCCCTAACTTGGTTGGCCTACCACCCTTTAAAAAAAAATGCAAGGGGCGGCTAGGTGGCACAGTGAGTAAAGCGCCAGCCCCGGAGTCAGGAGGACCAGAGTGCTGTTCTGGCTTCAGACAATGAACATCCACACACCAAAAAACTAGCCATGTAACCTTGAGCAAATTACTTAACCCCAATTGCCCTCCAACAGGCAAAAAAAAATATGCAACGCTCCCTAGAAATCTTTAACCCTTTAATACTTTTCTAAATTTATGTCATTTCAAAAAAAAATACAAAATTTTTTAAAATGATGCATCTTAAACTTAATAATTTATTGTAAATTGGTGGGGTTTTTCTGCATTGAAATTTTGATGACACAATATTGCCTCATGTAACTGTATAGTATTGTATTTTAAACAAGTCATTATATGAACATACTGGACTTCCCAACAATGAGTGACCACCCAGGTGGCCAATACCTGCCTATCTCCCCGGGCCTTAGTTTCCCCACCATTTAGATTCTGCCTTTAGGCTCGATCATTTCTAGATCAACCCTTGTCCTCCATGGGTTCTGTAGGATGGGATGTTGAGACTACAGGAGTGTCACAATCACGCTTCTGCTCTAGGAATGTTCCTTAACCTAGGCGGGAGCCTTCCCCGCTCTGGCCCTCAGTTTCCCCGGGGTGCCGTGGGGGGCGGGGCTGAATCTGCACTGAAGGCCTGTGGCCTCTAGGGGACGGGCTGGAGGCGGAGGACCAGCGAGACGCAACATGAAAGCCTCCGAGGCGTCCTAGGGTGGCGCCGGAAGTGGCTCGGCGAGGTGAGGTGGGGGCTCCTGGGGGAGGAGGACGGACTTCCGGCGGTGCCATTTTGTGCTACCCGGTGCTCGGGTAAGTGTGCTAGGGGGCTAGGGGCGGGCGGTGGGCCCTGGGCACTGGGGCTCTCCCTTCTCCACCCCTCTGCTCCGTCCGTCCGCGCGCGTGGCGGGGAGCAGCGCCGGGCCTCGGCCCCCTCCCCGGGGGAGGCCTCGCCTCGCCTCCTTCTCCTTCCCTTCCTACCCACTGCGGCCCGCACATGCGCAGCGGCGCCCCTGGCCTGGTGGCTCCGGGGCGCGAGCTGTCCTGGAGCTGGCCTTCTCTGCCCTCGTCAAAGCCGAGGAGTGGGGCGCTCTCAGTCAGTCAGCAAGTACTTCCCAAGCGCCTACTGTGTGGAAGGCAGGCTCTGAGCAGGACCGAGAGTAAAGAGAAGCAGCCTTCAAGGGTCAGGGGCGCCCGGCCTCCCCCAGGAAGCCTTCGCTCTCTTGGGGGCTGGCCCCAGGCAAGTGATCCTCCCTCCCGGGGAAATCGAGTCCCCCCGCGTGTAAAAATGGAAGCTTCGGGCGCCCTCGGGGAGTGCCTGGGGGTGTTCACGGGGTGGGCGGGGGCTTGGCGATCCTGCCTCCTTTAGCCTCCCTGCCCGGCCCGGCCCGGCCGGCAGTTAGGAAGCTGATGGATGGCGAGCCCCAGTAGCGTTTCTGCTGGGCGGAATGATGACTCCTCTCATTTTTCTAACACTCATCTCCTCTCTTGTAACTTCACCGTGTTACTTTGTAACAGGAAGGGTTGAGATCGGTGGTTTCGAAGGGTTGAACCACGGCCATTCTTCTAAGTAAATCGCGGGAAGAAGTGGGCTTGTTGGGTGATTTTCGTGGAAAGGCAAAGCATTATGAATTGGGAGGAGATAGCCTTGAGGAGGATATAGGATAATCTACTAGCTAGGTGTTTTTCAAGGGCAAGTCCACAGCAGATTTTTGCCATGAAATTTATATTACATAAGATCCTTAAACGGTTTTTAGTAGTTGAGATTTCCAATTTTAGCATGGTTTGTAGAAGTTGGCATCATAGAACCCAAGTTCAACTCCTAGCACTGGCACTTAATACATTTATAGCTTAACCTCACTAGGCTTCACATTTCCTCCTGGTTAAAATGAGAATGCTATTCTTGGGACCTACCTCACAGGGTTGTTGTGAGGAACAAATGAAATAATGTATGTAAAGCACATTGCATACCTTACTGCAGCCTGTAGATGTCATATTGCTGTGGGCCCTTCTTGGATCAGAGCATTTCCCTCTACCTTCACAGCATACTAGATGGATGGCTAACCCACTAGAAGTGAGCCCCCGCCCTGGGACAACACACAAGACTCTCACCAACTTGGTAGGGTCCCATGTTGTTTACTCCCCAGGTCTAGCCAACTCCATAGCCCTCTGAGGCATTGGACGACCCCTTAGAAGAGGTCATAGACCTTCCAGTTTGTAAGAGACCTAAGAGTCCATAGCTGAGTAAGACAAATCCCCTCTACAATAGGGGCTCTTTACCTTCTTTTTGCCTTGCACCTCTTTGGTGTCTGGGGAAACCTTTGGGCTCCTTCACAGAAGAATATTTTTAAAGATATACAATAAAATACATAGGAGTACAAAAGAAAACAATTATACTGAATAACAGTTATCAGAATATATTTTGAAGACTTCACAAACCCCAGGTAGAGAACCCCTAGACATCTCTGGGAAGAGGTCACCTAGCTTCCTGAGGCAGCCCATTATAGGTAGTACCAAGTGTCAAAAAAGTTTTCCTTCTATCCAACAGAAATCTGCTTTCCTGCAACTATTTCTTAATTATTAAGCCAATCTCTCACACACATAATAGTGCTGCAGGTGCAGTTATAATACCTTCTCTGCTTTTTTGAGGTGTGTCTCACAGTATTGTGAACTGTCTTTTAGTCACATAAAAATGTGAGGTGATGATTGATTTAAACTATGCAGGCAGTTTTCATTTTATGTAAATTTGCATTATAAAAATCTGCATTCCAAGAAAATACCTAGGTTAACTTTACAAGTACTGTGTTCTCTTGTTCTCAGAGGCTCCTGCTCCCTAGCTTGGTACTCTGACCCCCCGCCCCCAAATGCTCCAATTAAAAGAAGAACTTATTTGGATAGAGACCACCTATGCCTTCGGGGCAGGGGGCTTGGCTTGAGACCTCCAAGCTGAGAAAGAAGGCCTTTGCCACATTCTCCCATATTTTTCCCCCACCTTGACTCCCATGTATCTGTCTTCCTTTGGTCAGGGTACCCCAGTGCCCTCTGTCCTCTGTTCTGTCTGTCCCTGTCCAGACTCCCCCATCCCTTCCTAGCCTTTTCTGGCCCCAAATGTTTTTCCTCCTGCTTTCTGTTCCATATTTGAATTACTGTAAAAATCACTTTATGAAGAGGTCTGCAGAACAGGCCACTTATGGAAAACAAAAACTGTAATTAAATGTGTGTGTGTCTGTGTGTGTGTGTGTGTGTGTGTGTGTGTAAAGATAGAGTAAGAAAGAGTACCCATTTGGGAGTTAGGAGACCTTGTGTATAGTCCTGGTTCTGCCACATGTGACCTAGTAAGTCCCTTCTGGACCTTTTTTAGCTTTTTGTTTTTGTTTTTTTTTTTACCCACTCCACCCCTGTTTCTTCTCTCTTTTCCCCCCCTTTCTCCCCTCTTTCTCCTACCCTCTCCCTTCCCTCTCTCCCTCTCTTCCCCTCCGCTCCCTCTTTTGAGACCAGGTTTCCCCATTTCACCGAGGTTATATAAGTCCAGCAGCCTGTTGGAACTGGCTTGGCCAGTGCTGTCCCTCCCAGCCTGATGACCTCTGTTCTGGGAGGCTCGCCATATTGTTCCTAGACTTAGTCTGGACACCTGATCGTTCTTAACCCTGTGAAGGTCAGATCTCCCAAGCTCAGGAGATCTGCCAGCCTCAGTCTGTCCAGTAGTAAGGAGCACAGGCATGCTCACTTTCCCAATTTCCTCCCATATAAAAGCAAAAGAAAATCATAACCCTTGTAACAAATAGAGTTGAGCAAAACAATCCCACATTGTTTGTGTCTGAAAATGTGTTTCATTTTGCAGTTTGGAGAGGTGGGCAGATAGATGATCATCAGTTCCTTTGGAATCATGGTTAGTCACTCCATTAATAGGCATTGTTAAATTTTGGAAAGTTGTCTTTACAGCATTGTTACTGTGAAAATTGTTCTCCTGGCTCTGCTCACTTCACTGTGTATCAGTTCATAGAAGACTTCCCAGCTTTTTCTAACACCATCCCCTTCATCATTTCTTAGAGCACACAATGCTACTTCCAGCATTCTGATTCTGTAATTTAGGTTGTCTTCAGGGTTACTTGGGTGCTGGTGGGAATAGGGTTGAACAGGGTCACTTAAAGTTATCATATATAGATGAGAACGAACAGTTTGCTGGCCTTCTCAAAGGCTTCTGCTTGCTTTCAGCATCTAGTACTTGTGTTACTGTCCCAGCCTCCTAGTAAGAAGAGGACTGATGATTTCATATGCAAGACAGGTGAAGAACTGATTTGAATTTATAGAACTAAAAATCTTTCCTCGGTACATAAACTATTGAAGGATATGAGCATGCGATTTTTAAAGGAAAAAAAAATCCAACCTATCAACAGCCATGTGAAAAAACCACTCCAAATCATTAAAAATGGAGAAACAAGGTAAAGAAGTTCCACCTCATACCCATCAGATTGGCAAAAAAGATAGAAAAGGGACATGAGCGGTATTGCAGGGATTGGGAAAATGGACGCACTTGGGGAGCAATCTGTAACTGCCCTCAGAGTTACCGGATCGGGTGTACCCTTTGGCTCATCAGTACCACTCATAGGCGCATGCCCCATATGTGTATCTCTTTTTGTAGTAGTCCAAGGGCCTCTGCCATGATAGATAGTATCATCAAAAAAGGGCATGAAGCACATTTAGCAATGGTGAGAAAGGAGCAGAGCCTGCTGGCGCTTGGCTGGGGAGGGCCTTACACTCATTTTGCTTGATCCCCAGGGGTAGAAGCTAAAGATGGGCAGATCTTGACTTGGTGTGGAGGAAAACAATGAGCTGCTTCAGGAGGTAGTGACTGATGGGAATTTTCGCAGTGAGGCCAGCTGCCCACTTGGCAGTCCAGGTCTGAGTGGAGATTCCAGCTCTCTGATCTTGTGATCCCATGTTTGACATAACTCCTATGTGGCTGTGCTTTGGTTTCTCTGCCTGCTTCCCCTTGTAGTCTTGTTGACTTAGCAGCTTTTCTCATGGAGATTTCTTTTTTGCTTCAGTTGCTTGACAGTGGTGTGGAGGAGTCTTATGTTTGTTGTTAACTTTGGAAGGAAGTTTGACTTTGACCCCATCTGGACTCACTGCTTGAAAACCCTGACAAGTAGCCATAATATCTAACATTTATATAATAGCACCTACTCTGTGCCTGGAACTGTGCTAAGTGCTTTCCAGTTTTTATCTCATTTGATCCTCAAGACAGCCCTGGGAGGCAGGTGCTTGTTATTACCCTCATTTTACTGCAGAGGAAACTGAGGCAGACAGGTCACATTGACTTGCCCAGAGTCACACAGCTAGTACGTATCAGGCCAGATTTGAACTTGAGTCTTCCAGTCTCTAGGCACTGCACCAACTAGCTTTAGTCTAACATTTGAAAATCAAATAATAGGTATATTTGAAAACTTTAGTTGGTCATCTTTGTGATTTTATGAAAATCTCAGGGATAGCTTTTGTTTTCACATCAGCTTTACTTCCAGCTATATCCCTCTTGCCTCTCTACCTTTATAAAAAAATCAAAAAGGACAAAAAATGCAGTTCAACAAAGTCTATCAGTGCTTTGGTCAGGTTTGGCCAAATTCCATAGCCACTGCTTACTTTACTTTGCATTGGTTCATATAAGTCTTCCCAAGATTCCCCAAATTCTTCATACATTCATTGTTCACAAAAATATTCTGTTACATTTAACACTCACTAAGCATTTATAAAGAACTTATTATGTGACTTCTGACCAGGAGGGCTGCTGAATGGGGGTGTAACACTCAGTTCTCATATTCCTAGTCTAGTAAAATCTGAAATTTGCTTCAGACTGAGTAATGGTCAAGAAATCCAATAAGAAACTATGGGGAGTTTTTTTTTCCTCTCTAGACCTTCAGAAAAAGTCAGCCAAAAGCCTGTGGGCAATAGGAAGGAGCCCTGTCAGCAAAGCCACTGACATCCCAGGCAAAGGAGAGAGTGACCTTTGGTCCCGAGGTGACCCAGTGTTTGGAGGCCCCCCTGAGAAAGACCGAGAAGGGTTGGAAGGTCTCTGGGTGCTGAGAAAATTCCTGGTGGGGACCTTGGAAACTGTGGGGAGTAGCAGAGACCAGAGCAGGGCTTAGACCAGGAAAACCAAGGTAGCCCGCTCTGTCCTGAGACACCAGACAGAACTCTGAAGATCTCATACTCTGAACCTTAAAGATTGAGACAGGGGAGAGGGATAGAACACAAGGGGGAGGAAATCAGTACAGGAACTCAGGAGTCCCAAGCAGAGCTTTCCATCCCACCCAAAAGAACAGCAAGAGGCAGAGCCTGGCCCTGGCACACAACCTTGTCTCAGCGACTAAAACTGGAGAACTGAGTGATTTGTAGAAAATACTGACCAGCATCAAAAAATGACTTGTCAATTTAGAAGGAGAGAAAAATTCCATAGTAACTGCAAACAGACACTGAAAGGGAAAAATGCATCTTCCACAGAGTACAGGAATCCCTAGAAGAATTAAAGTAGGAGACTTGATAAAAAGCCATAACTGCTCGGAAGGGAAGGGTCTCAAGGAGAATCAAGAGCTTAGAAGACAAAGTGGCAAACCTTGCCAAGTAACAGATGCCCTGCAAAGTGACCTGTGCCCTTGGCCAGCTCGTTGGCCCACATCCAGTCACTTGAAGGCAGAGGGGTCAAGCAAACTGTCCTTTGAGTAAAAAGGTGGTTTCCTGGGGAAGGGCCTCATGAGCTCCCCACCTTAATCCTAAAAACTGCTTATATGTTTTTCTTGCCCATCTGGGGACAGGTTTAAGTCAAACTGCCCCAGGTCTGCTTGGAAATTTCCTTTCCCTGCTGGTGTTGTGGGAATGTAGATTAACTCACACCTCCTTAGAGTAGAGTGAGCAGAACCAGGAGAAAGATTTCAATGATAACAGCCATGGTGTAAAGATAATACTTTGAGATACATAAGAACTCTGATTAATACAGTAACCAGTTACTGTTCCCAAGGCCTCAGAGATCCATGCTTCCTCCTGATCTAGAGCCAATGGAGTCAGGGCAGTGAGAGAAAGACATCATTTTTTGGACTTGATTTGGCAGTTTGATTTGTTTGACTCTGCAAATTTGTCACAAGGGTTTTTTTTTTTTCAAATGCTTTATTAACTTCTGATTTACATCATTCATTTCCGCCAGATTTTGAGTTACAAATTTTCTCCCCATTTTTCCCCTACCCACCCCCCAAAAATAGCAGTCCCACAGGATATCCCCTCCTCCAATCTGCTCTCTCCCATATTTTCTCCCATACCCCTTTCGACTTTTCCAGTGGATCTCTGTGCCCCAGTGCCTGTATATCTTATTTCCCAATTACATGTAAAATAGTATTGATAATAGTATATGTATGTATGTATATATGTATATATATACATATTTGAAAATTTGATTTTGAAACTTTGAATTCCAGATTCATTCTCTTCCTCCCTTGTCACCCAACCTTACTGGGAACATAAGCAGTTCAGTATAGGGTGTACATGTTGGCTAACGCAAAACAATAACATAGTAGATATATTGTAAAAGACTGACTATATTTCCCTCCTACCTATCCCACCTCCCACTTGTTCTGTTCTCTACTTTGATCCCGTCCCTTTTCAAAGATGGGTGCTTCCAACTTCCCTCCCCCCAGCCTACCCTCCCTTCTATCATTCCCCCCTCTCATCCCCTTCCCCCCTACTCTCCTGGAGGGTGAGATACCCTATTTAGTGTGTATTTCATTCCCTCCTCAAGCCAAATTCAATGGGAGTAAGGTTGACCCATTCCTTTTTGCCTTCCTATTTCCCTTCATTGTAACCATTTTCCCTTGCCTCTTCTGTATGAGATAGTTTACCCCATTCTGTCTCTCCCCATCTCCTCTCATTATATTCCTCTCTCACCTCTTCATTTCACCTTTTAAGTATCATCCCTTCCTGTTAAATTGGTCCTGTACCCTCTATCTATGTATACCTGTAAACATATATACACACATTCACATATGTTTTCATATGCCCATATACCCTCATATATATATATATATATATATATATATATATATATATATATATATAAATTTATCTATTTCCTTCAACTACTGAGAAAAGTTTCATAAGTTACAATTTTTGTTTTTCCATGTAGGAATGTTAAAAGTTCAACTTTGATAATTTCCTTATGATTTCTTTTCCGTTTACCTTCTCATGCTTCTCTTGCTTCTTGTATCTGAATGTCAAATTTTCTATTCAACTCTGGTTTTTTCATCAAGAATGCTTGAAAGTCCTCTATTCCACTGAATGACCATATTTTCCCCTGAAAAATGATACTCAGTTTTGCTCGGTAGGTGACTCTTGGTTTTAATCCCAGCTCCTTTGCCCTTCAGAATATCCTATTCCAAGACCTTTGATCACTCAGTGTAGAAGCTGCCAGATCCTGGGTTATCATGATTGTGTTTCCACAATATTCAAATTGTTTCTTCTTGGCTGCTTGTAATGTTCTCTCCTTGATCATGGGAATTCTGGAACATGGCTATAATATTCCTAGGAGTTTTCTTTTTGGGATCTTTTTCAGGAGGTGATCGGTGGATTCTTTCAACCTCTATTTTGCCCTCTGATTCTTAAACATCAGGGCAGTTTTCTTTGAGAACTTCCTGGAGGATCATTTCTAGGTTCTTACTTTGATCATGGTTTTCAGGTAGTCTAGTAATTTTTAAATTATCTCTCCTGGATCTATTTTCCAGGTCAGTGGTTTTTCCCATGAGATATTTCACCTTGCCTTCTATTCTTTCATTTGTTTGGATCTGTTTAACAGCATCTTGATTTCTGTTAAAGTCACTAGCTTCCCTTTGCTCCAATCTAAATCTGAGGGAAAGATTCAACTCATTGAGCTTTTGAGATTCTTTTTCCATCTGGCAAATTTGGCTTCTCAAGGCATTCCTCTCCTCATTGCCTTTTTTGAGCCTCTTTTGTCATTTGAGTTAGTCTGTTTTTTAAAGTGTTATTTTCCTCAGTCAGGCTGTTGACTCTCGTTTTGTAATTTTCTTGCATAGTTCTCATTTCTCTTCCCAATTTTTCCTTCACTTCTCTTATGTGCTTCTTAAGGTCCTCTATGGCCTGTAACCAGCTCATATTTTCCTTTGAAGCTTTTGGTGCAGGAGTTCTGACTTCACTGTCTTCCTTCTGTTCCATGCTTTGCTCCTTTTTGTCCCCAAAATGGGAGTGTAATGTTGGAATCTTCTGTTTGTTTTGTTTCCTTTGTCTGGTCATGTCACCCCTCAGTCACTTGACCCCTGGGCTTTTTACCACAGTAGGACTCTGCCACCAGACAGGGGAGCTTTCATCCCAAACGCTGGGGTTTTCTCAGTTGCCGGAGGTATTAGATGGGTACCCTGTCTGAGGTCTCCACACGCTGTGGCAAGCTGGACACACACTCCAGGACCTCCACCCTAGACTGCAATCCAGATCCAAGCAGGTTAAAGCAAGAGCGATTACCCCTCAGAGTGGTGCTTGGTCCCCCTACACTGCAGGCCAGGAGCTGAAGCTGCCACCTGGCTCTGACTGGCTGCACCGGCGCCTCAGAGGCCACGCACTCCCACTTACTGGTCCCAAAGTCCAGACTGCACTGACCTCTCACTTTGTCCTTCGTGTCTATGTGTTGATAAATCTGGAAAAGGCCACAGCTGCTGCTGATCTGGAGTCCCTCAGGGCGGTGGCTGGTCAGGCCTGCCCTGGGGCTAAAGCCTTGGCATAGGGCTGGGCTTGGCTTCACTATGCCGATTCCTGCTGGCCTGCTGGGCTGTCCCTCAGAGGAAGGTTAGCTTCTCTGTGTCATTTTGTGGGTTCTGCAGCTCCAAAGTTTGTTTAGAGTCCCCTTTTTACATGGATTGGGGAAGGCGGAAGCAGGAGCCTCAGGAAGGTCTTGCTTCTACTCCGCCATCTTGGCTCCGCCCCCCACAAGGGTTTTTTAATTTTTTTCCCGTGAGAGGGAAAGGTAATAGATTTTCTTTAATTGGAAAAAATGATGAAAGAGATGATTTTAGAGAATTCTGGGTAGCATGACAGAGTGAAGTGAGCAAAAGCAGGAGGACAACAATATTTCCCTTTTCCCAGCATCCTTGTTACTGTCAAGGAAGGGCACCACCATTCTTCACTCAGTTTTTCTGAGCCTCAGTTTCTAATACTGTAAAGTGGCGTTTATGCAGAATGAAACACTTGGAAAATTGTGAGGAAAGTGCCTTCCTTATCTCCCTCCCTCTTCTTTCCCTCCTTTCCTTTATTAGGAGCTTTTTATGTACTGGGCACTGAAGTAAATACTAGGCATACAAAGAAAGGTAAAAACAGTCCCTGCCTTCAGTGAGTTCACATTCTAATGGCAGAGATAACATTGGGAGCTGCAAAGTGTATAAAGAGAAGATACTTAAACACCCAAGATGAACACGTCCATGGTGGAGGGATCCAGGAAAGAGGATTGTCCATAGAAGCACAACTCGACTGTGAAGAAAGTGCTTTCTGGAGCTGCAGTTAGCACTCCATGCTTGTGAGGAGTGCTTGGGATTATTCTCGTTAGATTCTCTACATTCATTCCCAGTGAGTTTGGGCCAGTGGGGAAGGCTTCTTACCCAGACTGCCAACCATGTGTACAGGGAGGCTTCATTCAGTTTTAAACTAATACTAAACTTAAAGATTAAAACTGCTCGAAACCCTTGGGCAGACACTGGGTGAAGAGCCAACAGGGCCCAGAATTGAGGAGGAGGAGACTGGAAATTTTGCAAAGCTTTTAAATGGTCCCAAGCTTCTCCCTAAAAACAATATCCACCTTTTTAACCCCAATATTTTTCAGTTCTGCTATATGGCCCTGAGTCCTGGAATACCAGTCTGAAGAATCCAAGTTGTCATTTACTCAAAGGGCAGTGCAGAGGTGCATGGTGGGCAACAAAGAGAAACAGCATAAAGGATGTCGTCAATGAGGAAAGGAGGTAACGAGTGAAGGACAACCTGTAGGCTGTGTGCATTGTTACCAGCTCTAGCCCGGCGGGTGAACCACTTCTGGAGGATTTTCGAGTTGTCTTGAGGAAGGAGAATGGCCTCACTTGGCAGAGACAAGCATGGCATGGTCCCAGGGCCCAAAATATTGAAGTGGGAAGGGACACAATGAGAACATGATGGCTTGATGGATAGTAGTGGGAAATGAGGCTAGAAAGCTGGGTTGGAACCAGAATGCCATACCAGCCAGTTTGTATTTTATCCCAGAGGGGATATGGAACCTCTGAATGTTTTTGCAGAGGGGGAGTAACATTGTCATATTTGTGCGTTAATAAGCTTCATTTAGGAGCTCTGTAAAAGGTAGACAGACTAGAGAGCAGGAGACCCATTCAGCTACTGTCATAGTCCAGGCAGGAGGTTGATAGGTGTTGGAATAGGGCTGGGATGGCACTCTAGAAATTTTCTCTTGTCTCCTGTGCCATTCACTGACTTGTTTCTTCCCTACCAGGAGGGGTTCTGCTGGCCAGACCTGATGTGGTCTCCACTCTGGTTTGAGGGAAAATGCCTTATGTCCAGCACGTCCAGGGACCTGAGGATGGAGAATGCTAACAGTGTAGGCCCTGCCCAGGTGAGTGAGTGAGGGAGCAAGGCGAGCGCCATGCCAGGCCCTTTGTTGGGCAGCTAGAAGACAGGCATATGCTCATTCATGGTTGCATTTGTTTCCCAGGTTCTTACCTTATGTCCAGATGGGGAATGCAGGACCCTGGAAGATGGCAGCCATGCCCCCAGTGGCCAAGTTCCAGGTAAGTCACCTCTTCTGCCTCACCATCCCACAAAAGGATCGTGGGACGTCATATTGTTTTGGGGGGGCCTTTGTTTCTATATCTGTAAAAATGAAGATAGTCATATTTGACCTCTGCACCCTCCCAGGCTGTTGCAAGGATCAGCTGAGGTAAAGCACAGAACTTGCTTTGTAAATCTCAAAGTGCTATAGACATGAATGATTAATAATAATGATGATGAAAATGGGATTTAAATCTGTTGGAAAAAGATATAGGTATTTACCAGTGAGTACTATATGTTTACCCTTGTGTTGGTCCAAGACTCAGCTTGTTTAGGGAAAGACTTTTTATTCCCATCTTGAGGGCAAGACACAGGTACCACGTCTGTGTGTTGGCTCCATCGTGCCTGGGAAAGGACACTGGTATACTTGAATGATCACTAGACTTGGAGTCAGGCCACCTGGCCTGTGGTCATGGCTCTGCATTTACTGTATGAACTTGGCCCCTCTAGCCTTGGATTTCTCATTTGTAAAATGTAGATAATTGGACTTTGACTATTTCTGAGTGCTGTTTATATAATTAGTGCTAATTAAGACCTGAGATCTTAGCATCAACTAGTCCAGTCTTCCATTTTACCAGTGAGGAAACTGAGGCCCAGACAATTTTGATGACTGTGAAGGTTCCACAGCTATTGGGCAGCAAAGGTGATACTTGAATTTAGTCCTCTGGCCTCTAATCCAGTGCTTTTCCCACATTAGGATACTGCCTGTCCCATGCATGCTAAGTTCCAAATGAGCTAATATATGATGTGCTTAGAAATCTAAAAGCATTATATACATGTGTGACCAATAATAAAAATAATGAACAACCACACCAAAAATGTATTTTGGAGGAAGAGATAGTCTCTTTTAAAAAATGGATGTTTATGAATTGTACTGTGTGCTTTGCCCTGTGCTAAGATGATAGCCCAGTTCTGTAACATGCTACCTCTGTGACCTTCATTGAACCTCTCTGGGACTCAGTTTCCTCCTCTATAAAACAAGGAGATTGGACTAGATAACCCCTGGGGACCCTTCCAGTTCTAAATCTCTGATCCTTTGTATCATTCCATTTGCTCTTTCTAAAAAATTTGGTATCCAAGACCTTTCACTTTGCCTATAGGAAGCCTTTCTGCTCAAATCTAGAGGGTAAGAATTGAAGGGGACCAACCACATGTCCTTTGGTAGTTGTTGGTAAAGCATCCTACTTTGTAGGAAAGACTCGAGAAGCCAAGTTAGAGCCAGCAGGGCCCTCAGAAATCCTCTAACTCCAACCCTTTCATTTTTCAGAGGAGAAAGACTTGCCCAAGGTCACAAGGCCAGCAGGGTGGATTTTGAGTCAGAAGAACAGAGTTCAAGGCACTCATCCTCAAGTCTCTGGGCCTTGGTTTCCTCCTTTGTGAAATGGAAGTAATATTGGTACTGTCTAGTTGTGAGGGTCAAGTGACATAATGGAGATAAAGTTCTTTGTCAATCATAAGTCATTATTTATTTTATAGTAATTATTATCAAAGCCCTGATGAAAGGAAAGGAACAACCTTCATACATTGTGCTAGCTATACAGCAAGGGGTGAAAGGTTCAAGAAAAATGTATTGTTGGTAAACAGGTCACTTAGGGAAGTGTGCTGCAATAGGCAGAGAGCTGGCCTCAGGGAAGCCAGAAAAACCTGAGTATATGTTCCATTTCTGCCCCATGTTGGCTGTGTTACTCTGGGCAAGTCCTGTCACCTCTCAGTGCTCTCAAAGACTATAAATTGCAGAGATGGTGTTTACCTGGCCCCACTAAAGGCTAGTTTGGGGTGATCCATGTATGCTTCTGCCATGCTCTCTTTAGCTTAGTTGGCACTGCTGGCAGACACCTGCTCTTGGGTTGACCCAGTATACATTGACATTCTGTCTTATCCACATCATGATTGGGGAAGTTTACACCATCCCTTCCTCTGTCTTCATTCTTGACTCTTTCCCTTTTAGAAAGCCCTCATCTTTTCATCTAGCTTCATAAAGAAGTAACTCATCCCATGAACTTTTTGGTGACCTCCTTTTCTGTGGTTTTCTGAAGCACCTCACTTTATAGGCCCAGGGATGAGATGCTTCCTTTGGGCAGTTAGATCATTTCTAGTCTTCTGCCTAGAAGCCAGGCCTGATCTGGGCAGAAGTAGAAATGGGAAGCTTTTTCTGTGTGGTCACATTTCTTTCTCTGAGTTTTCAGTAGGTGAATCTGCCCACTCTACCTCCTAAAAAAAGGGATGTTCTTGTCCCTGGTGCTTCATGTTCTTAGCAGAATGTGAACCTTACCCTCCTGCACACAGGCTACTGATTTAATCTACCTTTATTGAACCTCACTTGGGACGGCACTTTGTTCTACTCCCTTCAGTGGCCTTTCTAATGTAATTTCCTTTTCTCCTTTGTGTCCCCCACATGCTGGCATACCCAGGTGCTAGCAGTGAATTCTGGGAGAGCTCTGTGTTTTTAGCCCAAACTGTCGTCCCCCAAATCCCTGTCTTGTTAGAAGGGTTTCCAGTCTCAAAACCTGACCTGACCTCTCACATGGATAGAGATGAAAGGCTGTGCATCCAGAACCTTCAGGGAATGGAGGACAAAGAGGTCCTGAAAGGTGCTTATCCAGGTGAGTTGTGGGAATAGCATCTAGGTATGAGGGAACTTAGGGAAGTAAGACTCCCCCCTTTTTTAGTGAGGCAACAGTAGTAAATTTTTTCCCCATGTCTGCCCAATCATGGGTGTCTTGGTACCTGACAAAGAAGAGAATGCCTTCCCTTCTTCTCCTCTCTTTGTGATTATATTTTTCTTCAAACCATTACTTATGCCCCCAGCATCTCCCATGTATAGTCTTTCATCCTCTCTCAGCTTTATAGACTCACAGACTGTAATGTTGGAAGGGACCATAGAGATATCTGAACACAACTTCCTCATTTCCCAGAGGGCCCTTACCAAGTCACAGGATTGTAAAGGACCTCCAAGACAGTCTGGTCCCATTCATATCAAGTCACATCAACCCATTCTTCTCCTGCTCCCTGCTTTTCTGCTGTTCTTATTCATTCCTGCCTACTTTAGTCACCCTTTTTCTTCTCAAAAGGCTCTCATTCTCTTTGTTCACCTTGGTCTCTTGTGTCAAGCGCCTTCTCTCATTTATTTCCTATATTTTCCACTTCCCCATCTTCCTTCTGGTTTAAAAGGGCATCAGGTATGTCTAGTAGTCATTTTTATTTTGGTTATTGTATTTCCTCTTTCAAATCAACAGATTTCTTTTTCCCAGCAAGGGTGTTCATATTTTCTATTTCTCGTTTCAGGCTATGGGATTGAGACTGAAAACAAGGAGGTTATTCCAAAGCAGGAAATTTCTGAAGAAGATGAATTCAAGGGCATATTGTGGGCAGGACTGCAAAGAACTGTTCCCCAGGAGCCCGAACTTGAAGATGCCTGTGACTCTAAGGACAATTTAGAGGAGCGGAAGGGAAGTGTAGTATTGATGAGACTGAAACAGTCTCCCCCTTCCCAAGAGAGTGATTTCAACCCCATGTCTCTCTGCCAAGGGGGCGTCCCTAAAGAAGAGGGAGGACGTGAATATGCCAAGTGTGAAAAAAGCTATAGTCTGAGCTCAGTCCCTGTTACAAGCTGTATAGAAACTGTAGGAGAAGAATCCCAGAGATGTGTTTTATATGACAAAAGCTTTGGACGGGATTCAGAGCCTCTAACCCATGAGAACATTAACAATGGAAAAAAACCTTATGAATGTAGTGAATGTGACAAAGCCTTTAGTCGGCGTTCATACTTTATTGAACATCAAAGGATTCATAGTGGTGAGAAGCCATATGATTGTAGTGAATGTGGCAAAGCCTTCAGGTGGTATTCAGATGTTGTCTCACATCAAAGAATTCACCGTGGGGAGAAACCGTACCAATGTAATGATTGTGGGAAAGCCTTCAGAAAGAGTTCAGATCTTATCCAGCATCAGAGGGTTCATAGTGGGGAGAAACCCTATGAATGTAGTCATTGTGGTAAAGTCTTTGGTCGAAGTTCCAGCCTTATTCGGCATCAAAGAATTCATAGTGGAGAGAAACCCTATGAATGTAATGCTTGTGGGAAGGCTTTCAGAGATATCTCCACTTTTATTAACCATCAGAAAATTCATAGTGGAGAGAAACCCTATGAATGTGATGAATGTGGCAAAGCCTTCAGTCGTAGCTCAAGCCTTATTGAGCATCAGAGAATTCATAGTGGAGAGAAGCCCTATGAATGTAACGAATGTGGCAAAGCCTTCAGGTGGTGCTCAGACCTGGTTCCACATCTCAGAATTCATAGTGGGGAGAAACCTTTTGAATGTAATGAATGTAAGAAATCCTTTAGGAAGAGCTCAGATCTTATTTTGCATCAGAGGATTCATAGTGGAGAGAAGCCCTATGAATGTAATCAGTGTGGGAAAGCCTTCAGGAAGAGATCTGATCTAATTCAGCATCATAGAATTCATAGTGGAGAGAAACCTTTTAAATGTAATGAATGTGAGAAAGCTTTTAGGACACGGTCAGACCTTGTTCAGCATCTGAGAATTCATAGTGATGAGAAACCTTATGAATGTAATGAATGTGGGAAAGCCTTCAGGCAGAACTCAGACCTTATTCAACACCAGAGAATTCATAGTGGAGAAAAGCCCTATGAGTGCAACAAATGTGAGAAAGTGTTCTGTCGAAATTCAAGCCTCATTCGACATCAGAGGACTCACAACAGAGATTAATTTTCAGGGTGTTACTATCCCCTGTCCATGCTAGGGACTTGGAGGACAGGGCTTCAGTATGCATAACTTCCTTGTAGCAAATGATAAAGGTTGTTTGCATGACTGATTGATCAATATTATAGAGTGAGGGAACAAGACTATCGAAAATGAATGTTTACTATGAATTATCCCTGACTTTATTAGCTTTCAGAATGGCCTCTCAGGTCAGGGGCTGAAATGGAAGAGGGTTCATGGACACCCCAAGGAATTTTCTGTACTCATCACTTGTGCTGTCTGCTTCATACAAAGGGTAAAGAGTAGGGGGAGGGGAGGTGGCATTGGTCTGCCAGCCATATGTAGGCAGGAGCTTGTGGAGTTCAGAGTCTAACCTCAAGCACAGTTTTCTGCTTTCCTCAATCCTTGAGGGAAATTAGAGCATTCTTTGGAACACCCTCCATCCCAACACATAAACACACAAAAGTTTCTGATGGAAATAACCCTACAGTCAACTTAACTAATTGACTCCCTCTGTTCTCCACATCCACAACTCTTTTTCTAGGTATCCAGCCCAGCTTAATTTTTTTACTTTACTCTATATTGGCTCCTGACTTAATTAAGAATCAACTTTTACATTAAATTTTGCATAGTAGGACAGTGCATATTTATAGAGAAGGTGGTGGTGATAGGGACATATAATCTAGGTTCATCTGGGTTAGAGAATTCTCACTGGGGAGAAGGAAGAGCAGCTGGGGCTAAAGATGGGGAGAGCCTACTGAAGAGGGGTAGGGAGGATGACCAGAGCACAGCAGTGGGTGGGAGAGAATGTCCCCAGCCTTCTTTCATCTCTTGGGCCTGGAATGGGAAGCTCCTTCCATTAAGACCTAACTGGTGCCACCTCCATGAAGCCCTCCTTTAGTGAGCTTTGCTTCAAATCCCCCCCTAGTATTTTGCTTGCACTTCTTTGCACTTGTTTCACTCCCCCTTGTATGAATTTTGTGGTATTTGTGTTCTTATTAATATTGTAAACTACATGAGAGTAGGGTCTGAAATTATGTATCTTTGTACTCCTGGTGCCAAGCACAGGGCCTTGCACATAGTAGGTGCTTAATTAGTGTTGGTTGATTTACTGATAAAGGCAAGACTACTGATAAGTGTGGGATACAATTGGGGAAAATTAAAACTGGAAGGGACCTCAGAGATTGCTCAATCCCTTTATTTTACAGAGGTCAAAGTGAAGTGTAGGGCATTCTTGGCCCAGGCTCTGGACTGAGCAGTGCCCATGAATAAAAAGAACAGCTGGTCCTGGAGTCAGGAAAGACTTGAAGGATCCTGCCCCTGCCACCTGCTAGTTTGACCCTGGACAAGTCACTTAATCTCTGAATCTCAGTTTCCTTATCTGCAACATGGTGATAGTACCTAGGACACACTGGGTTTTGTTTTTTTTTTTAAGGATCAAATCAGACCATGTATTTAAAGCACTTTGGAAAGTGCTGTTATAATTGGGACTTGGGTGGTGTGGTAGCCCTGTTCAGTAATTGACTTAACCAGAGGCCTTGAGCAAATCTCACCCCCACCCCCTTAGTTTTACCCTCTATAAAATGAAGGATTTGGAGTTGATCTTGAATTTAGCTTTAAGCTCTAAAAGATTAATTAGAGGGAGTTCTGATGCCTGATATGGGGCCTCTGTGCCCAGGTGTGTAAGAAAGGGCCACATAATGAGGGAAGGGCAAGTAGAACTAGCTGGATCTGGAAAGGAGAGGAGTGGAATTAACCTTTGGCAGAGAGTCACGATACTTGTGTTCAAGTGTGGCCTAAACCACTTACTAGCTTGTGTGAAAATATCTTTGCTTCTCTGAGCCTGTTTCCTCATTTGGGGATAACACTTTTACTACCCACCTCACAGGGTTGTTGTGAGGAAAGTGTTTTGTAAATGGTGAAGTGCCATATAAATGTGAGCTGTTGCTACCTTAAAGGATCTTCTTGTTCTTGGGGCCCCTTCAGGGATCGTTCTTCTTTTCAAGTGGAGTGTGGTGACTATACACTCCTTCAGAGAGGCCCACCACTCCCCCACGTCCCGACTGTTAGCCCAGAATCCAGAGAAGGCCCCACTCGGCTTGCTGCCTGCACCTTACCATGTCATCCCAGGCTGACCTCCATGCCCGAAGGGACTCGTTCACTTGCATAGCTTCCAACTCGAGACTGAAAATGTTGATGTGACAAAACCCAGGATTTGGATTTTTCGATTGATATTAAGAAAAAAGTGCCATCCACCTTTAAGTCCTACAGAGTCGGCTTCAGAATGCCTGGGGTCAAGCCCAAGCCAGCTCTTCCACTACCCAAGTGTGTGACCTTGGGCCTCCATCGGCAAAATGAACACTCTGAATTCAGTGGTTCCCAAGCCCCTCTTCCCATTACAGAATTCACTGTCTGTAACACGAGGGAGTTGTACAACTTCACCGGGACCACCGTCTCTTCCTACTGTGGGAGGAATGTTGACCCTGTGCATCCCAGGCTCTCCACCGTTAGACACTGCCAGGCTTAGCAGGGCAGTGCGCAAGTGCAGACTGCATGGGGGGGGGGGGGGGGGGGGATGGGCGGAGCTGGTTCTTGAGACCAACCTCAGCGAGAACCACCGATTCCAAAGGCCTCCGAGATCTCGGAGAGCGGACCACTTCCTCTCCACTTCCGGTAGTCAGGGCCAAGCATCTGGTGTTAGAACGGGCTCGGAGTGACGATGCCAGCAAGAAAATTGAGCTTGTATTTGAGCTGGACCTGGAGAAACCCTAGATGGCTTCCCGAAGGAGGAAGCATCTTTTCAGCATGGGTTGGGCAGATGGGGAAAGAATCCTGGAGGGAGAGGAGGCGTTTGAGCTGAGTGGATCAGAGTGTGAAGATAATGAGCTCTTCCCTTGACCTTTAGCCACTAATCTTCCTCTGTCTCTGCCTTGTTCCCCCTCTATAAAGGTACAGACTGTATCTGAATTAGGGCTGCAAGCAATAATAGTCCAGAGCTTTTGTTTGTTTTTATTGTAAATGCTAATACAGAGAACCCCTATAATTTTGCTATTTTCCAATTACTAAATCAATTAACAAGCATCTCAAGTGCCTACTGTGTGCTAGGTATTGTGTTAATCACAGGAGACAAACATGAAAACAGCTCCTGCCTTCAAGGAGTTTCCAGTATCTATTGTAGGAGGGGATATATGTTCACAAATAAACAGGATGAATACAAAAGAAATACACACTGACTGTGGGAAGAGGACACTAAATTAAGGGATTCAAGGAAGGTCTCTGGTGAAGCACTTGAGCTGAGCTATCCAGGGAGGGAGCCAAAGATGAAATGTTGTGTACCAGGAACAACAGCCTACCTCAAGTGTAGATAGATGGGGAGATATGTTATGTAATCTGCTTGTAAAGATAGGACGGAGACAGATCGGGAAGGTCTTTAAATGCCAAACTGGAGTGTATGTTTTATCCTAAAGGCAGTAAGGAGCCACTGAAGCTTCTTGAGAAGGAAAATATGCCTGAACATGATCCATTGGCAGCAGTGAAGAGGAAGAATTGGAGAGAAATCAGTAAGGGCAGGACATGGAAATTTTGGTGTCATCTGTGCAGAGATGTTAGTTGCATGAGACTTGATAACGGACCCTTAGATTCACACAGCCATGAGTGGTGAAGGGCGGTGGGGGGAGGGAAGCAGGATATGTATGATGATCCTACAAAATAAACCATGAATGAATGCAGTAGTAGGCAGGATAAGAACAAGGACAGGGAGGAGAGAGAATCCAAAAAGACAGCAGGCAACAGTGTGAAGAGCTGCAGAGAAGTCAAGAAGTACGAAAGCTGAGGTCATTAGGTATAACAACGAAACTTTTGGTGACCTTGGAGAATTCCAATGAGGTCGTTTTTGTAAGCATCTAGGAAGGAGTTAATGTATTGGAGAGGTTGAAAATTAGGAAAAGGAAGGAGAAAATTAAAAGGGTAAGCTCGGGAAGATGGGAGGGCAGTGGCATGTAAGGACACATTTGGAGAGGTTAACATTGGTAAGGAGGACTCCTTCCAAAAGAGGCCAGGTCCTCTTTTGAGGAGGAAGAAGAAGGTAGTTTAGGTGACTTGAGGAGAGAACTTTGAAACAGATGCTGGGGCTAGACTAGAGAGAGTCAATCAGGAAGAATAAAAGGATTGTCGTGCAGCAGTGAGAACTCAGTTGAGGTTGGACAACAATTTAGAGTGAACCTAGTGAGCACAATGTACAACTTTGTTCAGTAGTGATGGGCAACCCATGAGTAGGCTAAAGTAAGCAGATGGTGGAAGTGCTGTTTCCAATACGCAACACTCCATCTCCTGCTCCATGCTTTTGCTGTCTTTCTTGCCTCCATTCTCTCCCTTGACTCTCTGCTTCTTGGAACTGCTCATTCCCTTCAGGGCTTGGTTCAAGTGCCACCTTCTTCAATAAACTTTTCTAATTATTACCCTCCCTCCTCCTGCATGTATATACAGCTTTACGTCATACTTTATGGGTAACTCACTTTTCATCCAAGTCACTGACAAAAATGTTCAACAGAACAGGCACAAGGAGACATCCCAGGAGTGTTCTACTAGACAGCTCCCTCTAGGTTGACATTCAGCTCTTACTAAGTTCCTTAAGGATCTTTTAATAATTTATAAGTGCTGAGAATGCAAGGACAAAAGGGAAATTAAGTCAAAAGAAAGAAAAATAGAAGAAACTTTAATGTATGTTCCTGACCTCAAGGAGCATACATTCTTAAATTCTTAATTTTTTTTCCTTATTCAGAATTGACAAAAATCAACAAATGTGAACACTTCCACATACAAAGCAGGAAAAAAAGAGGGTTGCATAGAACACCCTGACAAACCTGTCCCTCTTCTGCTGATTTCACTACAAGAATTATAGGTCTAAGTGTTCTTCTTATCCTTCCTTAGATCCTTTTTAATCAGTGTAAAATATGGTACTGATACCTAAATCAGGAAGAGACAAAACAGAGAAAGAAAACTATAGACCAATTTCCCTTATGAATATAGATGCAAAAATTTTTAATGAAATATTAGCAAAAAGACTACCACAACATATCACAAGAATACGACACTTTGATCAGATAGGATTTATTCCAGGAATGTAAGGATGGTTCAATATTAGGAAAACCATCAGTATAATTGATCATATCAGCAATAAAACTAGCAGAAACTATATGATTATCTTAATAGATGCAGAAAAGGCTTTTGACAAAATACAACATCCATTCCTATTAAAAACACTAGAAAGTATAAGAATAAATGGAGTTTTCCTTAAAATAATAGGTAGCATCTATTTAAAGCCATCAGCAAGTATTACATGTAATGGGGATAAACTAGAAGCATTCCCAATAAGAGGGTTGAAACAAGGATGTCCACTATCACCCCTTTTATTCAGTCTGGTACTGGAAATGTTAGCAATAGCAATTAGAGAAGAAAAAGAAATTGAAGGAATCAAATTAGGCAAAGAAGAGACTAAGCTATCACTTTTTTTTTGGAGGGCAATTGGAGTTAAGCGACTTGCCCAAGGTCACACAGCTAGTTTTTTGTGTTAAGTGTCTGAGGCTGGATTTGAACTCAGGTCCTCCTGACTCCAGGGCCAGTGCTCTATTCACTATGCCACCTAGCTGCCCCAAAGCTATCACTCTTTGCAGATGATATGATGATATACTTAAAGAATCCTAGAGAATCAAGTAAAAAACTACTTGAGACAATAAACAAATTTGGCAAAGTTGCAGGATATAAAATAAACCTACATAAATCCTCAGCATTCCTATATATTTCTAACAAAATCCAACAGCAAGAGACAGAGAAATCCCATTTAAAGCTACTGTAGACATTATAAAATATTTGGGAATTTACCTGCCAAAACAAATCCAGGACCTTTATGACCACAACTATAAAACACTTTTCACACAAATAAAGTCAGATCAAACTAATTGGAAAAATATCATTTGCTTGTGGCTGGGTCAAGCTAATATAATAAAAATGACAACTTTACCTAAATTAAATTATTTAGTGACATATCAATAAATCTACCAAAATTCTTTATAGAGCTAAAAAAAATAGTAACAAAATTCATTTGGAAGAACAAAAGGTCCAGAATATCAAGGGAATTAATGAAAAGAAATGCTAGGGAAGGTGGTCTAGCTATACCAGATTTTAATCTGTATTATAAAGCAGCAGTCATCAAAACGACTTGGTACTGACTAGGAATAGAGCAGTGGATCAGTAGAATAGATTGGGTACATGAGACTCAGCAGTCAATGACTTTAGTAATCTACTGTTTGATAAACCCAAAGACCCCAGTCTTTGGGATAAGAACTCACTATTTTTTTTTCTCCAAATGCTTTATTAACTTCTGATTTACATCATTAATTCCACCAGATTTTGAGTTACAAATTTTCTCCCTGTTTTTCCCCTACCCACTGCCCCAAAATAGCAGTCACACAGGATATCCCCTCCTCCAATCTGCTCTCTCCCATATCTTCTCCCATACCCCCTTAGACTTTTCCAGTAGGGCATGGTGGATCTCTGTGCCCCAGCGCCTGTGTATCTTCTTTCCCAATTACATGTAAGATAGTATTAATAATAGTGTGTGTGTGTATGTATATATATATATATATGTATATATATATATATAATTTTAAACATTTGATTTTAAATCTTTGAATTCCAGATTCATTCCCTTCATTCCTTGTCACCCACCCTTACTGGGAATATAAGCAGTTCAGTATAGGTTGTACATGTGTGGCTAATGCAAAACAATAACATAGTAGATATATTGTAAAAGACTGACTGTATTTCCCTCCCTCCTATCCCACCTCCCACTTGTTCTATTCTCTACTTTGATCCCATCCCTTTTCAAAAGTGGGTGCTTCCAACTTCCCTCCCCCCAGCCTGCCCTCCCTTCCATCATCCCCCCTCTCATCCCCTTCCCCCTACTCTCCTGTAGAGTGAGATACTCTATTTAGTGTGTATTTCATTCCCTCCCCAAGCTAAATTCAGTGAGAATAAGGTTGACCCATACCCTTTTGCCTTCCTATTCTTCCCCTCCATTGTAACCCTTTTCCCTTGCCGCTTCTATATGAGATAGTTTACCCCATTCTGTCTCTCCTTATCCCTTCTCATTATATTCCTCTCTCACCTCTTAGTTTCCCCTTTTAAGTATCATCCCTTCCTATTAAATTGGTCCTGTGCCTTCTATCTATGTATACCTGTAAGCATATATACATACATTCACATATGAATTCGTACGCCCGTATAGCCTCTAATATAGACATATATATATATATATATATATATATATATGTATGTATATATGTATATTTCTATTCCCTTCAACTATTTTCATACTGAGAAAAGTTTCATCAGTTACAATTATTGTTTTTCCATGTAAGAATGTTAATAATTCAACTTTCATCAGTGGCTTATGTTTTCTTTTCCCTGTTTACCTTCTTAAACTTCTTTTGCTTCTTGTATCTGAATGTCAAATTTTCTATTCAATTCTGGTTTTTCATTAAGAATGCTTGAAAGTCCTCTATTCCACTGAATGACCATATTTTCCCCTGAAAAATGATCCTCAGTTTTGCTGGGTAGGTGACTCTTGGTTTTAATCCCAGCTCCTTTGCCCTCCAGAATATCCTATTCCAGGCCCTTTGATCCCTCAGTGTAGAAGCTGCCAGATCCTGTGTTATCCTGATTGTGTTTCCACAATATTAAATTGTTTCTTCCTGTCTGCTTGTAATATTCTCTCCTTGATCTGGGAATTCCGGAACCTGGCTATAATATTCCTAGGAGTTTTCTTTTTGGGATCTTTTTCAGGAGGTGATCGGTGGATTCTTTCAACCCCCATTTTGCCCTCTGGTTCTAGAACATCAGGGCAATTTTCCTTGAGAATTTCTTGGAGGATGATTTCTAGGTTCTTTCTTTGATCATGGCTTTCAGGTAGACCAATAATTTTTAAATTATCTCTCCTGAATCTATTTTCCAGGTCAGTGGTTTTTCCCATGAGATATTTCACATTGCCTTCTATTCTTTCATTTGTTTGGATCTGTTTAACAGCATCTTGATTTCTGTTAAAGTCACTAGCTTCCCTTTGCTCCAATCTAAATCTGAAGCAATGATTCTCCTCATTGAGCATTTGAGATTCTTTTTCCATCTGGCAAATTTGGCTTTTTAAGGCATTCTTCTCCTCATTGCCTTTTTGAGCCTCTTTTGTCATTTGAGTTAGTCTGTTTTTTAAAGTGTTATTTTCCTCAGTCAGACTGTTGACTCTCATATCATAATTTTCTTGCATCATTCTTAATTCTCTTCCCAATTTTTCCTTCACTTCTCTTATGTGCTTCTTAAGGTGCTCTATGGCCTGTAACCAGCTTGTATTTTCCTTTGAAGCTTTTGGTGTAGGAGTTCTGACTTCACTATCTTCCTCCTGTTCCATGCTTTGCTCCTTTTTGTCCCCAAAATGGGAGTCTAATGTTGGAGTCTTCTGTTTGTTTTGTTTCCTTTGTCTGGTCATGTCACCCCTCAGTCACTTGACCCCTGGGCTTTTTGCCACAGTAGGACTCTGCCACCAGAAAGGGGAGTTTTTGTCCCAAACGCTGGGGTTTTCTCAGCTGCTGGAGGTATTAGTTGTGTACCCTCTCTGAGGCCTCCACAGGCTCTGGCAAGCTG
>NW_027187307.1:156176-168561 GCF_028583685.1 Petaurus breviceps papuanus
TTTTGCCTTCCTATTCTTCCCCTCCATTGTAACCCTTTTCCCTTGCCTCTTCCATATGAGATAGTTTATCCCATTCTGTCTCTCCCCATCTCCTCTCATTATATTCCTCTCTCACCTCTTAGTTTCACCTTTTAAGTGTCATCCCTTCCTGTTAAATTGGTCCTGTGCCCTCTATCTATGTATACCTGTAAACATATATACACACATTCACATATGTATTCATATGCTCATATACCCTCATATATAAACATATATATATATATATTTCTATTCCCTTCAACTATTTTCATACTGAGAAAAGTTTCATCAGTTACAATTATTATTTTTCCATGTAGGAATGTTAATAGTACAACTTTGATAAGTTCCTTATGATTTCTTTTCCCTGTTTACCTTCTCAAGCTTCTCTTGCTTCTTGTATCTGAATGTCAAATTTTCTATTTAGTTCTGGTTTTTTCATCAAGAATGCTTGAAAGTCCTCTATTCCACTGATTGACCATATTTTCCCCCGAAACATGATAGTCAGTTTTGCTGGGTAGGTGACTCTTGGTTTTAATTCCAGCTCCTTTGACCTCCGGAATATCATATTCCAAGCCCTTCGATCCCTCAGTGTAGAAGCTGCCAGATCCTGGGTTATCCTGATTGTGTCTCCACAATATTCAAATTGTTTCTTCCTGGCTGCTTGTAATGTTCTCTCCTTGATCATGGGAATTCTGGAACATGGCTATAATATTCCTAGGAGTTTTCTTTTTGGGATATTTTTCAGGAGGTGATCTGGTGGATTCTTTCAACCTCTATTTTTCCCTCTAATTCTAAAACATCAGGGGAGTTTTCCTTGAGAATTTCTTGGAGGATGATTTCTAGGTTCTTTCTTTGATCATGGCTTTCAGGTAGTCCAATAATTTTAAAATTATCTCTCCTGGATCTATTTTCCAGGTCAGTGGTTTTTCCCATGAGATATTTCACATTGCCTTGTATTCTTTCATTTGTTTCGATCTGTTTAATAGCATCTTGATTTCTCATAAGGTCATTAGCTTCCATTTGCTCCACTCTAATTCTGAAAGAATGATTCTCCTCATTGAGCTTTTGAGATTCTTTTTCCATCTGGCAAATTCGGCTTTTTAAGACATTCTTCTCCTCATTGCCTTTTTGAGCCTCTTTTGTCATTTGAGTTAGTCTGTTTTTTAAAGTGTTATTTTCCTCAGTCAGACTGTTGACTCTCATATCATAATTTTCTTGCATCATTCTTATTTCTCTTCTCAATTTTTCTTCCACTTCTCTTATCTGCTTCTTAAGGTCCTCTATGGCCTGTAACCAGCTCATGTTTTCCTTTGAAGCTTTTGGTGTAGGAGTTCTGACTTCACTATCTGCCTCCTGTTCCATGCTTTGCTCCTTTTGTCCCCCAAAGGAGGGACAAAATGGGAGTCTAATGTTAGAGTTTTCTGTTTGTTTTGTTTCCTTTGTCTGGTCATGTCACCCCTCAGTCACTTGACCCCTGGGCTTTTTGCCACAGTAGGACTCTGCCACCAGAAAGGGGAGTTTTTGTCCCAAACACTGGGGTTTTCTCAGCTGCTGGAGGTATTAGTTGTGTACCCTCTCTGAGGCCTCCACAGGCTCTGGCAAGCTGGACACACACTCCAGGACCTCCACCCTAGACTGCAATCCAGATCCAAGCAGTTTAAAGCAAGAGCAATTACCCCTCAGACTCATGCTTGGTCTCCCTACACTCTGCAGGCCAGGGGCTGAAGCTGCCATGTAGGGGCGGCTGTGCAGCCGGGGCTCCTCAGCAGCTTTTTGCCCTGGGGGCAAAAGCCAATGCACTCCCAACTACTGGGTCCCAAAGTCCAGACTGCACTGACCTCTCACTTTGTCCTTCGCATCTATGTGTTGATAAATCTGGAAATGGCCACAGCTGTTGGTGATATGGAGTCCCTCCAGCCGGTGGTTGGTCACGGCTGCCCTGGGGCTAAAACCTCAGTGTGGAGCTGGGGTTGGCTCCAAGAGTGCTGGGTTGGCTGGTTCCTGCTGGCCTGCCGGTCTGTCCTCAGTGGGAGGTTACCTTCTCTGTGTCATTTTGTGGATTCTGTAGCTCCAAAGTTTGTTCAGAGTCTCCTTTTACATGAATTGGGGAAGATGGAAACCCAAGCCACTTGGAGGACCTGCTTCTACTCCACCATCTTGACTCCGCCCCCAAATTGACTATTTTCAATCAAATGCCTTTTGGAGTTGACTTTGGTCTCCCACCCGGGAATTCATGTTTAACTTCATTCAGAGAGAGTATTGACTTTGATGTGGTGGAAAGAATGAAGGGCTAGGAGCCAAGAGATCTGGGTTCCCAGTTCTAACCTGCTGGGACATCTTGGTGAAACCTTTGAACTTGATTCAGTACCACCCAGCAAAGATGCATTAAGTGCCTATTATGGGCAACTTACTGAGCATACAAATATTAAAAAGAAATTGAGAGAGCCCTGCTCTCAATAAGCTTACAGTCCACTGTGGGTGTGGGGTGTGGCATGGTATAGTAGAATATGTATACAGATTAAAAATCAGAGATAATGGAGACAAAGAGGATCAAAGTTCTCTCAAGAAGAGATACCAAACACAGGGCCCCTTAAAATTTCCAGTGCCAATGTGGAATTGGATTAAATATAATTGGAAAATATTTAGCAAAATAAATAAAAATGCACTGAAACATAGAAAATGTTAGTATGCGGCTTTCTAAGTCAATATATGATCCACAGGGATCTTTACTTACCATTTAGTGCCCCCCATCTGACACTAGAGTAAAATTTGAGGAGGGAGAAAATACTGGGGGAGTTGGGGCTGGGGGTGGTAAGGAAGACTTCAGGGAAGAGATGACTGAGTCTTGAAAGGAGAGGCATTGGAAGAGTGAAAATGGGGACGCAGGGCCGGCAGCCTGAATGGATGCATAGAACCTTTGGCTGGAGCCAGGTGGCGGTGGTTGTTGTTCAGTCGTGTCTGACTCTTCATGACCCCATTTGGGGTTTTCTGGGCAGAGATCCTGGAGTGGTTTGCCATTTCCTTCTCCAGCTCATTTTACAGATGAGGAAACTGAGGCAAACAAGGTGGAGTGACCTGCCCAGGGTCACACAGCTAGGAAGTGTCTGAGACTGGATTTGAACTCAGGTCTTCCTGACACCAGGCCCAGGTACTCTACCCATTGTGCCACTCAGCTCTCCAGAGCCAGACTGTAGACAGGCTCAAGCTCCCTGGGACCTAGTGTCCCCCCTTTAACAAGAGGTTCAACATCCTTGCCTTCCCTCTCTTCCTGCTTCTCTTCGGCTTCATTACATGCATAATTATATCATTAGCTGTTCATGAATAAATTACTGAAGATCACATTGAGATTATTCATTGTACTTTACTGTACAACTGCAAGAAATGTATTCCCAGAATTGATGCTGGGGAAATGATTCCAGTGTTCTGGGGCCTTAATATGTTCTTTTGTGATCAGAAGAGCGGAGTGGGTGTAGTGGAAGGAACATTGAACTTGGAGCTAAGAGACCTGGGTTTGAATCCCACACTTGGGCAAGTCCCCTTTCTCTGTTCCTCAATTTCATAATCAAAAAATGACAGCTTTAGATAAAATATCAAAAGGTTAATTCTAGTTGTAAATCTATGAACTCTTGAATGCGAACATTGCCACTTACTATCTGTATTACCCTGAGTATGTCACTTCCCATCACTGGCAAGTAAAGTAGACATGATGATCTTTATGATTTACTTGTAATAGATCTTCTCTGAGGTCCCATGATTGTCCCTGGTGTTTCAGGACTTGGTGAGCTTTGGGGGAATGGCTGTGTTTCTGCTTTTAAAAATTATATTTTTTTCAATCAGCAAAAATCTTCCTTCTCTCCCTCCTCCTCAATCCCTTTCTCTCAGTTGAGAATGAAAGAAAAACAAAACCCTGTATATGACAAACATACATAGTTAAGCACAACAACACTGTTGGCCATGTTCTCCTGCTTTTATTCACTTCACTCTGCATCATCATCATCATCATCATCACCCAGGTTTCTCTGAAACCAGTCCCTTCATTATTTACTGCAGCTCAATAGTATTCCGTCACATTCATGTACCATAATTTGTTCCACCATTTTCCAGTTGATTGGATACCCTCTAACATTCCCGTTCTTTGCCATCTTAAAAAGCTACAAAAAAATTTGTACATTTTAATCTATCCCTTCTCTAATTCTCCCTTCTACTTTGTCCCCTTTCCCTCTTATTTCCCTGTTTAGTGAAATGTGTTTCTAGACCCAACTTATGTGTGTATGTTCTTACCTCCTTTGACCAATTCAGATGAGAGTAAAGTTTAAGTGTTAGTCCCTTTCCCCCACCCCATTCTCCTTGTTTGTATAGATGTCTACCTGCCTTGTGTGGGATCATAATTACTATGATGTCTGTTTTTTTTGCTTCAGCTCCCTATCTAAAAACTCTGTGTAAACCTTTATGTTTCCTTTTAACAGGGTATTGTTGGATTCTACTTTTAACCCATTCGGCTATCTTCTTCCATTTTATGGTTGAATTAATCACATTGACACTTATGATTGTTACTTGTGGATTTCTCTCCATCCCATTCTCTTACTTTTTTCCCCTTTGCCTCACTCCTTTACAAAGAAGAAAATGGTGAGAGAGGAGTATGCTCAGCACCACTGCACTATACTTGATATAAAAGTTGGCTTCTTTCCTCCTCTCCTCTTCTGTTTCCTTTGCCTGGATCCCAATCTTAGGTTCTTACTCTTTTTTTTTCTTTTGAAAGATATTTTCTTTTATTATATAGTATATGCATCTTAGCAATATAATGATTTAAAAATACAAATGATGTCCACTTTCATCCTGCACAGTTGACACATTTTTTTTTCAGTAACTAAAATACTCTCCATTCATTCCTAGTAACAGTAATATCAATAGCACTTCTACCTTATCAGGGCATTAAAACACTTTGTTTAAGTAGTAAGATGATGCTGTGTATTTTCATCATTCCTCTTTGGCAGTGTGGTTCTGTGCCTGAATTTTAATTCACAGCAACACCACTATGCAGCAATAAATTATATTGAAATAAATTTAGCATAATATATTCTTTTTTCTTTTTAAAAAATTAGTTTGTCATTCCTACTAGACCCTCACCCTCACTTAGCAAAATTTTTTAAAAGCCTTCAATATGTAGCTGCATGGTCCAGCAAAACAAATTCCCATGTTGGCTATGTCGGAAAAAATTACATGCATACATATATACATGTATAAATATAAAATATACAAACATATGTATGTATGTTACATATATATATCTATAGATACCGGTATAGATCTATATCTGCATTTTAAACCTGACCTCTAGAGAGGTGAGTGAGGTGGTTCAGCTTTATTCTTTTGGATCTTTGTTTATCAATGCATTGATCAGAGTTCTCAAGTCTTTCACAATTTTTTTTCTCTGTAATATTATCATTGTTAAAACTGTTCTCATTATGACCACACAAGAAGATAGAGAATGGAGAGGAGAGGGAAATGAAGGCCTAGCATTTTAGTTGGGTGCTAGAAGCTATTCCTTTTTACCTTTTATTTATCCATTGTGTGCAACCCCTCTTCCAGCCATCCTGGTGCCTGCAAAGGAGACAGATTGTGGGGACAGATTACTCAAATGTAACTCAAAGTGCAAGTGTAACCTTTTTGTACTCGACTCCTATGTCTCTATTTGTGGGCAACAGCCTTGAGAAGGGCACCAGTCTTCCTTCCAGGCTAAGGTTTGCTGAAGCCTGTAGATAAAAGGGGAAAGAAGTGGAGCTTTTACTGGCCGTGCCCTGCTTTTCTAGGGCCAGGGTCCCTGGGAATCTTTCCCTGTGTAACACGGTGTTCCCTTTGTGCCGCTGGGTTTTTTTTATATGTATTATTATTTCTGTCAGCCTTGGGAGTATTTGTTTTGTATCTCTCTCTCTGTCTCTGTCTCTCTCTCTGACTCTCTCTCTGTCTCCCTCTCTCTCTCTCTCTCTCTCTCTGACTCTGTCTCTCTGTCTGTCTGTGTGTCTGTCTGTCTGTCTGTCTGTCTCTCTCTGTCTCTCTCTCTCTGTCTCTCTCTGTCTCTTGTCTCTGTCTCTGTCTCGTTCTTCCTCCCCAGATCATGGGTCTGAGATTGAGAACAAGGAGCCACGTCCACATCCAGAGACATCTAAAGAAATTGAATTATGGAAGTTGTTAACAAGACTTCTAAGGGCCACATTGGCTCTGAAGGAGATGCTCCGTGGGGGACCACGTTTCGGCTGCCTGTCACATAAAATGCCCACAGGAGAGTGGTTTCAGCTATGTCATGGACAGCAAAGGGCGTGGGGAGAGAGCCTCATTGGCATGAGCATGGGACCAGGTAAGGTAGGTGTGCACTTTCTGTTATACCCGAGGATAACTTTAAGGGATCTCACAATTGTAGAAGAGAGCCTACTGGGCTAGTTCATATGACCAGCTCTTCCATGTGTTTAGAACAAAAAGAAACCTTAGAATTGTCCTAAGTTTAGAAACTCTTTTTGAGGGGCCTCAGCTCTTATTGGATATCAGAAGATTCATAATGAAGAAAGGCTTCTGGCATAGTTCAGGTCTTATTCAAAATGTGAAAATTCATAGCAGAATGCAATGCATGTAGGGACAGCTTTCATAAGTGAATCTTTTTTTTATAAGTTCTTTTTTTGTGTGTCTTTTTGGAGGGGGGAAGGCAGGGCAGTTGGAGTTAAGTGACTTGCCCAAGGTCATACAGCTAGTAAGTGTTAAGTATCCGAGGTCGGCTTTGAACTCAGGTTGTCCTGACTCCAGGGCCGGTGCTCTACTCACTGAGACACCTAGCTGTCCCACACAAGTGAATATTAACTAATTTAATAGAGAGAAACCCAATCAAAGTAAATAAATGTGGGAAAGCAATTGTATTCCCTTATTGAATGTCAGAAAGCTCACATTTGAGGGAAATCTTTTGAACTGTGGGAAAGCCTTCATGAAAATATTAGAGTTAATTCTAAATCTACCAGTCTTTATTGAAGAGAAACCTTCTGAATATTGTGACAGTGAGAAAACCTTCAGGCTGATCTCATACCTTACTGATCACCAGAGGAATCCTATTGAAGATAAACATTATGAATGTAGAAACGTTTTCACAGGAAACTCAGACCTTAATCAGCATTGGGGACTTCCTAGAAATGAGAAACCCTATAAATGGAAGAGATGTGGGAAGACCTTTAAATGTTCGGTAGAATTCACTTGTAAATCCATCTGGTCCTGGGGTTTTTCCTCTGGGAGTTCATTTATATCTTGTTCCATTTCTTTTTCTAAGATAAGATTATTTAAGTCCTCTATTTCTTGTTTGGTTCAACTGGGTATTTTCTATTTTTGGAAATATTAATCTATTTAATTTAGATTGTCACTTTTATTGGACTACAATTGGGCAAACTAATTCCTAATAATTTACTTTATTCTTCATTGATCTTGAATTTACTTTAAAAATTTTTGATACTGGTAATTTGGTTTTCTTCTTTTAAAAAATCAAGTTAGCTAATGTTTATTTATTTTATTGTATCCCCCCCAAATAGCCAGCTCCTAGTTTATTTATTAATTCAATTTGTTTTCTGTGAATACCTTTCCAGTGGAGATTAGCCCTTAATAACCACCAAAGTTCTTATAGTGGAGTAAAAACCCTTTGAGTAGAATGAGTCCAGGTAGAGGTCAGAGGTCCTTCCGCATCCCAAGCCGTACTGCTCCTTCTGGGGAGTTTGGGGGCTAGGTCTATGTCTCTCTTCCTCATCAGTGCTCTCTTGTAACCTTCATCATTAGCCCTTCCTTCTGTTTGCCCCATACACGGCTCAGTGGGAAGAGATGCAGATCCAAAAGAAGGCTGGCAAATTAATGGCAATGGAACTCGGGGGAGCCAGTGGATACTGCCAATAGATAAAGCCCAGATTGCCTTCCTTTTATTGATACCTTTTGTTTTTATATCACAGTCATTTCTGGACGTAACCTCCTTCCCCCATGAGCCTTCTCTTGTAAGATGAATACATTGTTAAACCAAAGGAATTGACTCTGTGACTTGAGTTTGATGGGCTATGCCAGGTGGCACAGTGGGGAGAGTGCTGAGTGTGGAGTCCGGAAGAGCTGAGTTCAGATCCAGCTTCAGACATGCTAGCTCCATGACCCTGGGCAAGTTGGTTATCTTGCCTCCATCTCCTCAACTGTAAAATGGGGACAGTAATAATAGCTCCTACCTCATAGGGTTGCTGTGAGGATCAACCAAGATAATGATTATAAGGGGCTTAGAGCTCTAGAAATGCTTGTTCCTTCCCTCCCCTATGCATGTAACACAACTGGCCCACCAAGAGCTGGAACAGACCTTCCATGTCAGGCCTGGCTTCCTGAGGCTAGCTACTTCAAGCCACCATTTTGCCGATGAGGAACTCAGGTGGTTCAACTGACTTCTCTAAGGCAATTACTTCCCAGCTCATTTAGGCTGAAGCAGCACTCCTGTTGCCCATCTCTTCTTCCCCCTGCTGTCTTTCTGCCCTATCCCTCCTTGCTGCCTTCACACACATCCTTACTCCTGGAATGTTATCCTTCCTCATCTTGGCCTGATGAGATCCCCTTCCCCTGAGCTTCAACTTAGGGGCCAGCACTTCTACAAATGAGCTAACAAAAGGAGCCTTCCCTGATCTGCTCAGCTGACAAGATCTCACCAACCTCACATTTCATTTTTTTTTCCAATGAAATGGGCATGCAATTTATTTTTTATTTAGTATTTAACTTTTCCACAGTTACATGTAAAAACAATTTTTGACATTTGTTTTTAAAACTTTGAGTTCCAAATTCTCTCCCTTCCTCTCTCTCCACACCATGCCCCCCCCCATTGAGAAAGCAAGCAATTCGATATAGGTCATACATGTGTAGTCATACAAGACATATCCATAATAGTCAGATGGTGAAAGAAAACATAGAAAAATAAAACCTCAAGAAAAATAAAGTTGAAAAAAAGTCTGCTTCAATTTCTATTCAGACACCATCACTTCCTTCTCTGAGGATGGACAGAACCTTTCATCCTAAGTCCTTCACAGTTGTCCTGGATCATTGTATGGCTGAGAAGAGCTAAGTCATTCGCGGCTGATCATCTTACAATATTGCTGTTACTTTGTACACAGTGCATGTCACTTTGCATCAGCTCGTGTAAGTCTTTCCAGGTTTCTCTGAGAGCGTCCTGCTCATCATTTTTCATAGCACAATAGTATTCCATCACAATCATAGACCACAACTTGTTCAGCCATTCCCCAATTGTTGGGCATCCCCTCAATTTCTCATTCTTTGCCCCCAGAAAAGAGCTGCTATAGATGTTTTTGTACACATAGGTCCTTTTCTTTTTTTTTAAATCTCTTTGGGATACAGACCTAGTGGTGATATTGCTAGGTCCAAGGGTATGCAGGATTTTATAGCTAACCTCCAATTGCTTAGCTCACTTTAGCTAGGCCTCTCCACTGCCCCCATCATATTGTACCCTTTAGCAGAAGTGTGCTACAGACACCTCACTGGCTTCTTAATTCCTCTAGTTTAAGGCCCCATACTTAGGACAGTGCTTAATATTGTTGCTAGATGTCCTTGAGCTTTAGTTTTGCCCAGTTTGGAGTGCCCTCTCCCTTCCCCTCCTGGCCTCTCTACCTGCCCAGCTCAAATTGGAGGCCACACCGCTGGAAGTCCTGTCCCAATAGGATTTTCAAGAATTCTTACAAGGCCTCTTTGTGTTTGTAACGTTTTTTTTTTTTTTATCAAATTCCGCTTAAATTGAATTAATGATGGAAAAAAATCCTTTATTAAGCACCTACCACCTGCCAGGTGGCTAGACAAGTGGCAGAAGACATTGAAATGGAAAAAAAAAACCCAAACCTCAAACTGCTGGGCCAGAGAAAAGCTATGCACACAAATCACCGTTATTAGTCGGACAATGGTGCCAGGACTGAGCAGGAAGAGATCACTTCCAGGGAGGGGTTTGGGGGAGAGAGGACAGTTGCAAAGGAGGACAGGAATTCCACAGGTATTATGTAGGGGAGGGGGCAGCCCATTGGGAGCTTGGGGGATGGATGGTCTGCAGCATGGCTGCAGGGACATGGGGGAGTAGCTGAGTAGCTCACCTTGGTTGGGAAGCCAGTGTGTGGAGGGGGAGGGTTCTGTTCTAGGACTGGCAAGATAGGTGGGGGCCAGGTTGGCCAAGGCTTTAACCATGTAGTCAGGGCCAAGCCCATTCTAGTTTTTTCAGGAAGCCGTGGGAAAGCACTGAAGGCTTTTGAGTGGGGATAATGGGAGCAGGGGAAGGCATTACCATTACTCTGACAGGATAAGAAGAAGATCTGGTCAGGTGTGCACAGCATGTTATTAAAAGATGATCTCATTTGATCCCCCAGCAATCCTGGAAGGGAAGAGCTAGCTACCAGATAAACTGAGGCAGCCAGAGGTCCCACAGCTAGTAAATGTCTCAGGCTGGATTGGAACTGATGTCTTCCTGATTCTAGAATCTAGATGCCAGGACACTTGCTGCCAAGTATGTATATGTGTCTCATTTGATGGCATGGACCATGTCTTCTACTTTGCAGGACAAAAAACATCTGACCCAGTTTGTTCTGAAGGTTTCAAAGTACCTTCCATGTCCTAACTCTGGTGTGTCTGCTGCCAGCTCTGTGAAGGAAGTGGTACAGGTAGTATCAACCCTATTTCACAGGTGAAGAAACTGATGCTCAGAGAAATTCTGAACTGACTGGTTCAGGGTCACACAGTCAGTGGTGGGCTTTCAGCCCAGATGTTCCTGGCTTTCCTGACAATCTACTTCAGGATGCAGAGTCATTGTGGGAAGCAGAGAGAAAAGGGGCTTGGATTCCAAAGACCTGGGCTCAAATTTGGACTCTGCCCCTTCCTACCCGTCATCTGTAAAAAGGGGATAGTAAATTAGATAGGTGGGCTGTAAAAACCCCATGTGCTCATTTCTGTGATTTCCATGAAGGTCCCAGCCATGTCCCCCCCAGTTATTGCTCTGAGATTTACAAAGTGCTTCCTGGTCCAGGGAATGACATTAGCCTCGGTTTACAGACAAGGAACCAGATAGAGGACCCCAGGGCCAGTGACTGTCTGAGGGAGGCTGCAAAGTCAGGACTTCTGATTCCCAGCAGCTGGGCAGGACCTGGAGACCTCACACCTTAATTTTCTGCTCAGGGAAAGGTTGTGTCCAAGGTCACATAGAGAGTCATTGGCAGGAGTGAGAGGAGTTGGTATTAAGCACCCTGGCCGTCTAGAAACTTCCACGACATGGCTCCTGTGACCTAGCAGAGTGGACAGTCGATTGTCTCCTCCTTTGGTCACAGGCCAATTCAGTGCTTGGCACATAGTAGGCACTTAATAAGCATTGACTTGATTGGTCCGAAAATGCTTCGTCGTGGCAGCAGGGGGAGCTCAGACACCAAACCCTGAAGTTTCGGGGCTGGGGGAGGGGGAACTGGGCTCATCCATCCTTGCCGGGATCTCCCAGAGGCCTTAGCTTTTCTTATTGATCACTAGAGCTTAGAGGCTTGTTGACAATTAGCTAGTAGAAGCCCCCTCCTCACCCCCCCCCCCCCCCCTTATAACAGAAGAAGGCGGCCGAGCCAAGGCCCAGCGCTGCTGCTGCCCAGCCCAGCTCGGCACACCGCCCGGAGCACCCTCCCTGCGCCTCCCGGCCCCGTGGGGCTCCCTCCTCCGTCTGCCCTCTCCTCACTCCCTTTCTCCTTTGCTCTCCTCCTCTCCATCTTCCTCCCATCCATCTCCCCGTCCTCTCTCCTCCCTCTCCCCCTCCTCTCCTCAGCCCCCCGCCTCCCCGTCACTCCTCCCCCTGCTCTCTCCAGGCTCCTCTCCTCCTCCACCCTCCCCTCGGTCCCCTCCCCTCGGTCCCTTGAGCTGCCTCCTCCTGCCGAGCGGAGCCAGCTCCGGGCACAGCCCCTGGGGACGCGGCTGCTTCTCCTCCCCAGCCCCGAAGAGCAGTGGCAGCAGGCGTCCGAGGGACAGCGACAGCGGCGGCGGCGGCGGCTGCAGGTCAGGGCAGGCGCGCCGGGGGCCGGCGAGGTGCGGTCCGCCCGCGACCTTGGCCATGGGGGGGGGGGGGGGGGGCGGGCGGGGGGGGGGGGGGAGGGGGGGGTGGGGGGGGGGGGGGGGACGGAGCGGGAGGGGGGGGGGGGGTGAGGTGGGGTTGGAGATGGCCGAGGCTGCGGCCCCCCTCCAACCCCCCAGCCTGCTCCGGGTCCGAGGGAGGGATGGGCGTGTGTGCGTGTGTGTGCTTGTGTGTGTGCGTGTGTGTATGTGGACGCTCCCGGCTTTGTTCCCCCCCCCCCCCCCCCCCCCC
>NW_027187307.1:168661-169052 GCF_028583685.1 Petaurus breviceps papuanus
GGGGGGGGGGGGGGGGGGGGGGGGGCCCCCCCCCCCCCCCCCCCCCCGAAAATAAGCCCTTTTGGGGTGGTGCATGTGGGGACAGGCATCCCCTCAGGTATACGCGCACATGCATGGCCCCCCCCCGCCTTTCCCCCCCCCCCCCCCTTACACAATACACAGACACACGCACACACGCCCGGCTGCGGCCCGCAGAGCTGGGGGAGGGGACAGGGGAGGGAGGGAAAGGGCCCAGGGTGTGTGTGTGTGCCTGACTGTGTGTCTGTCTCAATGTGTCTTTGTCACTGTGTACGTGTGTCTATCCGTTTGTGTCGATGTGGCTCTGTATTTTGGAGTGTCCATGCGTGTGTGTGTGTGTGTGTGTGTGTGTGTGTGTGTGTGTGTGTGTGTG
>NW_027187307.1:169062-180633 GCF_028583685.1 Petaurus breviceps papuanus
TGTGTGTGTGTGTGTGTGTGTGTGTGTGTGTGTGTGTGTGTGTGTGTAAGGGCACTAGGCTGGGCTGGATGGGAGATAGCCCAGAGAGCTGGGACCAACACGGCTGCTCCTCCCTGCCCCCCCACAATGGGCAGCCCCAGAGACCAGAGGCCTGGGGCTGGCCTGTCCTGCTTGTATGGGGAGGAAGGGGGGAGTATGGATTTCCAAGGGGCTCCAAGCCCTTATCCCCTTATCTCTTTACATCTGGACTCTCTGGCTAGAAGCGCATACATGAACAAGGGATAGTCTGGGCCTTCAGGCTACTGGGTATCTGGGTGTCTGTGCCAAATCCTGCATTAAGAGAGGGAGTCCAGAACCTGGGCGGGTGGGGGTGCAAATCCTCCTGTCTCCTGCCTTGAGCTGCTGGAATATCTGGAATGTCGTGTCCCCTTCTGGGTGCCACACTGGGGGAAGGAACCTGCAGGGTGGAGAATCTGCAGAGGAGGGTGACCGGTGACCAGGATGAGGAGGGGCCTGAGTGTCTGCCCTGCTGAAGAGATGGTCTAGAGGGGACAGACTAGGTACCTTCAAGTATTGGGAGGCAGCTCATAGACAACAACCATTGTGCAGTGGGTGTCAGAAGACCTGAGTTTGAATCTCTTCTCTGCCACTTAGTTATTTGGGCTTCAGCTTTCTTCTCTGTCTAATGAGGTCCTTTCTGGCTTTTGAAGCCTTGGACTTGTCTCTGCTTGACCCCAGAGGGTAGAACTAGAGGCAGTGGGTAGACATGGCGGGCACTTGCCCAGTCCAATCCAATGCCCTCTTTTTAAGATGAAGATCCTAAGGCCTAGAGGGGTCTGGTGACTTGTCCAAAGGCACCTGGGTAGGACTTGGCAGAGGCAAACTTAGCACCCCAGGCTTTCCTGGCTCCAGACCCACAAGGAATCACCTCCTGCTCTAGGCTACATTCAATTCAACTCAACAATCTGAATGAAGCTCTTGTTATGTGTTAGGTGCTCTGGGATTCCGTGCTGCCACGTGCCTGCCAAGGTTCTACTCAGCCTGGATGTGTCCTGGTGCCTTCTGTATATGTCTCACTAGCACCCGCATGTTGACAATCTTGGGTAGCTCCAGTCCAGGCGTCTCAGTACTGACATCTAGACCTGAATAGACTGAGCTTGCTGGGCTCTGTGGCTCTCTGGACTTCTTGGTTTGGCAAGGGGGGTGGGGGCACTGAGAGCCTTGCTCAGACCTTCTGTCTTGTCCAATTCCTGAAGAGGAAAAGGACTGGGAGGGTCATATGACTTGTCCAAGGTCACACAGCTCATTAAAAGATCTGGGGTTCAAAGTGTTCTGCCTCCAAATGCAATGCTCTTCCCATCGTATCTCCCACTGCTATGGGAGCACCCTCCAATTTCCTTGTGCCATGTATGACTTGATTGTGCAGAGAGCACACGTCCTGGTGAAGCCCTGCATTTAGAGTTTAGAGGCCTGAGTTCCAAGCCCTACTGAATCCATCATTCCTTACCAAGTGCTGCTGGGTCTCTGAGCCTCAGTAAGGTGGCGCTGGGGGATGGGGGCAGGGGTAGTCCATGGTTTCTGAGTCACTGGAGTGTATGAGTCAGAACACCTGGGGTCCTGGCCTACCTCAGCCACTGAGTCACTGGCCACCTCAGGCAAAGTGCTGTCCCTCTTGCACTCGGATTTTCTCCCCCTCCCCCTTTTTTTTTTTTAAAGCTAAGAAGGTTGGATTTACTCTCAAAGGGCCCATGTAGCTTCACAAATACAGATTTGTGGGTTACTATGTGGGCTGAAAATGTACCAATATTTGGTGGCTGGGGGCAGGCAACATGAGATATTGGCAAGATTGCTGGCCTTAAAGGCAGAAGGCCTGAGTTCAAACGGCACCTTTGGTGTTTGCTAGCTCTGGGACCAGTCACCTGTCCTTTTGGGGACCTCAGCTTTCTTCTCTATAAAATGGGAAAATAACGCTCTTACTGCTTTCTGCCTTACTCCCTGTTCAAAGTAGTGGTGGCAAAAGAGAACTAGGGCCATTATTTCCCCAGTGTCTCCTTCATTTTACTTAGTACTCTAGAGGAAACTGAGGCCTAGAGAGGGGGAGGGACACCCAAGACAATGCCAGAACAGGGACAGGAGGAGGGAGATCCAGGTGCCTCAAACAAGTCCCAGCTTCCCTGTCTGTAGAAGTGGGGGCTTGGATCACACTAAGCGCTGCCATACTATGATCATGAGTCCTTTCCCTCTGCAGGCCTCAGTTTCCCTTTCTTTAAACAGAAGTGTAGGATTCTTCTTCCAGCTCCCAATTCTATAATCCCCTGGTAGAGACCGCCCACATTGGTGGTTCCAGTGTCTCTGCTCTAGGAGATTGCGGCCTGAAGGAGGGAGGGGGCTGTCCTTAGGAAAATAAGGAGCTGCTTGTTTGCCGAATGAAGACAACATCGAGACTGGCTGTGGGCTATTTCTGCCTAAGAATGCTGCCATTCCTCTAGCGCTTGAAGGTTTGCTAGGCCCAAAGTTTGAGAGTACCGGACCTTGAGTATCATCTCCATTGAGGGCTCCCCGCAGACCAGGGAGGAAGCCCTGATGCTGGCTGAGCCCAGGGCCATTTAGGGGCTGGGCATGGAGATCTGAGGGCTTAGCAAAACCACAGCTGTAAGTGTTAATGGCTCAGGCACTGGGAACCATAACCCACCTACCTCTGGACAGCTGGGATCGCAGCCACAAACATCTCTAGCCTTGAGCCATCCACTCATTCATTTCCTCATTCACTTACTCCATTCACTCATTCACTCCCTCATTCATTTATTCGTTTATTCACTGGCTTAAAAACTCATTCATCCACTCATTCATTCACTCACTCACTCATAAACTCATTCATTCACTCATAAACTCATTCATTCACTCATTCATTCATTCACTCACTCACTCATTGTCACTCCCTTGTCCCTTGTTTTCCTACTCTGTATAGAGTTCCAGACTTAAGTCTAAAGACTGGGTTCCCTGCCCGGGAGATCTCATAGTTGAGTTGGTGGGGGATGAGACAATGAATGATAAGGCTAACTCTATTCCAAGCCAGATTGTACACATGAGAGACCCACTAGGGCCTTTGGGAGGGCCAGAGGCTGCTTCTGGCTGGAGGGGGAGGTCAGATTCCAGGTGTCAGGGGTCACGAGCTAGAAAAGAGCTGGGACAACTGAGTCCTGATCCAGCTTGGTGGGGCTTTGGTGCCATGTTGGGGAGAAGGCTAGAGAAGGAGACTGGAGCCAGGTGAAGGAGGGCAGTGCTCATTTAGGGTCATGCAGTAGGCAATACTGAGACGTTGGAGGATGTGGACAGAGCTGGACTTTAGGACAATAATGAAGGAAAGATGAGCCAGGAGGATGAAGGAAGGCCCCAGTGAACTAGCTTGCCACTTGCCCATGAGGTGACCTTGGGAAAAACCTTGCCCCCCTCTGGACTTCAGTTTGCTCATTCATCTCAAAGAAGATGGATTCATGTCTGGATTTCCTCCAACATAACCTGCCAGAGAGACAGGCCCTCAGCTTTCTCCCCTTGGCTTTCTTGGTGAGACTTCTTACTTTTGTACTCCGTCATCATAGCCAATACCACCCACCCTGTGCCGGGCTTCTTTGGAGACTGGGCCAGTGTGACTGAGAGGAAGGAACACTTGGCATGGGTATGCAGACTTTCAGACTTCAACACTCACTAGCCAGGTCACCCTGAGCAAGTCCTTCCTCTTTTCAGCCTTATTTTTCTCCTCTAGAAAATGGATATAATCCCTGAACAGCCTCCTTCACAAGGTTGTTGGGAGAAAAGTACTTTGTAAACTTGAAAGTGCCAGAGGAATTGGAGCAGCTTCTCTGACAGAATGCCAGAAGACCTGGGGGAAGGCCTTCATCACACTGGGAGGGGCGTCCTCCAAGGAGAACTGATGGGAGGTCCTGGACAAGAGCTGTACAGGTTGAGAAGATGTGTATGGAGGGGGTGGGGTGCTCCTGTGTCTTTGGCAGGAGGACCTGGTGGATCTGTTCAGATGTGCAAATGTGCTTGCCTCCATCTATGCTCTGGGAGGCTGGAGTTGTGAAAAGAACCCTGAAAAAGGGGTCGCTGGGCCTGGTTTGGAGTTATGGAGGATGCTCTTCCCCTCTCAGGGTCCCAATTTTCTCATTCCAAAACTTGCTAGTTTCTGAGAGCCTTTCCATCTGCCATTCTGTGATCCTAAATCCCTTTTCCCTTTCCATAGTGAGTGTGTGTGTGTGTGTGTGTGTGAGTGAGAGAGAGGGAGAGAGAGAGAGACAGAGAGACAGAGAGACAGAGACAGAGACAGAGAGACACAGAGAGAGAGACAGAGAGCGTGCGTGTTGTAGGTTGGGAGAGCTGAGTCTTAGGCTAGGTTGACTTTATGGTCCCTCCCGGCTCTAACGTTCTATGATCCTAAATTCTGGGCCTCAGTTTCCCTCTCTATAAAACAAAGTGTGGGGAGGGGGAGAATCCTGAATGGTCTCTAAGGGAGGGCCTGTTGCAGCTCTAAATCCTAAGATGCTCTGATCCTGTTGCCACTGAGGCTGGCATCATTATTGGTTGTCCAAACAATCTAGGCGGCTGCTCAGGGTGTCTTCACTGCCTTAGCTGGGGAGAAAGGAGATGGTTCCTTTGCCCAGAATGAAAAATTGATGAGCTCAATGGGGCTAAGAAAGCCTAGTTCAGCAGGTGGCTCAGGGAGCCTGTGTGGGAAGGGGAGGGGCAGCCTGGGAGGGGCCCTGGGGGAGCCTGCACTGGGGGCTCCCCCCCCCCCCCCCCCCCCTCCCAAGGTCATGCCTGTGGCCCCTGGCCGCGCCCGGGGGCCCCCCCCCCCCCCCCCCCCCCCCCCCCCCCCGCCCTTATTCTTATGCTAAGCTTGCCATCTGCTCGTTCTGGCTGCCCAGCCCCTCCTCCCTCCCAGTCCCCTGGTTTCTAATTGTCCTAGGAGGCCCTGTGGCAGTGTTCTTGATTGGCACTAGAATGGAGCCCCCTGGCTGGGGGCTGGGGTGGGGGGGGGGTGGGAAGGCTGGCTGAATCCTTGGGACTCCTTAGCTTTAGGCTCCTGTGTGGCTGGGCGGAAATGGGGCTGGGCAGAATAGAATCCCAATGGACTGCCCAGCTGTTGGGGATATGTATGTGTCATGTAAATGAGTAGCTTAACAGTACTTGAAAATACACTGACCCTGAAGGCAGAAGCAGACCTGGGTTCTGATCCCAATTCGAATGCTTATTAGCCTTGTGACCCTGAGCAATCCCAGAATCTCTGGGTTGGTAGGGACCTCCCAAATGATTTACTCCAACCAAAAAGTCTTTTTTGGGGAAAAAAAATTTTCTTTTTCAATGAACAAAAATCTACCTTTCCTCTTCCACCCTCACTGGAAAAAAAAAAGGGGGGGGGGAACCAAAGCAAACCCTTGTAACAAACACATATACTCAAGCCAAACAAAGACCTGTATCTTCCATGTCTGGAAAAGAATGTCTCAGTCTGCCCTGCCTCACCTCTGGCAGCAGGTGAGTGGCCTGCTTCAGCAGAAGTCCTCAGGAACTGACTTGGACCTTGTATTGATTTGGGTTCCTAAGTCTTTCCAAAGTTGTTTGTTTTGACAATGTCATTGTTATTGTCTAAATTGTTCCCCTGGTTCTGCTGACTTCATTTTGCATGAATTCATAGCAGTCTTTCCAGGTTTCTCTGAAACCATCCCTTCATTGTTTCTTAGAATACAATAGCATTTCGGCACATGCAATTGCCATAATTTGTTCAGTCATACTCCAATTGATGATCAGCTCCTTAGTTTCCAGTTATTGGCTAACCATAAAAAGAGCGGCTATAAACAATTTTGTGCATGTGAATACTTTCCCTCTTTATTTGAGCTCTTTGGGCTATAGGCCTAATAATTATTGCTGGGTTAAAGGGTATGCACAATTTAATAACTTTAGGGGCATAATTCCAAATTGTTTTCCAGGACTGCTGAACCAATTCACAGCTCCACCAACAATGCATTAATGTACCCATTTCCCTACAACCCCTCTAATATATGTCATTTTTCCTTTTTTGTCAACTTTGCCAATCTGTTGAATATGAGGTGAAACCCTCAAAGATTGTTTTAATTTGTATTTCTCTAATTATTAATGATCTGAGGCATTTTTCATATGGCTTAGTAGCTTGGATTTCTTCCTTTGACAACTGCCTGTTCATAGCTTTTGACCATTTATCAACTGGAGAAATGGCTCTTATATTTATATATTTTAATCAGTTCCTTATATGTTTTAGAAATGAGACTTATCAGAGAAATTTACTGCAAAGACTTTTTCCTTCTAGTTTTAAGTACAAATGATTTTTGTTTGTGGGAAACATTTAAATTTTTTGTAATTAAAATTGCCCATTTTACTTTCTATAATCTTTTCTATCCCTCGTTTGATCATCCATAGATCTTATAGATAATTTCTCCCTTGCTCCTCCAATATGTTTATGGTATTACCCTTTATAGCTGTCATGTACCCATTTGGAGCTTATCTTGGTATATGTTTGGAGATGTTGGTCTATGCCTAGTTTCTGCCAGATTGCTTTTTTTTGTTCCAACAGTTTTTGTCAGAACCATTTGCATATGACCAAGAGTATCCTTAACAAGTGGTCATGCAGCCTTTCCTTAAAAACCTGTAGCTATCGTGTCTCCTTTTAGTCTTCTTTTACCTAAGCTAAGCATCCCATATTCCTTCAGCTGATCCTTATGTGGTATACTCTCCAATCCTCTCATCATTCTAGTCACCCTCTTCTGTTGTCTGTCTTTCCTAAAACGCGGTACCCAGACCTGAACACGGGGTTCCAGATGTGGCCTGATAAGGGCTGACTATAACAAAAGTATTCTGGACATTATGCCTCTCAGTAGAGCCTAAGACATAGTCTTTCTTAGGTGCCATATCATTCCTTTGATTCAGCTTGAACTTGAAGTTCACTAAGACCCCAAGATCTTTTTCAGGTAAATCATTGTCTTGCCATGGTTACCCTTCCTTCTATGTGTTGCTTTGTTTTTTGAACCAAAGGGCAGATCTTTTAATTTATACTTACTAAGTTTCATAAATGGATTTGACCCATTGCTCTAGCTTATTGAGGTATTTTTGGATCCTGACATCTACTGTGTTTGCTATTGGTCCCAGACTTGTGTATCTTAAAGTGTGACAAATGTGTCTTTGTCAAAACTATTGATGAAGCTGTCAGACAGCATAGAGGTGAGTACAGATTCCCAACCAGATACTTCCTTCCAAAATGATGTCATTCCATTCATTATTGCTCTCTGGGTCCAGTCATTCAACTACTTCTTGATTCAAGAATCCTAACTTTACTGTCTTCTACAACTCATCATCTTTTTCCCAGGCACAGGATGAGAAACTTTGTTAAATGCTTGGCTCAAATCTGGGTTTACTATGTCTGTAGTATTCCCCGAATCTTTGAGGCTAGTAACCCTATCCTCAAACAGACATGAGGTTAGTTTGGCATAACCTATTCTTGATGAAGCCAGGCTGGCTCTTCCAAATGCTCACAGGAGTGCTCTAGAATTTTTCAAGCAATGGAAATCAAGCTGGTTGGTCTATAGTTTACTGATTCTATTAGATTTCCCTCATCCCTTTAAAAAAAATTTGGGGCATATCCCTCTTCAGTCCTGTGGAGTCCTTTTTTTCTTCCATGATAGATGCTGTATCACACTCCCTGCAGTGGATATTCCAAACTTACTCTTCTTCCCTCCCCCCTCCCTAGCAAAGAACCTTCACTTCATACTTTACTAGAAAAAAGGGGACATTGGCCATCAGCTCCTTGCTGTCCACTACTCTATACCTTACAAACCCTTCTGCATCATCTGCCTTTCTGTCCTTTGCTCCATGTTGAGAAAAAGGTGACTCTTCTCTTTGTTAAGGCTAGTGCCTGTAACTGAACCCATCCCTTCCCATCTTACTTTGGGAGTTTGCTCCCCTTTTTCATTTTCAAACTCTGTGCCCTGCTTCCTTTCTGGCTGCCTACAAATGTGCACACACACTCCTTCATTCCTCTCTGGACTCAGTTTCCTGCCTTTTGGACATTTTTTGTCATCATGATCGCGAAGCCTTCTCACCCTAGAAGATCGCTGCATCTGAGCAACCTTCCCACCTTAGAAGATCACTCTACCCCTGTGGTCCCTTCTTTTGATTGGTCAGTTCCTTCTGGAACCTCTTTGGTTTTTTTTTAAGACTGAATCTTCCCATGTCACCCATCCTTGAAGTGCATTGGCCCTGAACAGACACTATCTTGTTACTGATCAGCATGGGAGTGTTGAACTTTATTTCCGATACTGGCTGGTTTACTTCTTCTTGGGCAGCCTGATGGCTCCCTACTTCCAGGAGCTCATTAGGTACCTACACCAGGTGTCAGACTTAGTGCCGACAGTCCATCAGCTCAGCTCATTATAGCTCAGAATGATTGAGCTCAGGCAATCCACCAAAAACCAGCATGTGCCATCATACCCAGCCAGAACCTCCATTTTCAGGAAAGTGCCCAGGCCAGCCATGTTCACTCCTTCATTCATCTTTGCTCTCCCCTGTGGACTGTCTGGACTCCTTTCTCCACCCTGTGCCCCAAGGGCCCTTAGGCCTTCTTTCTCCATTTGGGCCCTTCCTATTGTCCCTCCCCTCCACCCCCCTTTTCAGTGTTGTCTTTCTTCACTACAATGGACACTCCTTTCTGGCTAGTTCACTTGACTTGTCTGGACTCTCTTCTTCCTTAAAGCCCTTTTATGTTATCTTGTTCTGTCCTCTACCTCTGGTCTCCTATAAGCCTCCAAACTCCTAGAGAGGCTGCTGGTTCCTCATGGCCTATTCTCTCTTCCATCAGTCATTCAACCAATTTCTCAGTAAGGAAGCAGTTATTAAGCACCTGCTGTGTGCCAGGCGATAACACAGAAACCCAAATGAAATGGTCTCTGCCTCCATTCCTTGAAATCTGACTCAGCTCTCCAGTGTGGTCAGTCTTGCTTAATTTAAGTGCTGAGTGTGCTGGTCTTTGGTCACTCCTTATCCCACTTGGTTTCCAGGGCCATTGGCATCTCTTGGTTGGCTTCTTCCTGGCCTGTCTGACCTTTGCCCCTCTCTTTTTTGCTGAATCATCACCTTTCCCACCCACCCCACCCCCAGCCCTCGGCCTGAGACCTTTTCTCACTTTGTATTCTCTTTCTTGGTGACCTGATCAACTGCCAAGGTGGCAATTATTGGGACCCAGGTGCCCCTCCCTGGCCAGGATTTCCATGTGGGCATGTCATAGGCCTGTCAAGCTCCGAGGGTCCGAAGCAAAGCTTCTTATTCCATCCCCTCTCATCCCTTGCCCCTTCTCTCTTCCGTTGCCTCCACCCTCAATTCCCTGGAGCTGACAAAAGTGCTCCAGTTCACTGTCAACTTGTCCACTTCGGTTACATTGTGCATAGCAATAATACGGGATAAGCCTAGAAGGTTGGTGTGGTGGCAGCTCAGAGGGCCTGAAATGGTGGGTTGACAAATTCGGATTTTTTTATTGCTGGTAGGTTGCTGGTGGTGTGGTTAGAGCACCGGGCCTGGAGTCAAGTAGACCTGAGTTCAAATCTGGCCTCAGATACTAGTTATATGATCTTGGGCAAGTTACATAACCTATTTGCCTCAGTCTCCTCACCTCTAAAATGGGGATAATCACAACATATCCACCTCATCAGAAGTAGATGCTTGTTCTTCTCCCTTCGGGCTGGGCACAGATTCAGATCTATACTTTGTCTCTTCCCCAACTTCAGGAAGCCCATAGCCACTGCTTAAGAAACATTTGCTGAACAGATAGTTGAATGAATGAATATCTCCACTGACAGAGCTAGAAAGACCCTTCATCTAGCTCAGTGAAGTCAAAATCTGATGTCATATTCACTTAGAAAATCACAAATTAACAATACGTATATTGTATTGCATTTTTATTTATTTTGCTAAAACATTTCCCAATTGCATTTTTTTTTTTGCTTTTTAGAGGGGGGGAAGGCAGGGCAGTTGGGGTTAAGTGACTTACCCAGGGTCACACAGCTAATTTTTTTGTGTCAAGTGTCTGAGGCTGGATTTGAACTCAGGTCCTCCTGACTCTAGGGCCAGTGTTCTATTCACTGTGCCACCTAGCTGCCCCCAGTTGCATTTTAATAAGGTTTCAGCAGTGATTTGGTGGCATACCTGTTGGTGAATCTGATACCTCTGATTTAGCCTAGCTTTCTTTTACAGTTTGGGAAACTGAGGCCTAGGTAGGGGAAAGGGACTTAAGATCACAGAATGTCAGAGATCACCCGGAGGAAGAAACTGAGGCAGAGAGGGAAGTCACAGAGTTTCTGCAGCACATTTGGATTCTCCATCATTTTGTGCCATTGCTGGGGCTAGGGTATGGCTTCATTCAGTTCCACCAACAGTCACGAATTGCTGACTCCATTCTGGGCACATATTTGGTGCCAGGGAGGTAAGAAAAACCCAACTTTACCTGTCTGAAAGAAGCTTACATTCTACCGACAGGGAGACAGTGGATGCCTGGAGAAGGGGCTTAATGGGGGTGTGGTGCAGGGGAAGCCAAGGGCTTTGTGAAAATTCAGGAAGAACCTTTTCCTGGGAGCTGAAGAGAGTACTTCTTAACATAGGTGATGTCTAGGCTGAGCTGGGAAGGAAATGAGAGGAAGGAGGGCAGTGCAAACCTGGGGGATACATGTAGGAGGGGAGGGAGGAGAGGAGAAAAGAGGAGGGGGAGAAAGGGAGGGGGGAAGAAAGGAAGGGGAGGAGAGGGAGGGGGAGAGGGGAAGAAGAAAGCAGAAGGGAGGAGGAGGAGGGGGAGGAACTTACGCTTCTACAGCTTTCTTGGTGCAGCACTAAACTATATTGTCATGTTTGGGTCTCACTGCAGCCCTCTGAGGTAGATGCCACAAGTGCTATTAGCCTAATCTAACAGAAAACTAAGGCTTCAAGCAGGGGAGTGACGTGGTCAGGGCACACAGTAGACCATTAGCTGAGGTAAGAGAGGCCAGTCCCTAGGTGCTAGAAGGGGAGGGGGGAGTGAAGGACAGTGTGGAGGTGTGTCCTGCAAAGGGTGCTTGGGCTGATCACATGGGCAATTCTTGTCTTGCAATGGGAAAGGAAAAAGTTTTGAAGTCTTCTCAGAAAGCATGGGGGGGGAGGGGAGATAGACAGACAGACACAGACACACACACAGAGACAGACATACATAAAGACAGAGACACATGCAAAGACAGACACAGAGAGATACAAATAGACAGACATACACACACAAAGACAGACACATACAGAGACAGACACAGAGACACACAGATAGACAAGAGGCATACACAGACATAGACACACACATGGAAACAGACAGACATACACACATGCAGAGACAGACAGACGCAGATACACAGAGAGGCATACACATATAAAGACAGACAGACACACATACAGAGACAGACACAGACATAGAGACATACACAGACAGACAGACACATAGACACACACATGGAGACAGACATACACAGACACACACACAAA
>NW_027187307.1:180643-283789 GCF_028583685.1 Petaurus breviceps papuanus
AGTCATGGGATCATCCCTTGGCCGAGCTGGAAGGGTCTGGGTTTGTGGGCTGGCCGGCAACCTTTCAAATGACAATTTCTCTGAGGAGCAGAAGGCAGGTGCAAAGCTTCCTGGGAAGAGCCCTGGGCTGGGCCCTCTGGAGACATGGCTCCACTTCCTGGCAAGTCCCTTCCCATCTCTGGGCCTCCCTTTTTCCCTCTGTGAACTACAAGATGCTCCGAGGTAACTGGCCCTTGCCCCTCTCTGGCCCTGTCTCCCCAGCTCTAAAGTGGAGAGGTTTCAGTAACTTTAAGGTTTGCCAAGGGCTTTAAATGTTCTTTCATTTGATTGTGACAACAACTCCTTGAGGTAGATGCTATTATTCCTATCTTACAGATGAGGAAACTGAGACCAGGAGAAGTCAAGTGATTTCCCCAGGGTCACACTAAGTATCTGAATCAGGGTTTGAACTAGAGTCTCCTTAACTTCTGGTCTGGTACTCTACACACTGAGCTGCCGGGAGCTCTAATGTCTCTTTCTGCCATTAATATTGATCACTTTCTTTCTTTGGGCCTCAGGTCCCTTGTCTGTCAAACAGGCAGGGGTGAGAGTAGGTGAAGCTGAAGGTGCTTTCCTACCTTAGAGAAGCTGGGGTGTTTAGTGGGGAAGCTACTGAGAAGGAGGGAGAGTTCTCTGCAGAAAAGGCTGAGGCTGGGCAGTGATGTTGGATCGAATCCAACTGAGATAAAAAAAAAATCTCTCTTTTCAAGTAGCTATATAGCAGAATCCTTGAGCCTGCCCGTGTGCTCAGCAGAGATTCTTCCTGGGAAAGGAGGCCCCCTGAGGGTGGAGGGACCCCGTGATTTTCCACCTATCTCTGAGCTGAAAGGGGCCCCAGACAGCAGCCAGTCTAGTCTCTGGCTGACAGTCTTCATCTCTCGAAATATCCTTGGTCAGCTACTGACTGGTACTTGGGGAATCGTGTCATTATATTCCCCAAGGGAAGGCAGCAGCCTCTGTCCTCCCTTTCATGGCCTTTCCTTGGCTCCTTGGAACTAGTCCCTGGCCATTTTCCCCATTAGGCCTCAGGGCCAAGGTCATTGCCTTCTGTTGTCCCAGGCTTGGTTTCTTTCCTTGACCTAGGGAGCTTGGGCTGGCTCTGGGTGCCACCCACACTCTTCTTGACCAGCAGCTCAAATGGGGAGGCAGGCACTTTGGCTTCCATTTCTGGCTCTGCCACTACCTAATTATACCCTTAGTTAAGTGGCTTCTTGCTGGACCTCAGTTTCCCCCCAAGGGCCTTGATTCCAGCTCTTCCTCTCTAGGCCTCAGTGTGTTCCGCAGTGTGGTCTCTGATGCTTCTGCCTCCTTGCCCTTGCCTGGATGGCATATCCTACAATGCCAGACTTGGACCAACCCCAGAGAGTGCCTCCTGTCCCATGGAGAGCATGGAATCGGGGAAGGGACTATGCTGCTTGTTCCTGATAAACTCTAGGTGTGTCTCTGGATCTGAGACACATAGACGCACACACATTCACACACGCACACCCACAGACACCCACACATGCACAAAACTCACACACACGCACACACTTTCACACACACGCACACACACATACGTTAGGTCCTGCTGTGGGGTTGTCAGGACAACCAGAACTCCAGGCGTCTCTGTGTAGTGCTCCCATCACCAGCCTAGCCAATCCCCAGACTTGGCTCTCAACAAAGCCAAGCCCAGCCAATTGTGGGGGAGGAGGGTCTGATTGAGCCTGCCATCACTGAGGCCCAGAGAGGGGAGCTCAGCATCACAGGGTGTCAGAGACAATTGAGCCCAACTTCTTTATTTTACAGAGCAGAGCACTGAGGCACAGATAGAGGATTAAGTATTTTACAATTTAAGAGCCGGAATCAGGTCTGTAAATACCTTCAAATCTAACCCTGTCATTTTCCAGGGAAGAAAATTGAGGCTAGAAGAGGGGGAGCCATTTAGGAACATCCCAAAGATCTCAAAGCTGGCATCAGTCCTCCTAGAGACCATTGGCTCAAACTGCTTCATTCTACAGATGGGAGAAACTGAGGCCCAGGGATGGAGAGACACTTAGGATCACAGAGGCTCAGAGCAGAAACCAAGAGTCTTAAAGACCATCAGGGTGGAATCAGGGACCTTAGAGGCTTGTGGGTCTATTGCTGTCATCTTATAGAGGGAAACTGGTCCAGAGAGAAGGCAGGCAACATTTCACATCCTGGGATATTAGGCTTGGAACCAGAACCTTTAAGAGTATATCTGGGTCCAATTTGGTCATTTACAGAGAGGGGAACTGAGGTCCAGAGAGGCAGGCCTTTAGGAAGAAACCTCAGAGAAGGAATCAGGGCCCTTGGGTCCATTGTTCAAATAAAGAAACTTAAGACTCAAAGGGTAGAAGGCAGGGGTGGGGAATCTGCAGCCTTGAAGCCACATGTACCCTTCCAGGTCTTCAAGTGCAGCAAAGTTTGGATTCCGGCAGAGGGCTGCACTTGAGGACCTAGAGGGCCACATGTCCTTGAGGTCACAGCTTCTCCACCCTTGGTATAAGAAATGGAAACAACACTTGACGGTCATTGGTTCCAACCCTATAATTTAAGGAGATGGAAACTGAGACCTAGAGAGGGAATGTTTGGGAAGAAATGTTCTCAGACTAAGAATTGGGGTCACCAGAGATAATGGACTCCAAATGCCTAATTGGTCTTGGATTGCTGTGTGTTTCCTACATTAGCATTAGTAGAAGGCTGGGCTACTCCAAGATCTCTATCTGGGCAAACCACAAAGGTAGTGAGTTCTCTAGTATGCAGGTGGAGGGCATTTGGGCACAGCACCCCCAGCGATACTCGCCTTGCCTAGGTTTTTGTCTGGTTTAGTCATAATTCATAATTCACTTGGTTCATGCCCTCATTCCTACAGAATTCAATCTCTTTTCAAACTTTGTCTGACAAGAAGGGATTGCTCACTCACATGCAGATTAAAAGGACCCTTTAATATAGGGAAAATGAAATTTAGAATGTTGACTTTAAAACTAGCAAGTTCTGAACTCTTAATTCCCTCTCCCTTCTTCTGTTCCTGGCATTTCCCAGGCACACCCAAAGACCAAAGGCTGGGGATGGCCACGGTCTCAAGTGGACAGGGTGTGGATGTGGAGCGGCTTCAGTCTCATTCCTGCCACCCATCCACCTGAGGCCTTCACAGCTGTGGCTCATGGCGTTCATTTGGGGACTCTGGTGGCCTCGGAGTCCCCATGGATCACCTGAAGGAGGTACCTGTCAGTCTTGGGAGCTTCTCTGTCTTGTCCCAGATCTGAGCATCAGGAAGATAACAGACAGCTGCCTTGGCAGCCTCCTCTCCACTCGCCTCTCTGCACCTTCCTGTATGAGCTCTCCTCTGAGAGCTTCTAGGGCTCCAATGTAACATTCTTGGGAGGACAAGTGGCTCCCTCCTTTCCAGATCTAGCTGGGCTTTTCCTTCCCTTTCTCTGCTGGCTAATTTGGGCCCCTTCTTTCAACGTCCTGGAAAGGATCAAGTGCCTCTCTTTCCACCTCTGAGCCAGTTTCCCCCCTCTTTGAAGCCTCCTGCCTATTTTCATTAGGAGCCCTTCATTCTCCCTGACAACCTGGAGTGTGGAGAAGTGGTCCTCTAGTCTCTTTGTTTTCCTCTCTAGGAGGGAGATCTGCCTCCATCCACTCCTTTGACTGTGGTGACACAAACATCACACTTGATGCAGGGCACTGCCCAGCTTCCCTATCTATTGTCCATCGTGGTAGAGACCTTCTCTCTTGTTTCTTGGACCTACTTCACAAATACAAGATGGGAGAGACATGATTAGACAACAGCTGTTCTGGAAAAGCGCTGGGCTGTGGCTGGGTTGTGGACTGCAAGCTTATAAGGGAATCTGGAGGTGGAAGGTAGAAGAAACCAATGTGATAATCTTCGACTGGGCTTCCCAGAAGAGGGAGGTAACAGGCCCACTGTTCTCAGGCCTCATCCTACTTCATCTGGAACATTTTGTTCAGCCCTGGGTTCCATGCTTTAAGGACATTGGTTTCTTCCACCTCCCACCTCTGCTCCCTGCCCTCTGCCCTGTCCTCTTTGATCCTCAAACACAAATAGTCTGTCTCCCAGATGCAGACATTTTCCCTGGCTGGCCTTTCCTGGCCTCCTTCAGATCTCACCTTCTCCAAAAAGCCTTTCCCAATCTTGTTAATCTCAGTGCCTTCTCTCTGAGACTGCCCCCAGTTTAACCTGTATACATCTTGTCTTTTGCTTCCCCTATCGGACTTGGGAGCTTCTTGAAACCAAGGGCTGTCTTTTGTCTTTCTTTGCATCTCCAGTGCCAGCATAGTGACTGGTATGCAGCTGTCACTTAATAAATGCTTCTTTGAGAAGTTGGAGAATTTCTAGAGGAGTAACCAGGATGGTAAAGGATCTTGAGTCCATGTCATGGCAATATTGGTTGAAGCAACTGGGCCATTTTGGCCTGGAGAAGACTCAGAGGGGCCATGACAGATTTCTTCAAGTCTCTGAAGGACTGTTGTGTGAAGGAGAAATTGTGGCCAAATTCCTCAAACTCAGGAGTGTCCCAACTTCCTTGCTCTCTTCTTCAGTCATCAAGTCCTAAACCACAGTTAGTTTGATGAGCTAACATCATTGTGTCCTAAACCAATTCTGGCTTTGCTTTTTTACTTCTAGTTCTGGGGAAGTAGATTTGTGAAGAGGGAGGCCATCTGATCTCTGAGTGGCTACTGGGCTAGCCTTGGCCTGCTTGGATCTGGAGGTCAGAAGCAGGCCCAGTGAGTGGGAACTACAGAGAGGCTACTTTAGGCTAGAAGTCAGGAAAACTCCCAAGAAGGAGAGCTGGGCCCAAGGGATGGACTTCCTCGAGGTGGCAGCTTCCCCGTCCTTGTGAAGGGCCTCCAGAAGGGCCCTGTCTTGGTGTCTTTGACAGTTTTCTGTAATGTTTCTCAGGGGCCCTTTCCTGGTGCCTTCTCCATAAAGAGAGATGTCTCCCTCATAGCATTTCATAAGAATATTCTTAGCCAGTTGTTTGTGCTTTCCAATGGCCTGGGTAATTGACCTCTATCTATAGTTTCTGGTTTTCTATAACCTAGAAGAGAAGACGACCTGTGGCTAAACAGAGCGGACACTTGGCACCGTACGGGACTTCCTTGGCTACATCTCCTTCAGTGATTCAGGGCCTTTTTAAAAATATTCTGTCATTTTAATGTTTACAAACCAGTCTTTGAAAGAATTCTCTATAGCAGAGAGCAGAGTTATTTCTATCCCCCTTTTCCAGATAAGAAAACTGGGGGACAGAGAAGTGTCTGTGATCTACAGCTTGTACCTGTTGGAACGTGCTTTTGAAACTAGACCACCTGACTCGAAGTCCTCTGCTTCTTTATTATTATTATTTTTGGTTTTTTTGTCGGCTCTTTTTTAAAATTAAAAAAAAATTTGGTCTTTATTAATTTATTCATTTACTTTTAGTTTATAAGATTCAGTTCCACACTTCACTGAGTTTCAAATTTTCTTCCCCTTCCTTCCCCCTTCTCCCCCCCCCCCCATAGCGGCATACAATCAGGTATGTTCTGCAGATATTTTCACATTAGGCATTACTCAGGTTATAAAGAAGGACTGTATCAGATGGAATGAACAATGGGAAAGAGGAAACAAAACCAAACAAGAAAAAAGAAAAAGATCAGGTAATTAATTTGCTTCAATCTGGATTAAACTCAGTTCTTTCTAGCTCTTTCTCTGAATGTAGACATCTCTCTCTCCATCATGAGTCTTTTGGGGTTGACTTATATCACTGCATTGCTGAGAAGAGTCCAGTCTATCAAAATTGGTCATCACACATACGTTGTGTCTGTAATTGTGTACAAATTTCTCCTGGTTCTACTCTTCTCACTCAGCATCAGTTCATATAAGCCTCTCTAGGTAGATATGAAGTCCACCTGTTCTTCGTTTCTTATAGCACAATAGTATTCCATTACATGCATATACCATAACTTGTTCAGCCATTCCCCAATTGATGGTCATCCCCTTAATTTCCAATTCTTTGCCACCACAAAATATAAATATTTTTGTACATAAGGTTCTTCCTCCCACTTGTATAATCTCTTTGGGATACAACTCTAGAAGTGGTATTACCAGGTCAAAGGGTATGAAATTATTTGTAGCCGTTTGGTCATAGTTCCAGATTGCTCTCCAGAATGACTGGATCAGTTCACAACTCCACCAGCAATGCATTAGTGTTCCAATTTTTCCACATCCTCTCCAGCATTTGTCATTTTCCTGTTTTGTCATATTAGCCAATCTGACTGGTGAGATGTGGTACCTCAGAGTTGTTTTGATTTGCATTTCTCTAATCAATAGTGATTTAGAGCATTTTTTCATATGCTTATAGATATCTTTAATTTCTTCCTCTGAGAACTGCCTGTTCATATCCTTTGACCATTTATCAATTGGGGAATGTCTTGTATTCTTATAGATTTGACTCAATTCTCTGTATATTTTAGAAATGAGTCCTTTATCAGAGACTTAGGTTATAAAAATTCTTTCCCAATTTCCCACTTCCCTCTTAATCTTGGTTACATTGGCTTTGTTTGTACAGAAACTTTTCAATTTCATGTAAACAAAATTATCCATTTTGCATCTTATAATGCTCTCTAATTCTTGTTTGGTCATAAAGTCTTTCCCTCTCCATAAATCTGACAGGTAAACTATTCCTTGCTTTCCCAGATTGCTTACAGTATCAGCCTTTATACCTAGATCTTGTACCCATTTAGACTTGATTTTGGTATATGGTGTTAGATAATGGTCTATGCCCAGTTTCTGCCACACTATATTCCAGTTTTCCCAGCAGTTTTTGCCAAATAGTGAGTTCTTATCCCAAAAGCTGGAGTCTTTGGGTTTACCAAACAGTAGATTACTATATTCATTGACTGCTGAGTCTTGTGTACCTAATCTATTCCATTGATCCACTACTCTATTCCTCAGTCAGTACCAAGTAGTTTTGATGACTGCTGCTTTACAGTACAGATTAAAATCTGGTATGGCTAGGCCACCTTCCCTACAATTTCTTTTCATTAATTCCCTTGATATTCTGGACCTTTTGTTCTTCCAAATGAATTTTGTTACTATTTTTTCTAGCTCTATAAGGTAGTTTTTTGGTAAATTAATTGGTATGGCACTAAATATGTAATTTAATTTAGGTAAAATTGTCATTTTTCTTATATTAGCTCGACCCAGCCACGAGCAATTGATGTCTTTCCAATCAGTTAGATCTGACTTTATTTGTGTGAAAAGTGTTTTGTAGTTGTGGTCATATAGGTCCTGGGTTTGTTTTGGCAGGTAGATTCCCAAATATTTTATAATGTCTACAGTAACTTTAAATGGGATTTCTCTTTCTATCTGTTGCTGTTGGATTTCATTAGAGATATACAGGAATGCTGAGGATTTATGTGGGTTTATTTTATATCCTGAAACTTTTCCAAATTTGTTTATTGTCTCAAGTAGTTTTTTACTTGATTCTCTAGGATTCTCTAAGTATATCATCATATCATCCACAAAGAGTGATGACTTGGTCTCTTTGCCTAATTTGATTCCTTTGATTTCTTTTTCTTCTCTAATTGCTACTGGTAACATTTCTAGTACCAGATTGAATAAGAGGGGTGATAGTGGACACCTTTGTTTCACCCTTGATCTTATTGGAAATGTTTCTAGCTTATCCCCTTTACATATAATACTTTGGGATACAACCCTAGAAGTGGTATTGCTGAGTCAAAGGATAAGAAATGGCTTTAAATAGATGCTACTTATTATTTTAAGGAATGCTCCATTTATTCCTATACTTTCTAGTGTTTTTAATAGGAATGGATGTTGTACTTTGTCAAAGGTTTTTTCTGTATCTATTGAGATGATCATGTGGTTTCTGCTAGTTTTATTGTTGATATGATCAATTATACTGATGGTTTTCCTAATATTAAACCATCCTTGCATTCCTGGATTTATTATATTATTATATTATATATAATATTATCTATTCCTAGGATTTATTAATCCTACCTGATCAAAGTATATTATTCTTGTGATAAGTTGCTGTAGAGTGACTCAGTGTGTTAATTTTGTTTATCACATGTTGCACGCACACATAGCAACAGTGTGTCCATACCATTGGCGTATAGGCAAGGAAACACCAAAGGGCAAAAAAAAAGGCAGTCAGAAAACACGTTCTCTTCCTTCCCATTTCTCTAGCATCAGCCGGACTTAGGCTGCTTGTTGGCTGGGTGGTTCTAGGCCTTTGTTCTTGGCCTGTACCTTTCTATCCTGATATTTAGTGTAGGCTGATTATCAGCATCCTCGAACCTTCAGGCCTGGTTCTGGCAAGCTTGTGGCTCCTTTGGACACTGTCCCCTCAGCTGAATGAAACACTGGACAGGAGCTGTCAGGGAGGTCAGATCCCACCCGTGGTTTGGTGAGGTCTCCTCCAGGCTGAGATTGACTTGCAAGGAGATGACAGTACACAGTGTCTCTCTCACCTGAATTGTCACATTTTCAATTATTATCCAGCTTTGACATTCTCTTTCCAACTGGTGAGTCATCTCTTTAGAATCTAATTGATTGACTGTCCATCACTCCTTTCTTCTTGCCTCACTGTGGAGTCCAACTCACTCCCCCAGGGAGTGCTTACAGTGCAATAGTCTCTGTGGGCCTTGTCAATGGGCAAGTTGTTCAATCTCTCCCTTACTTGGTCTGAAATAGCTTTCCATTGGTGTTACCGTCGCTGAATCATGGACTGGCAAATGCAATCTGTTTCAGCTTATCATTACTCTCCTTGTACAAGACTGCTTGTGAATATGTCTGGTATTTCTATAAAGGACAAAGGGCTTGCTTGGATCTGCATAAGCCAACCATGATGTGAGTGAGAGAGAGTAATGCATGCATGGAGTGGACCAGGTCTTTAAAAGCTTGTTCATGTTTGTTATTACAAGGATATCCGAAGAATTTCAGAGTCTTTATATCAAACAGATCTTTCTTACCCTTATGTTCCTGATTCTCCTCTATCATTTATCCATGAGTGAGATCATTGAGGGCTTCAGAAACAGCAACAGAGTTCTTTGAAAATTTGCCGTAATATCCACCAAGTGCTAAAAATTAATTCCTTAAGTCTCAAAGGTTTGTCATGTTGAGTACTTCTCTTTGCTTTAAGCCAGTGCTCACACCTTGATGGACCACACCACGGCCTCTCTATTTTACAGAACAAGATTTGTCAGTTGACAATTTCAGACACTGCTTCAAGCCAATTCATTGCTTATATCATTACTGTTCTCCCAGAATTTTTCCAAAGACACCGAGGCCGGTTTATGTTCTCCACCACCTTATCCATAAGCCTTGCACAAGGGGCAGGTACTCACACTCACACTGGAACATGAAAACTGCCTTCTTGTTGCCCCTTACCAAAGCGATCTTCTAGAATTAGCTGCCTGTGTCTAGTGCCAGGGGATCTCAAACTTTTGGCATGGTATCGGGGATCATTTTAGTTCTCTTGGTCAAAGTCTAGCAGTTCTCTTTCTCCCCTCGTCCCTCAGTAGGGACAATGCATATGGTGCTACTAACCAGCAGTTCCTTCGGAGGGTTTTGAGATCTGCTGTCACAGATGTGAGAATTTTCCTCAATCTCTTGAGAAAGTTGGGAGTCGGCCAGGTAGGTCTGGTGGATTGCTGATATACTGGGAGCATGTTCATCCTCTCGCTTAGCTTTTCCAAGCAGGTCCTTCTAGTGTTCAGGCACCAAGTGGTCACCAAAGGCCAGCTTGTCCTGGGGGACTCTGTGCTTGTATGATGGGCTCCTGCTACTTGTTCCTGTGTTCTTGTGAGCTCCTGTCCAGGTGTTCAGGTATCATGCTCTAGCCTCCTTCTATTTACCGAGTTCTGCTGATACTTGGGTGGGCTGGAGATAGTCCCAATCTGTTTCAGTATCCTGTAGATACTGACTTTCTTAGTGAACTTCTGCATTACTGCAATGTAGCCCAAGTCATGCAGCTCACAGAGTCCTAGCCTTGTTTTCAAATGTCACATGACTGAAATGCAATTGTCACTTGGGAAACGGTCCAGCGCTTGCAATTAGACACTCTGCATCTGTGATCTGCACAGATGCTATTGCTTAAAATCCTGTGAGGCCAGGTGGAATGGGCCCACCTTAACAATGAGTCTGATGTGACCTCTGTCCCTTGCCCTGTGCTCATTTCCAGAGGATTCAGACCCACCAACTCTGCATTCCTCTCTCTCCAGAGCGTCCTTCACCTATCTGCAGCTCTGAAGATAGATCTGCTTCTGCCATTGTGGGCTGTGATCTCCTGACTCTACTTCTCTGAGGAATGGTTCTGTGCCCTGTTCCATCTCTGCAGACTTTCTGTAATCCCTTGAGTCTGGGCAACAATGGTGGCTGGTCTTTTGCCTTGTTTTTGCGGCCCATGACTGAACAGATTTTTCTGGGGCCAGCTGAAGTCAGTTTTCTGTGGTACCCGCTCTTTTCAGGCCTGGCCCTGACATTAATCTTGATCTTTCTAGCAATTGCTTGGAGTTCAGTTATTTCTCTTCTCTCTATACCAGCTCCCCGTGTAGAGCAGACCTCTGGCCACTTGGATCAGTCTGACCTTGCCTGCTTTCTTGCCCCTGGGTCAGTAGGAGTCTATTGTGGACTTTTCATTTGCATTACAAAGTCTGGGGGCCTCTCCCTTTTGTGCCGGTAACTGGAAAGCTGCCCATCCTCTCCCAGAGGCTGCATATGCATTTCCTCACCTTGTGGCCCAGTCCTAGCTTCCCAAGTTCCTTCTCTTGGGGAAAAGGGGCATTTCCTGAGAAGATTCTTAATTGGGAGCCGGGCTACCCCTGGGGGAGGGGGCAAGCAGCCTGAGTAGCATCTGCAGGCCTTTTCAGTTGATCCAGTGGCAAAGCTTCCCTGCCCATTACAGGTTGTGTTGGAACTCTTCAGAGAGAAGCCAAGTGATGAGCTCCCAAGTACTCCACCTACTGTACTGTCATTACACCAGGAAATTTGAGGACGGTTTACAGAAAGCCAGGCAGGTATTGGGTGCCTCTTCTCCCATTTCCCCAAATCATTCCCATTATCCTTCCATGCTCTTACATTGAACTCTATTCCTTCAAGTTTCTATGTAATATGTTTCTAAGGTTTTGACCTTCATTTTGTGCAATGCTAATGAAAACTGGCCCGGAAGCAATGGTAGGAAAGCATCCCACTTCTCCATACAGTGTGATGGTATGATGATGACAAACTCTAAAGCAAGAAGCATATTGGGAACTCAGTGTACCCCACACTGAAACGATACTGTCCAGCCCCAGCCATGAGATCTGTCCCTCCTTCTGCTAATGCGGGACTATTTGCAGTTGGGATTCAGAGTAGTCCCGACTTCTCCTGGGGCCACCAGATAATTCCTTAATCATCATTGGGAGTCCAAAGGGACATGCCAGGTTGGTCAGAGAGAGGGAATCCCACTGGGAAAAAAAGAAATCAGCCAGTGAAGGGAAAAAAAAAAACTTCCAAGAAAAACCCTGGTCTGGGAAGCTTTTAGGTAGGGAAGTGGGTTCAAGGTGGCTACTTAAACTTCTGGGATATCTGGGTAAGTGGGAGCTTGTGCTTAAGGGAGGTTTTTTGGTAGTTCTAGCAGGGAGGGTGGGTGTGAGCAGCATCGAATTTCTGGTCTTGAGCCACCAGCTCAGTACTAACAAAGTATGGCCTCAGTTACTCCATCTGGGTTTCCTTCTAGTCTAAGAGGTATGAAAATTCCTATTGTGGGTCATAACGAACTTAACTCATTCTCCCAGAACTATGAGACTAAAATAATCTCTTTCATAATGTTACATGACCAAAAAGGATTAGCTATTTCGAATGGATTTTTCAAATACAATGAAAATGAAATTAAACGTGCTGTCTTTGACCTGTGAGTTTGATGGGGGACGAGATCCCAATAGGTTCAGCAGGAATTCTGATCTTATCTAAGACCAGAAAACCTGCAACATCGTCTGGAAAGAATTCAAGGTCTCAGGCTTAATTGGAGTGAGAGTTGTAGAAGTTTATTGTTACGCTTCCATGAGAAGTGGGCAAGAGTCCTTTAGGGAACCTGCGAGTGAGAGGGGTACATGCTTTTACCTTTGAAGGGTAGGACTGCCATTGTCAGGGCTGACCTGACGGGAGGGGCCTCAGTGCATTGACAAAGGTCAGAGCTGACCCAGAGGAGCATGTGAATAGAGAGTTTAGATTAGATTTGGGCCAGGTTGAAGGAGACAAAAGGCAAGGACAAAGGAGGGTGTGGGCCAGGCCCAGAAGAAATGAAGAGATTAAGTAAGAACAAAGGGGTCACAGGGTGTTGCCTAGGTGGAGTGTGGGATAGGGAGAAGGGGCAGAGCTCAAGGATGGGAAAGGACAAATTGCAGTTACAACTTCACTGACTGCTTTTACAAGTTGGTTTCACAAATTGATCTAGACCCCAGGTACCCCATCAAGTTGACACTATTCCCAGTGAGGTCTGAACTTTTCAATATCCCCACTCATTGGGCTGTCTCTGATGTTTCCTCAGTGCCTCCAGAGGCCATATTAGGAGAGGATCGATTGGCCCCCGATCATTTGGCTCTCAAAGGCATAGGGAGAGGTCTTTGTTTAATTCCCTGCAGTTTCTTCTTAAGGTCCGTCTGTACCTGTAATGACTTCCTGCCGCCACTTGTATTTATCCCTGTAACCCTCGGTGTCAGCCAAAGCCCAGGCTGGTCACAAGACAGATGCTGTCACGTCTTCTCCACCAGGTCTCTACAGTGTTTGACAGGGGTCCTCTTGAGAAGGAGGAAGGCAAGTAGGGGAGAATAGGGCATCTTAACAGGCAATAAGAAGGAAGCAGGTGGCAAAGGAGAGAGTGAATAGCTAAGGAGCCATCTTCTGGTGTGTTCTTCCGAAAGCAGAGTGGCTTTCCAAACCTCCTCCTCATGAGACATTCAAATGACCAGAGGCAACTGCTTTGACTTGAAATGACTCAGACTATTTGCTTGCACATATCCCACTTTTCTTGGGCACCTGCTCATGGCAGAAAGTTGCACAGGAAGACAAAAGCCCTGGCCAGGTGGGTGTTAGTAGAACAGTTGAGCTAGTGAGGGCCACGAGGACACGAAAAGTCAGGTCTAAATCAGGGACTTTAGAAGCCACTGGCTCCACTCAGTTATTTGAAGACAGAGAAACAAACATGGTGGGGAAAGGGGAGAGCCTTGTAGAAAATTTTAGCAGCAATCATCACAGAGGATGAATCGGGACCCTTAGACACTATGGGGTAAAAACCTCTCCTTATTTGAAGGAGGAAGCTGAGGCTCAGAGGAGAAAAAGGCACTGGGGTTCACAGACAAGATTAGGATCAGACCACTGAAAAACTATGGGCTCTACCCTTGTAATTTAAAGAGAGGCAAACTGAGGCCCAGAAGGGCGATGTCCTCTAGGTGGAGATCTCCTCATGAAACCAGAAGCCAGAGCTCAAAAGCTCCCGTGGAATTAGAGACCACCATGGCCAGCCCTTGGTTCTAATTTTGAGGACAAAGAGACCCTGGAGTGGATGCGCTTAAGGCCTCCCCAGTGTAGTGGCAGAACAAGAATCAGGAGTCTTGGCAATTACCTGGCCCCACTCAGTTATTTTAGAGGGATAGAAGCTTAGACCTTTAGGGGGAAGGCATTGCGTTTCAGCCCCAGAATCAAGGCACTTAGAGATGATTTGATCCAACATGGTCATTTAAAGAAAGGCAAAGCGAGGCCTAAAGAAGGGCATAGTTTGGAGGTAGCGGTTTCAGGAAATGAGACTGGAGAGTCCAAAGGGAGAAAACCCCGAGCAAAGAATGGCCCCTTCAGGAGCTCAGGGAATGAAAGGTGGAGTCAGGGCAATCACCAAGCCAGGCATTTAAAGAAAGGGAAATTTAGGCTCCAAGCATAGGAAAATGGGGGCATGGGGACCTCCAGACCTCAGACACACTACTGGCCGAAAATCTACTCATTAAAAACCTGAGGAAATGGAGAGCAGCATAGGAGAAGGTATTAACTGTGAAGAGAATTCAGGGTTGGAATCAGGGCATTTACAGGACATCAGATTCAACCAAAAACTTAAGAAAAGCCAACTTGAGGAGAGAATGAGGAGATGGGGGGAGGTCTTGGGAAAAAAAATCTCACAGACTAATCCAGAGAGATCTTTGCTGGAACTGAAAGAAATGAAAAAAGAGGAATATTGGCCATCAGGGCTGGGAACACGAGGCCAGGAGTGGAGGAAACACCCCGGACCTTTGTTCTCTTTATAGGAGAACAATATAGGAGTCTTACCAGGTTTCTTTTGAAGGAAGGGAAACTGAGGCCCTGAGAGGTTAGAGCAGGGCTGGGGTACTACAGTTACGAGGCCACATGCAGCCCTCTAGGTCCTCAAGTAGGGCCGTTTGACTCCAAACTTCACAGAACGAATCCCCTTCATAACAGGATTTGTTGTGTAAAACTTGGACTTTAAGAAAGGACAAACATTAGGGATGCAGACAGAGAAGCATGGAAACACTTAGATGAACTGATCCCACTCATATAAGTGGAAAGAACAGCCACCAAACAACCCAAACTGAATACTGAGGGACTTTAAAGACCACATTTGGCCAACAAACAAAGAGATCTGAACAGATATCTCTCCCGACTCCTTTAGGCAAATGGAGCAGGGGAGGGCCATGGGTCTGCAACCTGCACACAAGTGCGATTTTTTTTACATGCTGATTATTTTAGCTGAAATTTTTTCTTCCTTTTTTTCTTTATTATAAAAGAAGACTCTGGGAGTAGGTACTTGGCAGGATATGTAGGAAATGTAGGTGATGGAAAACCAAAACTTGTTAGTAAACACTTAGGGAAAATATCATGGCCACTTGTGGATACAAAAACGTCCCAATTCAAGAGATGAATATCTGGAGACCCAGATAAGAGAAGGTCCATTGGGTCATAGGACATCAAGGCGTTCCAGTACACTCTTTCTAGCTCTGTGTTTTAAAGGGAGGTAAACTGAGAGAGAGGCTGTCTTGGAAGGGATGATCCCAGTTCGGCCATCAGGCAACCTTGAAGTCAAAATGTATCCTTGTTTAAAGGTAGAAAACGAGGCCCAGGGAGGAATGAATATGAGTACCGGGGTTTATGGGTATCTAGCTGGAACTGCATTATTTCAAGACTACTCTGGCCAGCCCTGTCATTAAAAAGGAAAGAAACTGAGGGGACATGGTGGCAAGACTTCGGAAGACATAACTTTGGATGACAGTTGGGCAACCTAGGGTCCAAACAGGGTCCAAATATCTCGTTGTATAAAGCAATAAGTTAAGACTCAGAGAAGAATGAAACCTCAGGATCACCAGTGGTTAGGACTGGAGTTGGGGTCTTTAGAGACCATGATATCAATATAATTTTAACATTTTCTAATATTGAAATTTATCGATAGATTTTGTCTTCAGATAATTGTATGTCTTCCCTTTCCCCTACCCAGAGATTCATCCCACATAAGAAAGAATAAACAAGCAAGAGGAAAGAAGCAATTTTGAAAATTTACCCACTATAAGATAATGATGATGGCATTTGGATCACACTTTAAGCCTCTTTTTTCCATTTAGTCCTTGTAACAGCTCAGTAGGCCCAGTCACACATTCTGAAGGAGGATTTACACCCAGCTCTTCCAGACTTTGAGCTTAGGACGTTAGCATATGAAGGGATCTACCTCCAGGTCCCATACCTTGGTACACTTTTGCATCTTTTTCAAGGGCGGGTTTGGGCCTTATAATTGACCAAGGGCCAGTCACTTGTTAGGCCTGTTCCTCAGTCTCCATATCTGCAGAGGAGGTTGGACTCCTCCTACCAGCTGGAAATCAATCACTAGGACCCTAATTACAATCTCAGATTGTTTAAAGTAGTATTGGCTCTTCTTTGCACTTACGTTTTAATCCTTTTTTATAAAGTGAGAGGAACTGAGTTTTCGAGAGTGTCTGTGGGTACATTGGGAACAAATGTTTTTAGATGAAGTGTCTGGGCTCTTAGAGAATGATTGGGCAAAATGTTTTCTTATTCAAATAGATGAGGGTATGGAGATCGAGGGAAGTCAAGGACTTTTGGATCCAATCCCTTTTACAGTGGAAGAAACTGAGGCCCAGAGAGTTGGAGCTGGGAATCCAGTGATTTTAAAATGAGAGCTTTATTAATGAATGCCACAGTCATTTCTGGGCCCCTCCCACCCCTCCCCAAGTCTTCTCTTGAAACGAAGAGAATATTACACAGTGACCCAGACTGCTAGCTTTTGCAATATTCTGGGCCACCCAGCTTGTTTCTTATTAGGAAGGAGACTCATGCCCCAAATGGGCAAGGTGCTTGGGATGCCAGGGTTCCAGGGCAGGAGGCCTGGGTTTTAAGAGATCATCTGCTCCAACACAGTGATTTCATCAAAATATTTCTTTTTTAAATGAAAGGATTTGGAGAAGGGTTCCTTTTGTTTTTGCATCACAGGCATTTCTGGATATACAACCTGTCTCCTCAACCCTGTAAACCTTCCCTTGTAATAAAGAAAAATACTTAAGTAAACCCAACCAAGCCAGCTCCCCTCATCCTTGAGACCATCAGATCCAACCCTGTCATTTTAAAGAAAGGAAAGCTCCAAGCCAGAGACTAGTAGTTCCAACCCCATTGTTTATACAGACAAGACTGAGGCCCAGAGAACAGACATTAGAAATAAAGAATCTTGGGGAAAAAAGATGGGGCCTCAGGCAGTCAAGCCTGACATCTAGAACCAGAGGGGGAGGAGCATGAGAAGCAAGGTGCCACATGGGGGGTAAGGGTGGGCTCAGTGGTGGGGGAAGGACAATGATAGAGGCCTAACCCTAGGTAAGGCCTTTCATGGGGGGGGGTGGGCCCTAAGCTCTTGCTCAGGTGCATTTCATTGCTTGCTTTGCTGTGACTTCATTTGAAGAAAAATGCTGCATTTGGCTGATGAGGTACTAGATTAATAAGCTTGAATCAGAGAAAGTTCTAGCATGGGGGCATTGAAGATTATTGGCCCAGGCTTGGGCCTGGGCTCAGGATGACCCGAGTTCAAATTCTGCCTGAGACATTACCTAACCATGTGACCCTAGTCAAGTCACTTTACTATAAAATGAGGGTGGCAATAATAGCCCCCACCTCTCAGGGTTGTTGTGCTGATCCAGTATGTTAAAGTGCTTTGTGGACCTTAATGTACAAATGCAAAGTAAAAGTATTCTTCTTTTAGAAAAAAGGCGTAGGTTAGGGATGTCCCAAAGAGTTCAGACAGGCTTTTTATCACACAAGGTGTCAGAGACCCAATCAGTGCCCTAATTGGAGTATACGCTGAGACCAAACATTGCCTCTTTTTCTAGTAGGGGTAACGGAGGCCAGAAAGTAGCTTATAACCACAGTATCTAATGTCTGTCCTTCTATAGAAAGGGAAAATGAGTCTTGGAGAAAGAAAGGCCATAGTGTGTCATGGCTGGAATCAGAGCACCTCACAGTATCTCCAGAGCTTTGATTGCTTGGTTCTCCAAAGTGTGTTTTGTTGTTCAGTCTTGTTCAACTGTCTCTGACCCCGTTTGGGGTTTTCTGGGCAGAGATCCTGGAGGGGTTTGCCATTTCCTTCTCCAACTCATTTTACAGATGAGAAAACTGTGGCAAACAGGGTGAAGTGACTTGTCCAGGGTCACACAGTTAGGAAGTGTCTGAGGCTAGCTTAGAAGTCAGGTCTTCCTGACTCCAGGTCCAGAGCTTGACACTCTTTCCCACTGTATCACCTAGCTGTCCCTAAACTGTATGGACCCCTTCCAGTGGTGAAATGGTTTGTGTGCTGTCACAGGTTTGGGGGATTGCTTAAGGACTTGACAAATCGCAAAGGGCATCGATGGCTTTGTCGATGTCTGCAGGCTCTGCCTCCTCAGCTTGGCCTCTCACAACTTGTCCATATATATATTTTACACAGGGTCTAACCATTTCTTGAAATGGTTTTTAAAAGATTTTTCCAAACTTAACATTTTCACATGCAAAGAACAGATGAAAGGATTATATATGAAAACAACAAATCTATTATATATAGCTTAATTTTCAAAGTCTGCATTAAATTTAACCCAATAGTTTCAACACCTCCACCCAAAGAAACAAGCAAAGAAAAACCTGTTTGTGACAAAACAGAGGCAGCTCCAACAAATCCCCACAGTGCCCATGTCTTCCTTTACATCCTAGGCCATCATCAGCTGTCTGCCTAGAGGTGGGTACCCTGCTTCATCATTGGCCTCTCCAGACCTGATAGGTCAGTGTAGAGTTTGGGAGTTTGTAAAAATGATTTTTTCTGGATGTCTTAATCATGGTTCTTCATCCATTGGGAAATTGCATGGTTTTTGTTGTCATATGACCCACGTGTTTATAGTTTTCATAATATTGAATCAACCCTATATTCCTAGTATAAATCCAACCTGGTTGTATTATAGAATCTTTTTAATATGTTGCTTATACTCTTAGTTAACATTTTATTCAATATTTTTGCATTAATACTCATTAGAAATATTGATCTATCATTTTCTTTCATTGCTTGTCTCTCTCTCTGGTTTAGGTATCAGGACTATATCTGCTTCATAGAGGGAATTTGGTAGGATTTCTACTTTTTCTGCTTTTCCGAACAATTTAGATAATACTGCAATTCATTGTTCTTTTTTTTTTTTTTGCTTTTTGGAGGGCAATTGGGATTAAGTGACATGCCCAAGGTCACACGGCTAGTTTTTTTGGTGTGTGTGTGTGTTAAGTGTCTGAGGCCGCATTCAAACCCAGGTCCTCCTGACTCCAGGGCTGGTGCTCTATTCACTGAGCCACCTAGCTGCCCCTAGCAATTCATTGTTCTTTTGAAAGTTTGGTAGAATTCACTTGAAAATACATCTGGTTCTGTTTTTTTTTCCCTTTTGGAAGTTCCTTTGTGGCTTGTTCTATTTGTTTTTCTGAGATAAGATTATTTAAATTCTCTATTTTTCCTGTTATGAATATTTTACTTTTTTGTAAATATCCATTTCAGTTGTCATCAGCTGTGTTGGCATATAATTATTGGATAACATAGTTTTTAGTAATTTTCTTTATTTCCTCTTCATTTGTTCTGAGTTCTTTTTCTTATTTTTATATTTGAAATTTGATTTTCCCCTCTTTTTTTAAAAAATGAGATTAATAGCTTTATTCTATTAGCTTTTAAAAATAGTTTCTAGTTTTATCAGTCTTTTCATTTTATCCATTCTTTGATTTTTCAGAATTTCAATTTTTCATGTTTAGTTTGGATTTTTCTTTGTTGCTTTTTTAGTTTTTTTTTTTTAAGTTTTTGTTCTGTTTTAGTTATATGTCTAATTCATGTATTTTCTCTCTTTTATGGATGAAAGTGATTATGAAATCTACATTTTCCCCTAAGGATCTCTGGCTGCATCCTCTAAGGTTTAGTTATGTTACCGCCATTGTTATTTTACTTGATTAAATTATTACTTGTTTCTATGATTTGTTCTTTGACGTACCCATTCTATAGCATTAAGTTATTTAGTCTCCAGTTCTTGAAGACTAGTCTTGGAATTTTTAATCATTTTTTAATGGGCTTATATTGAGTCTAATTTTTGGTACATTGTGGTCATTCAAGGATGTGTTTAATATTTCTACTTTATTACATTTGCTTATGAGGTTTTTAGCAAGAGAGCTCAGGTCCTTGATGCTGTATGTCTTACCAATGATGATGAGATGGTTTCTAGTGACTGCTACTAGATTAATCCAGATAGAAAACATTACACAACTGAACAGTTTCTCCAGAACTTTTGGTTTCAGAGTTTGCATGTCAAAATTATTGTTCACAGTTAATTTTTTTGATGTTGTTTTTCAGAGGGCAGTTGGGGTTAAGTGACTTACCCAAGGTCACACGCTAGTGTTTGGTGTGTAAGTGTCTGAGGCCGCATTTGAACTCAGGTCCTCCTGACTCCAGGGCCGGTGCTCTATTCACTGTGTTACCTAGCCGCCCCTTCACAGTTAATTTTCATAAAAGTGTGTGCACATGTGAGATAGTTCTTTCTATTCCCAGTCAGTAATCACTTGACACATACTAATACTTGTTGATCTTCCTCCCTCCCTCCCTCCTTCCTTCCTTCCTTCTTTCCTCTCTTACTCTCACTTTTCTGTTTCATTCTCTCCCTTTCTACTTTCCTTTCATTTCTTCTTTCCCTTCCCATCCATACTTCAAAGTTGAAATTTATCTTGCTTGTGATTGTTCCCTCTCCAAGCCAATCTTCCTGCTTCAACCTTTCCCCAGTCTCCTCCTGTTTTCCTTTGGAGCATAATGTATTTCTACACTAAACTTGTTGTGTACACATTCATGCACCTGTGTTCAACCCTCCTATTTCAGTTCAGATACGTTCATGACATGGCTACTCCTTCCATCCTTTTCTCCATGTCTGGAAACTCTTGCCCTCTCTAGTTACAAAGATTTAGTAGGTTCTTCCCTCTTCTTTTCTCTTCTAAAACCAACAAAACAGAACAAAACAACACTGAGACCTCCCTATTTTTCTTAACTCTCTCTGTGTCCCTCAAAGAAGTGGGATTCTGAAGACCCTTTTGTTTCTTCTCCTTTCATTAGAACATAATATTAGAATGTGCTTTGTTATTGTTTAATCTCTCCCTTGACTCCTGTGTTTGCATTTCAAAGTTTCTGAGAAGCTCTGGCTCTTTCCTCAGGAATGCTTTAAAGTCCTCCATTCTATTAAAGGACCTTTTCCTTCCTGTAGTTTATGCTGTTTTCGAAGCTAAGTTATTTTCCATTATAAGTGTTTTAGAATATTATATTCTTAGAAATCACCTCCTTTGTGGTAGGTTTGTGATTTTGACTATGCCATGATTTTTCTTTAAAAAAGAGTTGAAAGCACTGGCTTTTGGCTACGATATTCCTCTGTGTTTTTGAGTTTGGGGTTTATTTCAAGAGGTGATTGGTGGAGTCTTTCTATTTTCCTTTGCCTTATGCTTCTAATAGATCTGGACAGATTTCTTTCATGATTTATTGACGTGGTATCTAAGTTTTTTGGTCTCATCTTGGTTTTCAGGGTGTACAATGATTCTGAAAATCTCTGTTTTCTGGGTCACCTCTTTGAAAGTAGATACCTCCCGTTTCCATGCATTTTTTCCAGTCTTTTGACTTTGATCCATTATTTCTGTTTTTCATGCCTACTGCTTGGCTCAGGTTTTCTGCCTTCTATTCTAAGCTGCTAATTTTCCTTCTACTTCTCTCCTCCAGATCTCTTATTTCAGTTCTAATGAGTATCCTCATCCGAAGCTACTGCAGCCTTTGGATTTGTTTATCAGAGCTCAGGCTGAGCTTCCTTGGGATGACTGTCTCCTGGCAATTGGAAGCTTTAGGTCTATTTACTGGAGTTCAACACTGGTGTATTGGCTTCATTTTGTGAAATTCTGGCCTGGATGGTTGGACCAACTTATTTCTGTTTCCCTTTAATTCTTAACATTAAAAAGGTATACTGAAAAGCACATGGGTGCAAAGAGAGTTGTAAATCAAAGAGGGCTTTTTTTTTAAGTAATTGGGGTTAAGTAACTTGCTCAAGGTTACACGGCCAGGTGTTTCTGGGTGGGTGCTAAGTGTCTGAGCCCGAGATTCAATCCCCAGGTCATCCCGACACTGGAGCGGGTGCTCTTACTCGCTGTGCTACCTGGCCGCCCCTCCTTCTGCTATGTATTGTATGCTGTGCTAAGTTCTGGGGATACAAAGAATGGCAAAAAAAAAAGTCTGCCCTCAAGTAGCTCACAGTCTAATAAGGGAGACAAAAATGCAAACAAATGTGCAAACGAAATATATAGATATTGATTTAGATATTTATGTGTTAATTATAGCTAGATAAATCTATTTATGAGATATAGAAATACCTTTATAAAATGTATGTTTATATTTATATAAATATATTTTTATAGAAAATAGATGTAGATTTCTGTTTATAATATAGATTTATTAAATATATACATGTGTTTATATAAACATATCATGTATAGATGTTGACATATATTTCTATATGTTTATTCAATATAACTACATAAATATATTAAATATATTTACATAAATGCATTTTTATCTTTATAAATATGTTTTATATATAGATGTAGATGTATGTGTTTATATAATAATAAAGGTTCATTAAATATATACATATATTTATATAAACATATGGTTATGGTTATATAGACATACTATTATATACATATTATATAGATGTAGATTTATATATTTATTACATATATCTACATATATCTGTAGATGGACATATGATACATCAGAAATAATCACCAGAGAAGAGGCACTGGAATGAAGGAGAATCAGCAAAAGCTTTTCCCCAGAGGTGGGATTTGAGTTGAGACCTGAAGGCCGCCAGGGAGGTCAGAGGCAGAGGGGAGGAGAGAGAGCATTCCAGGCCTGGGCACAGCCAGGGAAAATGCCCAGCCTAGGGAGACTGCATGTCTTGTGTACAAGGAGCTGCGATTTCAAGTCTCTCTTCACTATTTCCACATTATTTCTTGAGAATTATTGGTATAAAATTTTCTCTTCTTGGATTTGGCTCATTGTTTGAGGAAGTTAATCACCTTGAAAATCCTGATCCTATCTTCCCCCCCCCCCCAGTTTAGCTCTCCTCTCAGCTTTGTGTCATCTGCCTTTGACCAAATCACTGATAAAAATGCCAAACAGTTCTGGGCCTGGAACAGATCTCCCTTGGAGACCTTCTTTAATGGGTCCATCATTAACAACAACCCTTTGGATCTCATAATTGAACCAGTCCTGATTCCACCTAATTATGTTTTCCATATCTTTTCATCTTTTCCCCAAGAATAACCTGAGAGACTTTATCAGATGCTTTGCTAAAATTTACAGTATTCCTTTGGTCTAGTCATCCTGCCTCAAGGAAGTGTGAAGCTGTAATGACTTCCTTTTCTAGCTGTTCAGTTATCTCTTTGATAATATATGCTCATTCAATAAGTGGGTGAATATCTTCTCCAATTTTTCCAGGAATTATCCAACCTTAGTTTATAGTGAGCTCACTCCATTTTCTTCCCTGTTTTGTGTATTAGAATATTTTCCCCACCCCCAGCCTGTTCCCCCTCTTCTATTCTCCATGCCCTTTCAGAAGGGCAGCAGTCCAATTTACCAGGTCCATAGCACCCTGAGGGTGAGATGAACTCCCTGAGCACCACTAACTTGATGCTTTTCCTATGGTACCAGCTCCCAATATACCCTCTTCTAGTTCTTCTTTTCATTCCAAAGACCATATTTCTTGGTAGGGCCAAGGAATAGGAAGTGTAAGAGGTAAGCAGCTGAGCCCTCCCTGCTTTCACTCTCATCGCTCTAGCCCTACCCCACTGAACAGAGGTGGTGCCCCTCTTTGAGCCTCCCTCCTCAGTGGTGCTGAGACTTGGGGCTCTTTGAAGCTTTTCTGCCCAGTATCATCTCGTTCTGTGCTTTAGCACTTAAGGCTCTGTTCTGATTGGACCTTGCCATACCTTGTATCACCTACCTTTATTTTCAAGGGGAGAGATCAAGAGAGAGTATTTGTTTTAAGCTGTTGAGGTCATTGTGAAAGGTCTTGTAAGATCTGGAGATATTTATAAACTGTAGAGGGCCATTTAAATGGTGGAAGCCTTTGTAAAGGGTAGGGGACAATGTAAATAGTGAAGAGATGTATAAACATTTGAGGGTTTGGTGAGCAGTCAAGGGCTTTGTGGATGGTAGAGAATGTCTTCGAGAAGGTAACAGTGAAGCTGGGCCCTGATAGATAGCATCTGGATGGGTAGAGAGGAGGTTTGCTATGGGTCTGGGGACATGAGGCAGAGAGGAATCTTATTCTACTTTGTTGGGGAGCTGGGCAGTGCGGGCCAGGGACAGGAAGGAGAAGACAAAGCTTGAGTGATTGCTTGGTCCCAGTCTATGGAGGGGCCTTGGAGCTGTTTGGATTCGCCTCATGGGCGGGGTAGTACAGTGAAGGATGAAACCAAAGACCACACTTAAAGACTAGGCCTATGGTTAGAGCCCATCAAGCCTCATCCTGTCATCTTCAAGAACAAGAAACTGAGGAAGCCCAGAGAGAGGAAGGGACAGGTCCAAGGTCACGCCAAGACTCCACCCAGGGTTCCTTCTCTGCTTCCCTGCTGCTCCTCTAAGCACAGTCTCATTCATTTACTCACTTCCCAGTCTGCTCACTTTCCCTACTCATTCTTTCATTCACTCCCTTACTGCTTCATCTGTTCTTCTTTCAGCCCCTACTGTTTGTAGGACCCTGTGCTGAGGGCATGGGCTCAGGTAGGGAGGAAAGAGTAGGTGAATTCTGTGCTGGGTCCTGCCCTCTGGGAAATCCTTGGTTAGCATTTTTAAGAGTTTCTCCCCTTGGGCCCTGTGAGAGTACATCCACCAGCCAGCCAGCTCAACAGGAGTACCTACTGTGTGCAGAGGCCCTTGCTGGGTGGCAGCAACTTAGGCATTCTGGGAGTGGTTTGCAGGCCTGCTCTGCAGTGCTGCTTCATGGTTTTGGCCCATGTAGCTTGGCCTGACCAACCCTAGATTTCCTCCCTCCTCCTCTGTCCTCCTCTGTTCTCCTCCCTTGGCCCAGCTTGGCTCCCCTGTTGGGCTCTGGGCTCATGGCCAATGACGGGGTGGAGAGGCAGTGACATCAGCATCACTGGGGACAGCCAAGGATGGAGGCAGCTGGGGACGGTGGGGGCTCCTGGGAGGAGGTGAGAAGGAAGGAGGAGGCCCTGGACTCTCTCTTTTCTGCAGCTGCTGGAGAAGAGGCAGGTGATATCCACACCCTTTATCAGCAGGTAGGGACCCATCCTGCCTTGCCTGAGGCCTGGGGGGCTGTGGAATCTGGGGGCACTGGAGGGTTGCATCTCCCACCTTGAGGCTGAGGAGAATGGGGGGGGGGGTTACCTCATCCATAGCCTCTGGAGGAGGAAGGGGAGATGGGAGGAAGAGAAGAGGCAAAGAGAAGAAAAAGTGGCCCCAGCCTAACCCCAACAACTTGGTGATGCCACAGAACCTTCTAGCTCTCTGATAATGATTCCATTGATTAGACTGAAAAGGCAGCAGTTGGGCATTCCGGAGGCCTAGAGGCTTTTCCTCACTGGCTGGGGGATCTCTTAGGATCTTGATTTCCTTCTCTAGAAAAGAGGGGGTCTCAGAGCCTAGATGGTCCCTAAGGTGCCTTGTAGCGCTAAGAAATGAGACCCTGTGACATTCCTGGGGACTGAGCCCACATGCAGATGAGACCTTACCACAAAGGAGGCGATGCAGGCGGCCAAAAGAACAGGTGGTCAGGCTCCATAGATGCTGGTCCCAAGCCCAAGGATGTGTGCAGCCCACAAAAGGGGGAAGGCTTGGGAGGCAGGAGCCCTCCGAGTCCCCACTGGTGCTTTGCATGTGCTGCCGTCTCTATTCAACTGTTGTAGCCCCCAGTGGCAGGGTGGAGACGGGCTTTTGCTTTGGGGGTCCCAGATGTTCTCATGGTGCCTGGTGAAGAGGAGACACTTAGAGAAGCCTCATGGGATCAAGGGCTTGGATTGGAAGGCAGAAGGCTCTTGAGGCTTTAGGAGTTTGCCTTGCATTGTTTTCTCCTGGGCCCTTGGTACCCACAGACTCACTAGGAGACAGTCAGGTGACCCAGTAGCCAGAAATCTAACCTGACCCTATGCTGCATTTGCAGGGACATGTTTAACGCCCATGGTGAAAAAGGTGAGAGTCTCTAGCCTCTCTGCACCCTCCGAGGGCATCTTTGCCAACTTGTATCTGACCAAGAGGCCCTATGTGGATGGGCAGCTCCGAGGGCCAAGCATCATCTCCTTACATCAGTCCAATATCTCCCTCTAAGAACAAATGGGATGATGTATGGAAGCTGCTTTGCAATCCTTGAAGGCTCAATCAGTAAGGACTGCTATTATGACCTAGGCCTGGTCAGAGCCCAGCTGAAATAGCGTACCTACGTCTCATGGCACAGTTTTTGGAAAGGCACTGATAAGCTGCAGTGTGGGCAGGGCAGGGCAGTCAGGACGGAGAGAGAACTAGAGGCCTTGCCGCATGAGGAGCAGTGAGGATGTATAGTCTGGAGAGAAGATGCAGGTGTGTGTGTGTGTGTGTGTATGCGTGTGTGCACACCAGTGTCTGGGATCATGGGCTTTGTGTCATATAAAAGAGGAATGGGCCTTGTGTTGCTTGGCAGCCCCATGAGCAAGGTGGGTGGAGGGGAAGCCCCAGATCCTGGCTGGATGTAAGGAAGCACTTTCTACTAATCACAGCTGTTCAGAGCGAGCTAGGCAATGGGGTCCCTCCTCCTTGGGTGCCCCATCCATATGCTAGATGCCAGAGAGGGAGAGAGGCTGGCTTGGGTGGTCCACCATTTCAGAGGTCACCCTCTGTTCTGGCATCATGGAGTTGGGGCTGTGTGGGTTCTGATCCTGACTTTGACTCTTCCTCTCTGTGTGACCTTGGGCAAAGCCCTTTGCTCAGGTTTTTCTGTGCAGCAGTGGCTGACAGACAGACAGGACCTCCCTCCCCCCAACTGCTTTGCAGGCTCATTTTGAGTCTAGTGCTTTGTAAACCATAAAACCGGGAGCTCTTATTAAGATTATGGGTGTCTAGGCTTGGATCCAGGTTTAGCAGGAAGGTTTCCTCCAGCCACTTCTGCTGGGTTCACAGATACTGCTTGGGCAATTGTCAAGTGGTAGACAAATGCCAGCAAAGACAAGCTTGGACACAGAAGGCTCTGCAGAGTGGAGGCCCAGCTTGGATTCTGACCCCCCACCCCTGGGTGCCCTCTTGAATGTTTCTCTGTGTGTAACTTGGTTGGATCGTCTGTAAAGTAAGCAGGTGGGACTGCAGGAGATGTAGGGGCCTTCCAGGTCTGGCATTGGAAGGCCAGAGTTCTTTGGGCCCTTCCCTGCAGCGTTGACACCTTGTGACCCAGTGTCCCTTCTAACTAGGATGTCCCTCAGTTCTGGCGTTCTGTACTCCCACATGCTATGGCTAACTCACTCTCCCTGTTCCTTTAGGACACTGAAGTAGCATTCCTGCTGACCATGTCTGACAGTGCAGATAGCGAGGAGAAGCCCCCAGCCCCTCCGCTGAGAATGAACAGCAACAATCGGGACTCTTCGGCCCTCAACCACACATCCAAGCCCCTGCCTGTGGCCCCGGAGGAGAAGAACAAGAAAGCCCGGCTGCGCTCCATCTTTCCTGGTGGAGGAGATAAAAGTAACGTATTGGTGGCTGATCCCTTTTCTGTGGCTATGGCTGGCCACATTCTCTGGGCTTCCCTGGGGGCTGTTGGGAAATGGCCTCTAGGCTGAGGCTTTCTGTCTTTGGGAGAGTTTTCAAGTTTTCCTAGGGTGGGGGGCTGGGCTTTGACCTTGGATGGCAGCTCTGTCATTCTATGAGAGGAGGTCCTGTCTGGGGGACACAAGAGGCCCAGTCTCGAGCACCAGTTTGGTCTCTTCCAGGTGACATTGCTCACAGGGTTTCAGTTTCCCCCAAATATAAAACGGAGATAATAATTATAGAAATCATGAGCAAAGTAGAAAGGGCTTTGGATTTGGAGTCCCAAGAACTAGGTTTGAATGCTGCCTTGGTAACTGACTAGCTATGTGACCTTGGGCAGGTCATTTCTCCCTATCTTGAGCCAGAGTTTCCTTCTCTACAGAATGAAGGGTTGAACTTGAAGCTTCCTTCAAGTTTGAAATCCTGTGGTCCCTCCATAGCATAGGTGTAAAAATTACCTTATTTTTATTAAAATGTTTTTTGCATCATGTTCATTTCTGAATCTATCCCTTCCCCCTCTCCACCCCCACGAGCCATCCCCACATGGAAAGTACTGTCAAGCAAATGAAACCAACGCATCAATTGCCTGGCAGTACATGAGACGGTCTATACGCATAGGCCCCCACCTCGGCAGTGGAGGGAGTGAGGCACGTTTCCTCAGCTCTTCCCAGGGACCATGCTTGGCAATCATGATCAGACAGTATTTGGTTTGCTTCTTTTTCAGTATTCTTTACATTTCTGTGGTTGTGGTCATTGCGCATATTCATAGCTGGTGATGGCCATCAGGCCCCACCCCTACCTAGCTACCCTCCTACCTCTGCTTGGAGCCCTCTAGGGATGGACAGCCAATCACAGCTTTCTCCTCACCGTGGAACCAGGACCTGCCTCCCCTGTAACTTCCACCAGCTAGTCTAAATTCTGTCCTCTGGGGCTAATCCTTCTTCAGGATGGCGGCATCGTCTGCCATTTAAGCCAGGAACTATGCCACTGCTGCCCTAAAAGTTGTAGTTGACCTTTCTCTGCCTGTTAGAAGGATTAACTCAGAGAATATGATTCAATTTAATTCATTTCAACAAACATCGCTTAAGGAAGAATTATCTTTCATCCTTCCAACTCCTAAAATGTCTGATCTGGATGGGAATGTAGAGATAATTTCACTTGGAGGGAAACTGAGAGCCTGGGGAAGGGGCTTGCCAAAGTCCACAGAGTTCCTCAGGGCAGGAGTATACTGAGCCTCAGGGAAAAGAAGAGATTTCCCCCTGGTTGAATAGTCAGGTCCCTCTGCCCCAGGGGTCCTTCCTTCCTGTCCAGGGCTCTTTTGGATTCTTTGTGGTCTGACCCCTTGATAAACAGGGAGTTCTGTTAGATGGTGGTATGGATAGGGTACATGGAGCTGGGTAAATGGATGGGGACCAAGGGTGCCTGAACCCTTAGGGATTGTTCATTCATTCATTGAACGAACATGAATTCAGCACCTACTGACTGCAAAGTGTCCCCTTCCTTGTCCAGTGAGCTATGCTTTGGGAGGAGAGGGAGCAGTAGGGTTGCTGCTGGAGAGCTGGCCCATGAGGGGCTGAGCGCCAGGGCTGACGTCCAGGGTGCTCTGTGCATTTTGCTGGAGGGTGCTGAGTCTAAGGGAGGCGGTGGCAGTCTGACGGGAGTGGAGTAGCAGATAGCGCTGGGCCTAGAGTCAGGAGATTTTGTTCAAGGGCAGCCTAGATACTTCCTGGCTGGGTGCCACTGGACAGGTCACTTAGCTTCCTCAGTTGTAAAATGGGGGACAGCAGCAGCTCCTACATCCCAGGGCAGCTGTGAGCATCACACGGGATCAGAGTTGTAGAGGGGCTTAGCACAGTCCCCAGCACAAAGTAGGCACTGGAACAACGCTTATCCCCTCATCCCTCTAAGCAGGGTGAAGGACTATGGTGAGCTGTTGGACCCTATGTGGTGTCCAGGGATCCAGCCCTGGGCTGTGCACACAAGTTGGCACATTCTTTAGACACTGGCACAGTGGAAAGGAGTGGGACAGGGCTGGCTTTGATACCTGACACCTGGGATCAACTCCTGCCTCTCTGCCACTTAGCATCTATGTTCTAATTTGGGCTGTCACTCCACCACCCTGGGCCTCGGTTTCCTCCCTTGGATTAGCTGGCCTCTGAGGGCCTTTGGAATTCCAGATTCTTGGTCCCAGAATGCCAAGTCTATTTTCTCTTCCCCTCATTAACCCTTCAGATATTCAAAGATGACTGCCATGCGGCCCAGCATCCTAGTCTATACTAGGCTAAACACTCTCAATGCATTTACTCATTAACTCGACAAATATTTATGAAATGCTGATTGTGGGCAAAGCCTAAATCCCCATCTCAGTGCCAGTTGTTGAGATATTGGAATGCAGAGATCACATCCCCCATTCCCAAACCCATCTCTTCTCTAAGCTAAACACCCCCAGGCTATTCTGGATTAGCTGAGGGGGAGACAGAGAGATGTAGAAGATGGTCCCTTGTCCTCAAGGATTTCATACTCTTGGAAGAAGCAGCAAACAACCACACAACTATAATGTTCATGACTATATCATGTATAAGAGGACTGGTCACTGAGTGAGAGCTAATTGGAGGGTAGGAGGCACATATCCATATAGGAGAAGATAAAAAAGGGGAGAAAAAGAAATGAGATTTCCCTTTGCATTCTGTGGGCTCGCTTCGGTCACTGATGTGATGGTAATGTGAGAAATGAGTTTCCTTGTCAGGGAGCAGGTAGGTGTGAGTCTTCAAACCTGCAAGAAGGGAGCTCAGAGATGCCTAGTCCAGCCTGTCATTTGGATTCAAGGCCTTCTTGACCACCTCCAGTTACAGGGGACTCCCTCCCTCCAGAGGCAGCCCATTGCATTGTGTGACAACTGATTAGTGGGAAGTTCTTTGTTCTTTCACACCCAAACCTGCCTCCTATGACTCCTCAGAAGCTCAAAGTAGGAAGGAAGTTTAGATGGGCACCTCTTGCTAGCCGTGCCATAACAAAACATCATTGAGATCCTGTTTCAGGACCTCCAGTGCTGGGGGACCTGTTACCTACAAGGCAGCCCATCCTACTTTGGGGAAGCTCTCAGTATTAGCCAGGTTTTCCTTCAATGGAGGCCATATTTTCTGTCGTTGCCACATTATTCTATTTCTGGCCTAACTTTCCAGTTGTCTGACTTGCTTATTTCCCATGACCTCCTCCTCCACCCCACCTCAATTATATCCCAAGATGATCATACCCTTGATTTTGCATCACTCACAATGTTCCCCCTCCATGTTCATGAAATTCCTTTATCAGATCATAAGTTGTTTTTTATCATTCCATCTTTCCCTCTATTCTTTATCTTCCCTATGACCTCCATTTTCTATCCCCCAGTTTTTTCCTCGGCCCTTACCCCTTCGCTGGCCGTGCTCTCATCCTTTCCCTTTCTTGATGCACCAGTTTAACTCTATGCTGTCTTCTACTCTCAAGTCCTTTGTGCCCTGATGCCCTGTTTCTGATCATGTCTTGTCAAGCCCCAACTTTGGATTTCTTCCACCATCTACAGCTTTTGCTTCTACTCATGTGCTGCTGAACAGAGCTGGGTCCACAAAAAATTTATGTTATATTATTCAACTGGGCCTTCACTGCAGCAAGGCAATCCTTTTATACCTCTCTCATCAATTCATTCTTCCACAAATCACAAATATAAAGTCTTCTATTTGACTTTTAAATCTCTTCTTAATCTGCTACCCTCCCACCATTCCAGTCTTCTCATAACTTCTGTCCCTCTTCCCCCCAAACACACTTCCATCCAGTGCCCCTGGCCTCTTTGCTGCTGTTGAACAAGACCCTCCATCTCCTGACTCTAAAATTTCCTGGACACATCAAGTGTAGTCTTCTTCATCTGTGAGCTCAGTAGGTCAGAAGTGATTAACTTTCTTTGCCTAGATGCACCAATCTGGTTGGAGCCTTGGGAATATGGTAGACTGATGGGCCCTGGGAGCTCAGACCCCTAAAGGTAATAGTAGAGGAGGAAAAGTTGGGCCTAGGTAGCCCTGGGGGAGAAAACAGCAAAAGTCTTTCCCCCAGTGCAAGATGGCCAAACCCAAACCAGTCAAGCCCAAACCAGAGTTCGTTTCATTTCCACCAACACTTAATTATCGACTAGGTGGAAAAAAAGACACTTGATGCTGACTGAATAGTTGCTAAGATGCCTCAAAATGAAATGACACTTTTGGACTATTGTGGAAAAACTCTGCAAAGATGAAAAGCAATTCATTCTAGCTGCCCCTCTAGGAGCTTCCAGCAGTGTATATACATGGGAGCGACTTAGGCCTTCCTCCCTTCTCAGTCAGCACATCCTGAACTTTACAGTTCATGGACTCTGTGGCCTGTGGCTCCCCATTTTCTTGTCTTTGCTTATACTCTTCCTCATGCCTATGATGTCTTCTGTCCCTTCTTTACCTTGGAATTCCTGCCCGTTCTTTCTAGCCCAACTCCCAGCTTCCTTCAGGAAGCCTGTCCTGATTCCCCTTGATCAGTAACAACCTTTCCCTGTGGACTACACATAGAATATTGTTTGCACCTCCCAAACATACTTATTGTTTTCTTCATGCCCCCTATTTATATAAGCTTGATTTCTTAATGACTCACCCCCCCCCCAATTGAACACCTTGTAACAGAGTAACAAAGGCCAACAGCTATTCCAAAGCCATCAACACACAGGGAATGTCTGGCAAAGTGAGCTGCATTTGCTCCTCTGCTCTCCCAGAAGGAATGCTTCAGCCTAAGGCCTCCGATTTCGGGATAAGTCATTGCACCTGACACTTACTAATGCAATGTTGTGCTCCCCTCGTCCCACCTGCTGCTAGGTGGCCAGTCCACGAAGGTCTGGACTGAGTCTTTGCTGTCCTTTGTGTCTCTTTTGGGGAGCTGTTAGGGTTCTGGACATGGTAAGCACTTAGGTGATTCAATGAGTGAAGGCCCCGCCCCAGACTACATTCCATGAGGCAGAAACCAAGCTATTTCATCTTTTTACCCCTCTTGGAGCCCAGTTCAGGGCTCTGCCCAGATGGAGTACTTACTGAGTGTTTGATGAGTGAATGAGTGAACAAACAAATAAGTTGGCCACATGCATGGGCAGAGGAGAGATCTAGACCAAACATGCCAGGAAAATCCCAAGGTGCTGGGAGGGCCCCCAAGGTCTCCTTGGATGTATAAGAGACTCCCCGGAGGGGGAATGGACATCCTTGACGTCACACGGGAGGTAAATAGCCAAGCCTGAGGGAGAGCACACCTTCAGGGAGGGTAGGGGTGGCTCAGGCCAGGCTTCCTTCAGGTGACAGCCCCTGAACTGATCTATTGGCCTTCAGTGTAGGCCTTCACATTTATCACATCAATTGCATGCTTCAGTATGGCATGGGTCCTTCCACCAGTCTGGGCAAGAGCATAGATTGCCACCACTCCAGGACTCAGTGGATGCTTTCATGAGTTACTGTAGCCAAAACAATCTTTTCCTCTGAGGACCAGTGTTTTAGTGACAAGCCTCTCAGGCCTGGGTTAGGCTGCTTTACCTGTCACCATTGTTGGGTTGTAGTCACTTTAGTGGCCAAATGGAAGATGGATTGGAAGAGGGAGTGACTTGAGGCATGCAGGACCCCCTCCCCCCACCCCAGGAGAGAAGGGGACATGTTTGCAACATGATGCAAAGTTGAAATCCCCAGGCCTTGGCCTAAGCTTGGATCTGGGGGGCGAGAGAGAGTGAGGAATGCAGGCTGAGGGTCCAGGAGGAGAGCGGGGATGCCTCTGACAGTAATAGGGAAGGTGGGGGGAGGGTTTAGAGAGGAAGATCACACATTCTGGTTTGGACATGTTGAGTTTAAGCTGTCCACTGGATGTCCATTACAAGATGTCTGGAAGGCAGTGGGAGATGGGAGATTGTAGGTCAGCAGAGAGTTTGGGACAGGAGGGGTAGATGGGAGAATCCTCAGCATTGAGATGGCCATTTGGTCCTCAGGAGCCAAGGAGATCCCCATGAGAAATAGGATAGAGAAAGCCAAGCAGAGGGTCCGGGACAGAGCCCTGAGGAACCCCCGTGCTGAGTGAAGAAGGGTCCAAGAAAGGGGACTGAGAGGGAGCAGCTGAAGAGGGAGGGGAACATAGAGGGAAGAGAGTAGAAGGGGGAGAGATTTCTGTCTGGGGATTCTCTGGGGACCTCCCCTCCACCCTGCAGAGCTCTAGACAGATCTACCTTGACTGGCAGAGTCAGAGAGCTGATTATGGTAAGAACCCGTAGCTATGCTGGAAAGATTTATCTTTAGAGACTTACAAACTTATTATTTCTAGTGACTTAACAGCAAGACTGCTTGGCTCAGGTAAACATCAGTCCTCCTGGTCAGGGATGTCATCGGATTCAAACAAGAGAAACTGGTTTCTTGTGTGACCCTGGCATTTCCCACTTGGGCCTTTGGTTGCCTAGTTAGATTCCTTCCTCATGGCATTCCAGGTTTCAACCTTCCATGTTCTACCATTCAACATTCTAAGTCTCTATTCCTGTGAGTTTGTGATGCTGCTTGATCATAGTCAGCAGTCAGCCCCTGGCCTTTCTCTTTTTCTTTCCTCTAGCCAATAAGAAGAAAGAAAAGGAACGGCCAGAGATCTCACTTCCTTCCGATTTTGAGCATACAATTCACGTGGGGTTTGATGCTGTCACTGGGGAATTCACCGTAAGTAATTCCTTCCCATCTTCCTGCTCCTCTCCCTTCTCAGAGCACACCTTGTTATAGACTCGACCTGCCCGGGTTTTGGTTTATCCTCCATAATACTCTAGGATGAGTGATGGGCCCGGACCTTGTTGGAAAGGGGCTGAGAAATGAATGGGAGATGGGGAAGTGGAGGCATTTAGATGATGACACTAAGAAATTAGCAGGGTGAGAGAGGGCAGATAGCTTGAGGGATGCAGGGCCAAGTGGAGGATTCCAGGCCCTGCTGCTGCCCCACCTCAGGATGGAAGAGACCTTGCAGCCTTGTGGGTGGAAGGGAAGGTACCAGGAGATAGGGAGAAAGAAGATATTGTACATCCAGTTGATGAGAAGGGATGGGATCAGGGAGACAGTTCCAAGGGAGGGCCTTGACAAGGAAAAGGGCTACCTCTACTAGGCCCTTCTGTTCTTCTGCCAGCCGGCCAGTGCCTCCAAGTATAGCTTGGAATCCTCAAATTATGGCTCCTCCAACCCTTCCAAGGACAAGGGAGCCCACTCCATTTTCAGACGACTCTTCCTTCTGCTGGCTGAAAATTGGGCCTGCCACAGTACTCCCCCATCATCCCTTGTTCTTTCTGCCTGCTCCCTTGCACTCTAGACCAGGGGTTGGCAAATGTGGCTTGTGGGCCATACCAAAATGTGAAAACCATCCCTAACTTGCAGGCCATACCAAAGCAGGTGGTGGGCCAGAGTTTGCCCACCTTGCTCTAGATAGTCTTCGATCCACATCTTGGCCCCTCCTTGGATATTTCTGGGTCTCAAACAGAGTCGAGCGACTGCATGACCTTTAGGCCTGGTATCTGCATGGCGGGTGGCAGGACAGGGAAACAAACCATCATTTGCTCTCCCAGTAAGCACCTGGATCTCTGGCTTGAGTTCATATTATTAGAGCTAGAACAGACCTCAGTGGCCAAAGCCCTTCTTTTGCAGATGGGTAAACTGAGGCCAATTCAGTTCACATTTATTAAGTGCTTATTATGTGCAAACACTCTGTGCCAGGACTAGCAAGGGAAAATGGAGCTGAGGAGACATAGCTCCTGTTTAAAACCTTGAGGGGAGCTAAAGTGGAGACGTGACCTGGAGATAACTGTAAGCCAAGCTGGTAAGTGAGGAGGAGTCAGAGCAGCCTGAGTGCTGGAGCTTGCTGGTGGTGCTAGCAGGGAGAGCGGGCATCCAAGCTGGCTGTGCAGGAAGCAAAGGATTTCAGTGGCAGAGGCAGCGGCCTGGATGTCTTTCCCATGTGCAGGAGAACATGCCAAAGACATTAGAACTGGTCGAGATGATTGAAAAGATTCTTCCCAGCTCTGACAGCCTGGGATGCTCTGAGCCTCAGTTTCCTCATCTGTTCAAGAAAGATAGTATCCATACCACCCACCTCCTGGGGGTGCTGTGAGGAAGCAATACAGAAACGAGAAAGCTATTGTTAGAATTACTGTTATCCAGATTTGTAGACCTGGGAGGGACCTTCCTGGTGGTAGGAGTGAATGAAGCAGAAGGGATCATGGGAATCATAGATTTACTGCCAGATGGGATCTTGGAGTTCATGTAGGCTACCTCCTTTACTTGAAAAGCAAAAAACAAGCCTAGTGAGGGCAAGAGCCTTGCTCCAGGCCCCTGAGCTAATAGCTGGCAGAGTAGGAGCAGGCCTCCTGACCAGCAGTCCAGTTCCCAGAGCCTGCCTGGCAACTGCAGTCACCAGGGAGAAGCAGCACAGGCTGGCACCTGGAGTTAGGGGGCCTGGCTTTCACTCTGGCCTTTGCCATTTCCTGACTCTGTGATCCCTGGGTCATTTCCCTTCCCTTGGCCTAAGAATCCCAGACTGCAGTGGGCACGGCACTTTGTGGGCCTTCAGAGGCTTCCTAAGGGCCCTTCTGGCTGGCCATGTCTATGACTCTGCTGTTAGAGTGCTGAGCTGGACCCCTGACTGGTTGATGGTGCTGATGGCCCCCCAGCTCGCTGACCATCTGCTTTGTTAGGGCACCTTCTTCTTCTGTAACTTGATTCTGATGGTCCCAAAGGTTGGTGGCAGAACACTCTTTTTCCTTTGGCCCTGAGAGGTTTGGAAAGTACTCTGAGCCACAGCCTTAGCAAGGAGAGTGCATTGAGAATTTGCCTTTTTATAGGTGAGCAAACTGAGGCCCAGAGAGGGGGAGGAACTTGCCCCAAATTCCATAGCAATAAGGCACAGAGCCGAGATTTTAGTCTAAGACTTGACTCTACCCAGTCTGCCACATTGTACCGATAGTTCATAAGTCTGACTTGGCTATTGTAATTCACGGCCACCGGGAGGCGCACCTGGGCCTCTCTGTATGGGCCCCCATGGGATTATCCCGGTTCTAAGGCTCAGGCTTCCCTCAGATGAGGGTCACATAGAAACCTGGCAGCAGGGGGGTGTGGTGGCTATGGTGGTGGTCTAGGACCACCGAGGCTTTGGGACCTTCATAGCTGGATGAGTCTGGGCCAGTTACTTCTCTTTTCCTAGCCTCAGTTCCCCCTCTGTAAAATGGGGAAAATAATAGTACCTACCCCACAGGGTTATTAGCAGGAGGCTCAAATGAGATGGTGTCTGGAAAGTACCTTGTGAACTATAAAGCCCTCTGTAAACGTCAAGCCTTGTGGGTCACACATACTCCTGGGTTTTCCTCCAAACTCTGGCTGAGCCCTGGGGCCCTAAGCGCTGCCCTGCCTCAGGCTGAGAATGTGGGCAGCTTGGCATTTTAACTGGCCTCTTGCCAGCCAGTTTCCCTCCCTTGGGGATCCATGTGGGCACCTAGTTTTGGGCTCTGGAACCAAAGGGAGTGGTTAGCACCTGTGCTCAGAGCAGGGCTGGTGGGGTGGCATTAAGGCTCAACTCAATTCAAGTCAACAATCCTTGAGAAAGCTCCTGTTGTGTGTAAGCCCCTGTACTCAGCGCTGGGGTTACAAAGATGAAAAATGAAAGAGTGCCTGCCCTCTGGGACCTTGCAGGCTGGTAGGGTGCTACAAAGTGTCAGAGGAGCATTTGAGGAGGAAGGGAAGCCTGTCAGCTGGAGGAGAGGGCAAGGGAAGGAGGAGAGGGCAAGGGAGGGAGGAGGAGAGGGCAAGGGAGGGAGGAGAGGGCAAGGGAAGGAGGAAGAGAGTGCAAGGGAGGGAGGAGGAGAGGGCAAGGGAGGGAGAAGGCAAGGGAGGGAGGAGAGGGCAAGGGAAGGAGGAAGAGAGTGCAAGGGAGGGAGAAGGCTCACGAGGAGTTCATTAGGAAGAGCTGTGAAGGAAAAGCAAGAGAGGCTGGAGATGGGAGGGAGAATTGGGGGCTGCTGAGGAAGCCGCTGGTGGTTGGAGCCCACTTGGGAGGGGCCTCATTCCTGGACGAGGTGGCAAGGCCAGCCCAGTGGAATCAGGTAGGCCTTCTGTGGCCTTTGGAGACATGGCTACATTTCAGAGCTGGTCTCATGCCTTCTTCTCTCTGGTCTTAACATTCAGGAAATGGGTCTTTATACTGCCCCGTGTTGTTTAGAGATGAGGGTTTTAAGTGCCAAGGACTTCTCCATCCCCAGCCTACCTTGCTAAGGGGTCCAGACAGAGTCAGGATTTTGCCTTTGGGGACTCGGGCTGCTGTGGATGGCAAGCTGATTATGAGTGAGCAGCATGTGATGTGGCAGTCAGCTGTATGAGTAAATGTGCTTTTAACCCACGTCAAGAGAAGCTCAGCTTCCAGGGAGGCAGAGGCCCAGCATCCTCTGCCCTGGGCAGGTCAGAGCTGGAAACCACTGGTCAGCAGGGGGTGCTACTATTTAGTGAGCTAGAAGAGGGTCCAACAGAGGGCAGCCAGGCTGGGGGAGGGCCTGGAGACCCTGCCATAGGAAGATAAAGACAACTGGGTCTGTTTAGTCTGGAGAAGGGAAGGCTTAGGACAGTTTTCAAGTATTTGGAGGCCTGCCGTGTGGAAGAAAGATTAGGCATCTTTTGCTTTCTTGAGGTGAAGTTGGGAGCAGCAGGTGAGAGGGACAGAGACAGAGAGACAACTTCAGCGTGCGGTGAGGAGAAACTTCCAAAGCATTAGAATGACCAGTTGACAAGTGAGAGCTGGTCACCTCATAAGGCAGTAAGCTCTTTGTCCCTGGAGGTATCCAAGGCGAGGATAGGGGAGAGATGCTGGAGAGGAGATTTGTGCTTAGCTAAGAGTGGATCAGATGCGCTCCAGCAGGGAGGGGACACTCCCTGCCAGCACTAAGTCTCTATGATTTGGTAAATATTTGTTTCCATGTGCCAGGGAGACAGTTACCCTTTGACCATCTACCGTGTGGGGACTGGTGGTATGAAGCAGGATTTGGCCAGGGGCATGCATGAATGCACCCTGTTCTTGTGGGCATTGTTTGTGTTGTTTTCATCTTCTAGCGGGAAATGGGACTGGGGAGCCTTGGTGGGCAGAGCTGGGCTTCTCAGCGGGGTGATTTGGGGTGAATCGCTTGCCCAGTTTGGGCTTCAGGGCTCTCCTCTGTCAGATGAGGCCTCCATCAGGCCAAGCAGAAGAGGCAGCAGGCTACTGGATAAAAGGCACTGGGCCTGTCTCAGCCTCCTCTGAGCTGGGGAAGCCACTTAAGCTCCCTGAGCCTCAGTTTCCTCATAGAAAAAAAGAGAGGCAGGTCAAGGCAGGATCTGAGGCTTTACATCCTGGATGATAAAAAAGCAGGGAGTGGTGGGCCCTTCCTTTTGGTCGCTTTTCTGGTCTGGGCCATGGATCCTCCATGGTCTCTAAGCATCCTCCCAGCTGGCACGGTCTTGGGTTCTGGAGAAACACAGAGCTGCTTGGCTGGATTCTCCTTGTGCTCCCTTTCTCCTTCCCTGGGTCAGAGGTCATTGCATGTTGGGGCTTCTGAGAGCCTCAGAGATGATTTAATCCGACCCTGTCGTCTTACAGGGGAGGAAATCAAGGCAGGCCAGAGAAGGAGGACTAGGCCAGGCTTGGAGGTGGGGGCCTGGGCTCGGTTTCCGACTCTGTCACTTCCCACTTGTATGATCCTGGGCAGGTCACTTTCCATCTCTGGGCCTCAGTTCTTCCTCTGTAAGATGACAGGGTTGGACGAGATGACCTTTGTGGTCTCTCCCAGCTCTAGCCCTCTGATCTGCTGCTCACCATTGAGTTTGAACCCCTCATTTTACAGATGGGGAGACCGAGCACTGAGCCCAGGGCCCTGCACATAGTAGGTGCTTGATAATTATCTTTATTGAATTGAATTGAGTTGCTTTGCAGCTATAATTTTTTTACAAACCTGTTTTATTGATGCTCTTCTCAAACCAAAGCGCTGTCACTCCGCAATAATCACTCCCTCCTCCCCTTCCCACCCAGAGAGCCCTCCCTTGTAACAAAGCCCATCAGGGCAAAGCAGCCTTTCCGTTTGCCAGGGCTGCTGGTGTAGGCCTCACCTAGTGTGCCGAGGGGCCGGAGGCATGGGCCAGCATCTGTCCCCTGACGTGGCACTGAAGGGCTCTGAAGGCTTTTCAGTATAGCTTTGAGCGTGGCTGTACTGTTTCTAATTCTAAGCTCAGAGCTGCCTGGGGCCCTCTCACCTCACCCCAGCGTTGCCCTGAGGTAGGAGTCAGAGGAGGGGGGACAGGGAGTGGGGAGGGGGAAAGGGGGAAAGAGGGAAGTTGGGGTTGGGCTCTCTGGCCAAAGAGCACTGCTGGCCTGGGGTCAGGACTAGCGTGGAACTCCCTGCCCCTGCCCTGGGCTTCCCTTCGCTTCCCCTTTGCCCCCCTGGCTTCCCTGCGCCCCATCCCCAAGCCAGCCCAGCCAAGTTGCCCAGAGCTGGGCCACCCTCTGGTAGCCCAGAGCTCTTTCTCTCTTGGAATGGCTGCCGCCGCCGCCGCCGCTGCTGCTGCTATTCCCGCTGCTGCTGCCTCCGCTGGCGGGGGTCACAATGAGGAGAACCATGGCAATGCTGACGATGGCGATGACGGCGACCACGGTGAGTCCCCCTGGTTGCTCTGCAGGGAATTCCTGAGCAGTGGGCAAGGCTCCTTCAGACGTCCAACATCACAAAGTTGGAGCAGAAGAGGAACCCCCAGGCCGTGCTGGATGTCCTCAAGTTCTACGACTCCAAGGAAACTGTCAACAACCAAAAGTACATGAGCTTCACTTCTGGAGGTGAGCAGCCCATCAGAAGGAGCGGGGGGAGGCCCTCCCTTCCTGCTCCCACCTCAAGGACCTACCTTGGCTGGGTGGATGGGGGAGGGAGGGCGCATCCTCAGCCTCCTCTTCAACAAGGGAAAGACGAGGCCAGTGCCTCCTGAGCTCACAGCGAGCTTCCTAGCCTCCTATCTCCATTGGCCATGCCTCCAGGATGGGGCCCTCACCTTCTCCCTCTCTCCAGGGGTTTGGGCTTCCAGCTTCTCATCCTTCTCTAAGAGGAAGGCCAGAGGGCCTGGCACCTAGTAGATGGGTGTGATACAGTGAGCAAGGTTGGCATTGGGCTTAGGGCCCCTAGCACAGATAGAGATGGGGCAAGGTTCCCGACCTCTCACCAACTCAAGAGTAAGGATGGTCTGGGGCCAGAGGATGGTTGATCCTGTAGTAAGGTCTGTGGCCTCTTCTTGTCTCTCTCCAGAGGATAGACAGGACTGATTGTGCAGAACCTCTGAGGGTCCCTTCTTTCAGAGTCTCTCCTGAGACCCTTTCATTAGGTCCTCCTGCCAGGGCTGTACCCCCAGGGGGCAAGGTCCAGGGCACCAAATGAAGGTTTTATTGATTCTCCTTCCCTGATGATGACCCCTCTCCTCAGTACAACCCACTGGCCTTGGCTGAGCCCTCTAATTCAGAGCCTGTTTGCTGAGAGGCAGCAGTCCCCTGAATCCACGCTGGGCATATGGAGCCACACCCTTTTTAACTACTCTGATCCCTAGCTCTTGCATCCTCAGGGGCTGGGATGGAGCTGCCTTCTTGGCTCTCCTTTTTACAGTGGCCATTCTCTGTCCCTGCCTGCTGCTACAGACCTGCACAGCCCTTTCAGTAGCCTGGAGAGAGGACCAGGCCATCAGAGGCTGGCAAGCCCAGAGAAGGGAGTGCCCAGAGGTGTTTTCCTGTGGAGTAGGGATTCAGCTCAGGAAAGACTAGGAGTCATGAATGGGGGGAAGCTGCCAGTGGTTCAACATTAGAAAAAAGGACCGTTTCCACCTAAGTGGTGCTGACTTCCAAAGGCAGAGTGGGTCAGGCCCTTGACCCCCCGTTGGGTGCCATGTGTGTTCTGTTGGGGATTGTGCTCGCTGGCCTCAGGGCTGCTGGCCAGCTCCAGCTCTTTAGTGGAAGCTTCTTTGTGAGTGTCTGCCCAGGAGGGAGAGCAGGCTCATCCCCTTCCCTCTCAGTATACTCAGTAGAGTGAAAGAAGCTTTGATAGTGGCTTGGCCTTCTGGTGGGCCAAGCAGACCCAAGAATCTCTGGAAGCTGAAGCAGGCACGTCAGAGCCTTCAGGTCAGAGTCCCAAATCCTGATCGGCACCTTAAGGCCCTGAAAGTGAGCAGATAGCCTTTGTGCTCCTGCACAGGCAGCCCAGGCCACAGAACTTCCTGCTGGCATCTAGTATTGATCTGACCCCTCTGTGCCTTCCCTCTGAGGCTCTTGGTTCTGCCCTCTGTGGCTTGACATTGAAAAATCGTCTATTATGCTCCCCCCCCATGATGAGGAGGCACCTTTCCCTGGTTACCTCTGCATTGCTCTGGAATCCTGGGCTCAGTGATGTCTCTGCTTTGTTTTTGCTCCTTTCAGATAGAAGTGCTCATGGATACTTAGCAGCCCATCCTTCGGTAAGCCACCATTGGAACTGTTCCAATGTTCCATCTTCATTTCTGCCGGGATGGGGACAAAAGATTTTAGGTGTAGAACCACAAAGACCTTAGGGCTGGGCTTGGAAAACCCTTAGCGATCAGGGAGTCCGATCAGGGAACTCATGAGGCCCACATGGGGGCACGTATCCTGGGAGCAGCCACATTTCTCAACCAGAGGTTGACGACCTTGCAGACCTGCCATGCCTGAGGCCTTGAATGGCGGAGCTGGAAGGGACGTTAGGGGCTGTCTACTCCAACTCCCTTATTTTAGCTTGTAATATTAGAGGAGGGACTTTTGGGTGATGTTTTCACATCACTGGCCCTTCCCAACAAGCCCACCCTGCTGTCATAAAGGGGAGCTGGTGGACCAAACGCAAAAGTCTGTCTGGCCCGGCCGCAATACCCATGTCTCCTTTTAGCGAGGGGCCTCAGAAACAGAGAAAGGACTGGTCCAAAGTTCCACACTGAGTCTGGTAGATCCAGACTGGAACGCACATGTCCTTTATCCCAACTCAGTGCATGTGGAGCTGGACAGCTGACCTCAGAGGGGGCTGGGTGAGGTGCTCTGATTGACTGTGGGCATCCCATGGTTAGAACCCCCTTGGAGACAACATTTGAGCATCTTAGAGATGTTCCTCGATTCACGCTATGGATCGGATGCAGCCAGAGGTTCCCAGCACCCCTCTGCACTTGAGTGCATTTGGAAATCAGTTTGACAATTTCATGTTTCTTGTTTCCTATTTCTATTGCATTGTTTGTCATAGGACTCTGAGAACTGGGATGGACCTCAGAGGTCATCCAGTCTAACCTCCTGCTTAGGGTTGAGCATTGCCAATAGGGGGGAAGCTGGCCAGCCTTGAAGGGAAATCACTACCTGCTGGCATAGCCTGACCCATTTTTGGACATCCCTGATTGTTAGGAAGTTTTTCCTGAGGTTGAATCAAAATCTCTCCCCCTGTAGCTCCCCCCGCCCACTTTGGGCCTGCTTTGGGCCTAGCTCCGCCCTCTGGGGCCAAGCAGATTGAGCGTGATTCCTCTGCCCCATGCCAGCCCTTCACATCTTTGCATGTGTTTGATTTCCATCGCAAAACTCACAGCCCCAGTGCATGGCAATGATGCAGTTCTTAGGGGTGAATCAGGACCCATATTAAGGAGGCGAATGTGTTTTAACCGCGGCTGACAGCCACTCTGGGGTAAGATGCTATTGTCAATGATCCACAGCAGACTTTGATTCCAAGACCAGCTTCCCTCTGTTACCTGGATACCTCAGCTGCCGAGGGAGTGAAGGCTCAGGTAAACATTGGAATCAAACCATATAGCCAGAGGATGGCTAAGCTAGAAGGGACTTGAGAGACCATCCCTGTTCACTTTCTTGCTGATATGATGGGTGCGTCCTGCTCACTAATACGAGACACAATTAAGAGCAAGATTGAAAGAACTACAAACACCTATGTATGACAAGGTACCCCATTCACTGAGCTTTCATGGTTCATAGAATGACAGAATGTCATTCAGTCATTCATTCAGCCAGTACGACAATGTGCCTGCTCTGTGCAGACCCCCAAGCTGGGTGAGAGGCCAGATTTCAAGGCAGTGTGATTGTGGAGGCAAGATCGCCGCACCAGGAGTCAGAGAGACCTGGGTTCACATCCCACTCCTGACTGGCTTGAGTAAATTATTCAATCTCACAGAGCCTCAGTTTCCTCATCTGTAAAACAGGGATGGGAATGCCCATAGTACTTGCCTCATGGCATTGCTGAAAGGGTCAATTTAGATAATATTTGTTAAAACGCCTTGCAAATCTTCAAGAGTTCTGTAAAAGCCAGGTCTCATTAGCTAAGGCATGGAGCGTCAACACAAGCCTGGAGAATTAGAATGTATTATATTCAATGTGTGCATCAGAGGGGTACACCACTAAGCAAGCCCTGAAGAGGAAAGGCATGACCACCTGGGGAGGTGGGCAACAGCTTCTTGGGGGTGAATGGAGGGCACAGATATGGGAGGGCCTGAGGTGGGTTTGGGAATGGAGAAGAGGCGATGCATCTAAGGGAGGCTGGCAAGGTGGGACTAAAGCTGGGGAGGGCCTTCAACTTGTCTGAGCTAGGAGGGCCCTCAGAGACCCTCTAGTCCAACCCTCCTCATATTACAGAGGAGGAAACTGAGGCCAAGGGAGGGGAAATAGGATCATATTTGTAAAGCGCTTTGCAAATCTGAAAGTGCTATAAAAATGCTGCTTATTGTTACAGTTGTTATTCCAGGTCATTTCCATAGTTGCAGATGTGGGATTAGAACCCAAGACTTCTGACTTCCAGGTCAGGACTCTTTTCTCTTTCTTGATGTTGCCTCCCATATCAAATAGCTTTGCTGTTTTTTAAACTCAAAGACAATTAATTGTGTTGGTTCCTTCTGGGAAAAAAATGCCCTTTTAACTTAACTCGTTTGTTTTACTTAGTTGTTCTAAACACTCGCTGTTTCTAAGCTCTGTATTTAGCCTCTTTCTGTACTTTGGGCACATGTTGCAGTGGAAGTAGGAGTCAGGAGACCTGGACGCCCAAGCTCTGTGTCCTTGGACAAATCTCTTCTTTTCATAGGCCTCAATTGGCCCCCTCTGTAAACATGAGGTGGCTGGACTAAAGGGCCTCTGAGGTCCCTGCCAGTTCTGACAATCTCTCATTCTATGAACTGTGAAAGACCAGGTGTACCTCATTATACTTAGGTATTTGTAGTTCTTTTAATCTTGCTCTAGACTGTGTCTCATATTGGTGAATGGGATTCATCCATTGGGAAGGGGGTGGACTTGGGGGTCTCTGAGGCCCCTTCTGGCTCAGATGATTTTTAATTCTATATTTTGAATCCAATGTTAAAATGACATGTCAATCTACTTGCAAAAATTCCTGCCTATGGGCCAGCATGTCTGTTGAAATGTGTAATTGCCCCCATTAGAAGAAGAAAGGTAGGGAATGGTTTCATCCTGAGTACTTAGATGATGTTTGCATTGGTAGAGTACAAAAACAGCATCAGAACCTCCCTTGGCTCCCCCGGTGTCTGAAGAAGAAGATGAAGACGAGGAAGAGGAGGAAGAGGAGGAGAATGAGCCCCCACCAGTAATTGCACCACGCCCTGAGCACACAAAATCTGTAAGTTGCCCTGAGCTGTCCTGGCAGATGTTTACCCTCCTGAAGCCCTGATCAGGCACCTGCTGTGTGCCCAGGCCTCTGGGAGGTCCTCTCTGGGAGAGGGCTGGTGTGTAATGTGCTATAGCATGTCCTGAAGGGGCTGGTAGCCTCCCTCCACAGGAAGCTGGTCTAGAGGTCAGGGGTACTAAGTGCTCTTCTGTGACCTGTTCTGGTTCCTCCCCCTGGCAACGTAGAAAACCAGCTGCTGGGGGGCGGGAGAGGGGAGCCTCTTTGCCCTTGGTTAGCCTGGTCCTTGGGTGACAGACCCAATTCATTGCCGGGCCTGTCCGTAGAGGCTTTCTGGTCTGGTAGGAGCTATTGGAAGAGAATGAGAGCTCAGGGTCACTGCTACAATCAAATGGGGGCTGTCTGTCACTTTGTTGGTTACTCTTTCCTAACACCCTACTCTGAGGCCTGCGTTTTCTCACATGAGCTGTGGAGAAAGTAATGTTTGACCCACCCATTTCCCAGGATTGCTGTGGGCCACAAGCCAGATATGGCAGGTAAAATGCCTTCTTAATACATGAGGAAATGTTGTACAAGTGATGTTAAGTGACTTTGCCAACATCACACAGCCAGCAATTGTTCAAACTCATCTATTGGTGCTCAAAGAAGGGAAGGGGTCAGCGTGGGCTGGAGCAGGCTGAAAAGGATTCTGAAAGGGCTGGAGTTGCAGGTCAGGCCATATCAGGCCAGGGAGACTTGGGAAAGGCAGAGAGACTGGAACCTGGAGATTTCTTAGAGAGGTAGGAACAAGGGTCTGGGGGAAGGGGGGTTGGGGAGGGGTACTATTAACCCAGCATATTTTTCTTTAAAAAGAAAAGTGTTCCTGGGGAAGGTTTTTTGGGGTATGTGGTAAGGCACTCAGGGTTATTAAATGACTTGCCCAGGGTTACACAGCTAGTAAGTGTCAAGTGTCTAAGGCTGGGTTTGAACTCAGGTCCTCCTGACTCCAGGGCCAGTATTCTATTCACTGCCTCACCTAGTTGCCCCCATAGTTTTCACTTCCTGATGGACATTGCATCCCCTTCACTCTAAACTTTGCCCAGTACAGTTTAGCAAAATGAACCAATCCAACTAGGTCAGGTAATGCATGCCTTATTGTACACCTGTGGTCCACCACCCCTCTGAGAGGTGGGAGGAAGGTTGGGCTCCTAGATCACTAGTCAGAAGGGACCTCAGAACACCTTGGTTGTTAGCAGATTTTTCCAAAGCCGGATCACTTGAGACCAACTGTGTGAAGTCTACCTTTCTCTTTAGTAAATTCACCCCTGAGGGGGCAGCTAGAAGGCAGAGAATAGAGCACTGACCCTGGAGTCAGGAGGACCCGAGTTCAAATACAGCTTTAGACACTTAACACTTACTAGCCGTGTGACTTTGGGCAAGTCACTTAACCGCAACTGCCCTCCAAAAAGCAAAAAAAAAGCCAAAAAAATTTACCCCTTTGCCCATTTCCCAGGAAACATCTCTTTTCACGGTTAGTTCCATGTGTCTTTCAGATTTATACACGTTCTGTGATGGATGCTGCTCTGCCAGCAGCTCCCCCCAAGGAGGCCTCTGCCCCCACGGCAGAGAACTCCCCCTCCAACACTCTGTATCGGAATGCCGACCGGCAGAGAAAGAAGTCCAAGATGACGGATGAGGAAATCCTGGAAAAGCTGAGTGAGTCCTTGGCCCCCCCTGCCCCTGGTTCTCTGGCTCCTTCCTGGCTGGCTGGCTCTTTTGGAGGGGGTGGGGAAGAAAAGACATTTGTCCCTCAGCTTCTAACACCCTCGATGGGCCTTAGACCTCCTCCTCTGTAGCATCCCAGGCTTCCAGAACTGAGAGGGAACCCAGAGGGGCCACAGAGTCACGGGATTTAGAGACAGAATCAGCCTCCCTGTTATGTTATGGAAACATAGAGGATTGTTTGAGGATGAGGAAACTGAGGCCTAGAGAGGTCATAGGGCCATAGATTGAGTTGGAAAGGGCCTCAGAGTTCATTTGGTTCAGCTTCTCCCCCCTTCATGTTACAGATGAGGAGACTGAGGCCTAGAGATCTTCATAGAGCCTCAGAGATCCTCAAGTTCAGGGGTCAGCAAACTAATCTGACCCCTCACCTGCCCCCTGCCCTCCCCCTGCCCCCACTGCTTGTTTTTGAACAGCCTGCAGGCTAATAATGATTTGGACATTTTTAAATACAATCATATTTTATTTAAAAATGTAAAAACCATTCTTAGCTGGTCATGTACAAAAACAGGCACCGGCCAAATTTGGCCCATGGGAAATAGCTTGCTGACCCTTGGTTTATTCTAACCCTCTTATTTTACAGATGAGGAAACTGAGTCTCAGAGAGGTAGAGTGACTTGTCCATGCTCACACAGGTCCTTCGACTCTTTCCCAGCCACCTCACACTCTTGCCCAAGGTCACACAGCTAGCACATAGTAGGGCTTTTCCCACTATCCCTCCTCTATCACAACCCAGAGGCCAAGTAGGAATCCTCTCTGTAAGATCCCTGACAAATGTTTGTTCAGTCTCTGCTTGCAGACTTCAGGGATGGGGAACTCACTACCCTCCTAGGCAGCCCATTCCGTTTTGGGGCAGCTCTGGCTGAGAGGAAGTTTTTCCTTCTCTGGAGCCTAAGTCTTTTACCCCATTGCTGCTGGTGCTTCCCCTTGGGGCCAAGCAGATCAGTGGAACTTGAGAGTGACAAAGTCTAAATGAGACCATCCCGAGCCTCCTGCCTCCTGCTCTCCAAGGGGACGTGAAGGCGCACTCAGTGTAGAGCAGCTGCTTGTGTCAGGTTGTATTTGCTCCCATTTCCCAGAGGAGCAGCCATTCATTCCCCTGGGTGGTTCCCCCAGCCGGGCAGTGACCCCGTAGGGGTTTGGGGGCCTCATTCCCATGTGCTGTTGACCAGCCTGTGGCCTTCGTCCTTTTTCTCCCTCCTAGGAAGCATTGTGAGCATTGGGGATCCAAAGAAGAAATACACAAGATTTGAAAAGATTGGCCAAGGGTGAGTGAGTCCCTGCAGTTCCTGCAGGGAACAAGGTAGCGGTAGGTGGGGGAGGGCGCTGGCTAGGCAGCAGCCCCAGCAATGATAACACCCAAGGGGGATGCTGGAGGGAAAAGGTTGATCTTTATGGTGGGTTGGTGGGGGAGAGGACAAGTAAGCAGAGAGGGCTTCCTGGAGGAGGTGTGGCCTTGGGGTCAGAGATTAAAAGATGGCTAAGCAGTCAGCGGGTAAAGGACAGGAGGGCAAACATTTCAGGCACGAGCAGTGGCTGGGCCAAAGCTTGGAGGCAGGAGAGCACAGGGCCTGTGCACACAGAACTTACCCAGGAGGCAAAGCAGGGAGCCAAGTGATTTATTAAAGATTGGGCTGCGGATGGAGCCAACGGCACCTGGGCCAGAGGACACCCCCAGGTCTGGCATTTACTAGCTGGGAGATCCCGGGCAGCTCACTTCACTGCTATGGGCCCATTGCTTGATAGCTCAACTTCCCGACCCTACATCCTGGGCTGCTTTCAGACTGCCCCCCTCCCCGCAGCTCACAGCTGACCAGGCCCCTGCTGGAGGAGTCTGGCCTCCAGCCTCCCTGTGCTCGTGGCTGCCCCCTCTTCTTGCCTCCTGGGGCACTGTCTCCACCACTGGAGCCTAGTCATGCTTCAGGGCCTGGTGTAGATGCCCCTCCTGTCCTCATCTCCCCTCAGCACCTCCCATGTGATCCTCCTTCCGACCAGAGTCTGGGTGTGGAAAGTCAGTGGTATTGCCCTGAGAATGGGTACTCGGCAGGCAGGGTCAATCCTGTTCAATCCAAGAAGCATTCCTTAAGTAGCTGCCACTTGCCAAGTACCGACCCAGGCCCTGGGCACAGAGACAAAAGCCAGCACATTCAAAGGGGAGCTACTCCAAGTTGTCTCCAGGGTCAATGCAGCGGGACCTCCAAGCCCTGGGAGACATGAGCAAGGTCTGGGAAAAGGCATGTGGCACAGGCAGGAGATGAACGTTGTGTCTGGGGAAGTGCAAGCCGGCCTCCAGACTGGCTGGAGAACTGAGAGCATGGAGGCCAGCTATGTGGCATCAGCCTGGAGAGTTTGGTGGGAACCAAGCAGAGGACTTTGTATTTGTCCTGGATGCACTTCTTAAGGAGGGGAACATTTTGGGCAGACCTGGGCTTTGGCAGCTGGGAGAGGACAGAGTTGAGAGGAGAGAAGCCCTTGGAGTAGTCTAGGGGGGTATGCTGAGGGTCTGTGAGCAGACAGAAGAGAATGGATGCATGAGAAGACTCGAGGGCGGCTCAGGGTGCTGCGATTGCAAGCAAAACCAGAGCCATTCCATGTGTGGCCTTGGTTGGCCGTCCCGGGCCTCAGTTCCCTCACTTAGAAAACGGTACTTTCTGAGGTCCCTTCCAGCAAGGGATCTCTAGATGTGAAGCCCAGCGATGGCGATGGCACCAGAGCGCATAGTGAGTGTTCAGATGTCACTGTCACTGTGACCAGGCCTCCAGCCACTGACTTCACTCCCTGAGCCCTGGCAGCAAGTCCAGGCCCAGCTGTAGAGATTGCAGAGGGGAAGCTAAGCCAGTTCCAGAGCAGTCCAGCCAGAGGGATGTTAGGAGGCAGGCTGGCTTTGGAGGCCAAGAGAGGGAGTTCTGCTATGTTCAGGGGGAGAGAAAGCTTAGCTAGGCTGAGGAGCCTGCCTGCAAGAGGCTTCCACTTTCAGACATTCACATAGCAGTTTTGGAACTTACTTCTGGTATGAGAGTGCTCTCCAAGGGCTGGAGGGTTAAGATCACAGGGTTGGAGGAGCCATGGCCCCAGAGGAGGAAGAAGGAGTTTGCACCGAGCCTTCCTCCTTTGCCTTCCAAGGGGTAGCAAGGCCAACAATGAGGCCCAGTCTCCTTGGGTAGTCACTGAGCTCTTTTCTCCATTCTCTCCCCCCCTCCCAGGGCATCAGGTACTGTCTATACTGCACTGGATATTGCCACAGGACAAGAGGTAAGCGTTGCCGTCTAACCGCTCTGCACAGATGCTGGCGGGGAGGGGGGGCCCTCCTGGATCACATTCATGCTTGGGTCTCCGATGTCCTCTCAGGTGGCTATCAAGCAGATGAACCTGCAGCAGCAGCCCAAGAAGGAATTAATTATTAACGAGATTCTGGTCATGAGGGAAAATAAGAACCCTAACATTGTGAATTATTTGGACAGGTAAGCGCCTGTTTGCTGGGGACTGTGGTGGGCGGGTCCTGCTGGTTGGCTTTGCAGAGCTCTCCTTGAGCTTCCCAACACCCTTCAGGAAGGGCTCTGGGCGCTGTTGGCCTTATTGTGCAGTGAGCAACACTGAGGCTCCAACAGGCCAACTTACTTGCTGCAGGGTGTCACAGCCAGTAGGAACCCACTCTGGTGACCACAAGGCCAGCCCTTCAGCCCCTGTGCTATGGAAGCTCCCATTCTGGTGAACAGCCAGCTGCCTACCCCACAGGTGGAGAGACAACTCTTGGCCTCGAACCTAGACCCACTTAAGGGAGTTTTCTCAGAATAGTAAGGAGATTTCTTAGACACTGGGGACGGTCTCTCCACACCTGGCTTTATGACCATGGCCTCTCTCTGACTTGGTCCTGAGTTCCAGGCCTGGGAGATGAGTAGCCCCAGAGAAGGGCACAGGGGGAGTGAAGAGTTCTGGGGAGAAGGCTCCATGTCCCCAGGTGAGCATGTTCTCCATACACTTGGGCTGAGGCCTGGCCCCTGCTGCTCACCATGACAGGAGAGGGCTGAAAAGGGCTTTGCTTTTGTAACCGAGGTACGTTCCTGGCTGGGAAGCACTTCAAGCTAATGGTTGTGGGGCGGCTGACCTCTGGCAGCAAGGAGCTCCACATTTTGCCTCGGCCTTATGAGCCTGCCGCCCACTAGTGAACCTGCCACCCACTAGTGTGAGCCTGCCACCCACTAGTGTGAGCCTGCCGCCCACTAGTGAACCTGCCACCCACTAGTGTGAGCCTGCTGCCCACTAGTGAGCTTGTCCTTCCCTGAGGAGAATGTAGTTATCAGGTGGGGACAATCTGGAGTGAGAGTCAGGCCTGTCTGTTTCAAGCTGGGCTCGGTCTTGGCTCTGCGTCTCATTGGCTGTGGGCCTTCGGTCAAGTTCCTTCTTCCTCCTGGGCTTCAGTTACCTTGGATTAGGTTCATCACACAGGCACAAGCTCAGAGCGGGAAGGGACCACCGAGACCATCTAGGCCAACCCTTTCATACAGCACAGGAGGAAAGGGAGGCTCCCTCCTCAGACTGCTGGTATGCGAAGAGAGGAGAAAAAGGCTTGGAATGTTCTAGGGCAGTCTGGGACCTTGTGCCTTCCTCACCCCAGGAACAAACACACCTGGAAAACCAGGCTCAGCCAAGCCTCTGTGCTAATCCAGGCCTTGCCTGCATCTCTAACTCTCCCTCATGATGATGCAGTCAATTTGCTAGTTTAAAGGCTGGATTCAGAAATACCCCAGAAACCTGGCTGTCTCTAGGCCATGAGAAAAGAGAGGCTGGTGCCTGCTTCAGCCTCCTTGATTTGGGTAATAGCAGGGAAGGGACCTGCCCATTCAGTCACATCACTTAGAAACCAGATCTTTGGGCTGGAGATCCATCCCTACCACTTGTCTTCCTTCCCGCTCTGAGGGACGTGATTCTTTGTAATCTGAGCCGTGTAGACGGCCCATATGAAGAATTCAGATTAAGCTGTAATTATCCAGGCGGGCAGTCTACACTGCCAGAATGCACTGCCCATTCCTGGGGACTCGTTGCCCTTTTGCTGCCCTGAACACTAACCTTCCCTCCTTCCCATTTCCTCCTGTCTCTCATGTCTTATCCAGACCAGATTGTCCTTAGCATCATTCTAGAGTATAAAACATGGGGTGTCAGAGGGGAAAAGGACCTTCGAGGTCATTTAGTCCCTTTTACAGATGAGGAAACTGAGGCCAGAGAAGTTCAGTATTTTGACTGAGGTCACACAGACACTAAGTAGCAGATTGTAGATTTCAGGCCAGGTTCTTTGTCCTGGATTTGGGATGTGGGATTCCCTTAGCCCCATGCCTTCCTTTGCTCCTCACAGCTACTTAGTGGGCGATGAGCTGTGGGTAGTGATGGAGTACCTGGCTGGTGGTTCTCTGACCGATGTCGTTACGGAGACTTGTATGGATGAAGGCCAGATAGCAGCTGTCTGCAGAGAGGTAAGAGGGGAAAACACACCTGAGATGGGGAAGTTCTCGGCCCTGGAAAGGATGGACTTTGAGGAGCCTGCAGACCGCCAGGCTGACCCGTGCCAGAACATGGAGTCTCCTCCAGGCCAGTGGTCTCCCAGGCCTCTCCTCATGTCTCCCCACAGCTGGGGTTGAAGGTGGTGCATTCCGACCTCCCGTGGGGTCCCTAGCTGGGGTGGCTGGGACTGTGCTGTCCGCTCTTTAACTGATATGATGCTTTTGTTACAGTGTCTCCAGGCTCTGGATTTCTTGCATTCAAACCAAGTCATCCACAGAGACATTAAGAGTGACAACATTCTTCTCGGGATGGATGGCTCAGTCAAACTGAGTAGGTGCCCAGGGGGTGTGGGTGGGCTGCTGGGGAGTTCCTGCCAGTGGAGCGAAGCCCTAGCTATTGTCAGGAAGCAGCTAGAAAACAGGAGGGGCCAGAGTGGAGAAGCTGCTGATCCAGGGCGTTGGCAAGGGTGCCCACTCTGAGGCCGCTGGCTCAGGAGGCACCACCAGCGTGTCCTGTGTGCAGATACAGAGTCAGAACTGGGCCTGAGCCTGCCCCCAAGTGTGCTTCTGTAGCAGGAGTCTGGCTCCCCAGACTATCCCACCCCGTTCATGCTGGCAGAGGAGCTTAACAAAGGACAATCAAATCCTTTCAAGCCTGGCTGAGCCATGATTGAGCCCACAGTGCTTACTTGCACAGGTTTTCTTCCTCAGAACTGACTTCTTTGGCCTCCTCATATTGCCCATTTGAGTTTGGGCAGCTCCCCTTGGGCAAGGCTCTACTTCAAGAAAATTGGGGGGCATCCTAAGCTCCCTTTGGCCAGGTGACCTCAGAGGTGGCCCTGAGTGGCACAGAGCCTGGGATCTTTCTTTTTTGGAGAGGATCCTGAGTCCCCAGAGGAGGCCAACTCATGTGGGCAGCAGAGCAGGGACAAGATGGGGAGCTGTTGATCTAGGATCCTCCCTTAGCCTTCTCTTTTCTTGGCCTCAGTTTCCTCATTTGTAAATAGGGATAATTGTACTTCCATTCAGGTAGAGGGAACTCTCAGATAAGGAACCTTCCCCTCCCAAGGAAGGATGGCACAGCCATGGACGTGCTTCATGGCCTAGCCTCTTGGAGAGTTGTTGGTATTGATTTCGTTCCTCTGGCTCTCGGCTGGCAACCAGAGGAGCTCACTGCCCCTTCCCCGTCAGTGTCAGCCAAGAGACACCCCTTTTGGTGCAAACCTGCCTCCCTTGGCTTTGGCTACTCAACGGTCCAGTTTGGGGAGTGAGAATGGCAGGGCCTAGGCCTGTCATATTTCTCTCTACCAATGCAGGTGGGCACTTGCCCGTTTGCCCAGAGTCACCCAGTCAGTGTGCGTCAGAGGTGGGATTTGCACCCTTGCCTCTGGTTGACTTTTTATCTGCTTCTCTTGGGTAGAGGATCATTAAGAACAGCCTTTGCTTGAGCCCGGGCTGAACTGCCTTTCCCATCATGCCCTGGGAGTGTTTCCTTGCGGGGTAGAGGGTGAGGGACACATTTCCTAGCCAGACCTGGATCTAACCCTGTTCTCTTCTCCACAGCCGACTTTGGGTTTTGTGCCCAGATCACCCCTGAACAAAGCAAAAGGAGTACCATGGTGGGGACCCCGTACTGGATGGCCCCTGAAGTGGTGACAAGGAAGGCCTATGGCCCTAAAGTGGATATCTGGTCCCTTGGGATCATGGCCATAGAAATGGTGGAGGGCGAACCCCCATACCTGAATGAGAATCCGCTCCGGGTGAGTGCCACCCTGCCCACAGATCAAGGGTCAGGTGGGGCCAAAGCTGATTAAGGCTAGTTTTCCCTGAATGGTCACCATGCAAGGGCTCCCTCCAGCTTTTCCTAAGCAGTGAGTGGCATCTCCTCGCCACGGGCTTACAGGAACTCAACATTGGCCAGCCTGGGCTTGCCTGGTGAGGCACTTGACATTGTTAAGGAGTCCCCTGAATGACATCATTACTTGACTCCATGTACTTCAGGTCCAGAGGGTACCTCAGGACTAGTTAGTCCAGTCTCCCAGGCATTCCACTAACTGCCTGTGGAACCCTGGCTCAGTTCTTTGCCTTCTCTTGGCCTCCATTTTCTCCTGTGTTAAGCTGAGTAGACTGGATGACATGGCCTCTAAGGGCCTTGGCAGTTCAGCCAGTCTGTGGTCTTGTGTCAAAGGGGCTGGCCAACTTCTGGGGGAGGATGGTCTTCTGTAGCCAGAGCAGCTACAGGTTGGAGAGGCTCAGCCCTTCGAACATTCTTCAGGTACTGGCCTTAGCCAGGCTGGGCCAGGAGCAGTGAGGAAGCCCTGTCTGAGCCCAAAGGGTCACGGTCTTCTGCTCCGGGCTTGACCTGTGCCCAGAGATCCAGGCTCCCTATCTGGGATGTTGCCTTGGTGTTTGTGAGCTCCAGTTCCCGCAGGGGAAGCAGCTCAGAGAGGCTCCCTTGAGGCCCTGTTCCCATGGCTTCCTCCTGAGACAGAGGCCATGTCTGTGGACTGTGGACATGCATGCTGGCTGCCTCCAACGCCTCCTACCCCCAATGTGGGGACTAAAGCAGGGACAGGTAGGAATGGGCTAGTGCCCCACTGCCAACTGTTAAAGAGGAGAGGGCCCCGTCAGGCCTAGATCCGAAGGGGAAGCCGGCCCTGCTACTTCACTTGGGGGAGGGGGGTGGCAGGGCAGTGCAGAGGGAAGTGGAAGCCCCGCGTCTCACCTGTGTCCTGTCCTGCAAGCTCCCCGAGGCCCATGTAAGTGCTGGGCTTCAGCTAGGGACCACATGACCTTAGACATATTGCCTCCCTTCCCTGAGCCTCCATTTCCTCCTCTGTCAAAGTTGGGGTTTGGTCCAGCTGTCTTCTGGGGTCCCTTCCAGATTCTTCATCTTAGGGTTCTACCAGGTGGAGGAGAAGGGCCTTCTTGTTGGTGCTCTGCACACAGCAAGTACTTCCTGAGCCTTTGGTGGATCGAATTGCAATGGGGGCCCTTTGCCAGCTGTGGGCCCTTGGGCCAATCACGTTGGGTCTTCTCCTGTGAAAATGAGGAGAAAGAACCTTCCCTTGGAGGCCTCACAGGGGCTGGGGGAGAGCACCTGGTGAGCTCATAGAGGAGGGTCTTCTGCCTAATTGTCTCCTGTCTCTGCCCAGGCCTTGTACCTTATAGCAACTAATGGCACCCCGGAGCTCCAGAATCCTGAGCGACTTTCTCCTGTCTTTCGAGACTTCTTAAACCGCTGTCTGGAGATGGATGTGGACCGGCGAGGGTCTGCCAAGGAGCTTTTGCAGGTAAGACAGGAAGGACAATAAGAAAGATGGCAGGGCCCCCTTGCCTGCCTGGGTCCCTGGGTCTGCCCTTGGCAGACACTTGTAGGTTGAGGGATCGTTCAGGTGATAGGAGTCCAGGACCTGCCTCTCTTTGCTCATTTGGCCTCTTCCTGCCCATGAGACCTTGGACAAGTCACTTGCCCTCACTGGACAGACACAAATTTCTCTCTCTAGAAAGGGAGGGAATCAGCTTGGTTTTTCTGTAATAGCTTTGATGTCTTCTATGATCTGTCATCGTCTCATTTTCTAGGGACTCAGCAGCCCCAACTTCTGCTTTGACTGTTCTCAGCTTGGCTTGTGTCTAGAGCCAAAGGACACAAGAGCTGGAAGGCACCTTAGACACACACATTCTGAGAGTCTATCCTGCTCTGCTCTCTGCCTCCCATTTCTGAGATGGGCAAGTTGAGGTCCAGAAAGTATCAAAGGATCACTGGAGCATCGAATTAGCCTTAGCAGTGTCCTTAGAGGTCAGCAAGCCCAGGCTCGAAAGAGAGACTTGACTGGCCCAAGATCATATGTGTAGGAAGGAAGGCTTCAGAGTGGGTGCTTTTCCTACCATACCCCACTCCACCCTCTGGTATGTGGTCCTAGAGTCAGCCCTAGGATAGCCATCCTGAGGGTCTGGCTTCCTGTCCCCCAGGTGTGTGTTCGGTCTCCTTGGTCCCCTATTGTTTTTAATCTTGCCAAGGAGACTCACACAGAGCTTGGGTACCCAGCATCCCTGCAGACTCAGAGAAAGCACACTGATGTCCAGGTTCATCTATGGGAGTGAGCCCTTGCAGGGGCAAGGGACAGTCTTTGTCTCAAAGGTTTTGAGGCCCTGGGCTTTGGAGAGTGTGGTGAGACTCCCATGTTCAGCTGTCGTGATTTCAGTACCAGTACTGGGGTCCAGAGTTTATTCAGCATCTTCCTGCTGACATTCTGGGGTCACCTGAACCTGTCAGACTGCCACTGCCTAGACACACTGAGCCCGTGACCTCTAGTCGATTAGCAAACAGACCAAGTGAGAGGACAAAGCCTCTAGTGTTGCTAGGCTTGGTTAGTCTCTCTCAGAAGTCAGTGCTCAGGGGCGGCTAGGTGGCACAGTGAATAAAGTGCCGGCGCCGGAGTCAGGAGGACCCGAATTTGGTTCCAGCCTCAGACACTTAACACACAAAAAATAACTAGCCGTGTAACCTTGGGCAAGTTACTTAACCCCAATGCCCTCTAAAAGGAAAAAAAAAGTCAGTGCTCTCAGAAGTCACACCTGTGTGTCCAACACAGTTTGGGGCTGAGTAACTGCTAGTTTTGTCTGGATCGTCTCCCAGGGCCAGCCATTGCCTTCAGTGGTGGGAGCGCACATTCTGCCTTCATGGCTTCTAGCCCGGGTGACAGGGTCAGAACCAAACGACGTAGGATGATAGGAGTCAGTCATATGTGTGTACACACAGCAGCTGCAAGGGGAAACTGATGTCAGGTTTGAGTTAGGACGGCTGTGAGCCTTCCAAGTGGTGAACTCAGAGATAGGTGCCTGAAGCTAGAGAGAGAGATTTGGGGGCTGTGGAGAGAGGGTGGGTGGAGAAGAGTCGAGGCCTGACAGCTGACCTTTGGGGGATGTCTGGCCTTAGGGTTGGGAGGCAAACCAGGCAGCAGAGAAGAGAGTTCTCAGTGGGGCCACAAGCCATTGGGGGGCCAGTGAGGGAGGAAGACAAGAAGCAGGCCAAAGATGCTTCTCCCAGGTGAGCTCAGCTTGTGAGTCAGTGAGAGTCAGGGTCTGACCAGTACAGGAACCTGACATTCTAGCTCTGTGGCACTTACTTCTAGGAAGACATAGAAATCTGAAAGGCAGAAGGCCATTCAGGGCGGCATAGTGGAAAGAATGCTGGCTTTGGAGTCAGAGGAGCCGGGTTCAAGTCCTGGTGCTGGCTCTTACTACCTGCGTGATCTTGGCCAAGTCCCTTCCCCTCTCTGGCCCTCAGTTTCCCCATCTGTTAAATGAAGGGTTGGACCAAACAGCCTCTAAGGTCCCTTCCAGTTCTCAGGCTCTGATCCTATGGTCTCGCATCAGTTGGGGACCAGGTGCTTTTCAATGCAAAGCAATGTGAATTAACAAGGCACCCTGTAACGGTACAGAATGGAACCTAGCAGAACGGCCTGTGGTGTTGAAGGGAGTGACGTCCCAATAATGTTCCATCTTTTCCTTTTTTATTGCAGCATCCATTTTTAAAACTAGCCAAGCCTCTGTCCAGCCTGACTCCTCTGATCCTTGCCGCGAAAGAAGCGATTAAGAACAGCAGCCGCTAGTGAGGGGAGGGAGGGCCTTCACCCGCCCTGGCCCTGGCGCGTGGAGAGCCAGACCCCCCAAGACCGTAGGACCTCACTGTCTGGGCCGTGGCCAGACAGACAGACAGACCGAATTTGGATGTCCCCAGTGTGAGGGGCGTAAGGCCTGGGGACTGGGCCTGCCTTCCTAGGAATGGAGCCTTCTCCCCCACTCCCTCCTCCCGTGTACCTGTGCCAGCTGGAGCCAGCTCGGGGCTGCATGGGGCTCTGGAGTAGTGGGGCTGGAGGGGGAGAGTCTCCTGACTGTAGCCAGGAGCAGCTCTCCACCATGGGCTGGCTGCCCCTGCACTTCCTTGTCAAATGCCTGGCTTGTTGCTTTTCCCAGTGTCTGGTCTGCTTTGGCATTAGAGAAGGAAGAAAAGGCCCCTCCAGCTCTCAGATGCCTCCTGCCCATCTGCCCACCTGGCTCCCATTCCCACATTCAGTTTGCCTGCAGTAGGATGGACAGAAAATAACGGCTTGGCTGTCCCCCGAGAGGCAGAATGAGTGTGTTGTGAATGAGACCTCATCTGTGACCTCAGCCCTTGACCCCTGCTTCCCTTCCCTTTGTCCTCCCCACCCCCCTCCGAGTTTGGGGCCTCTTTCTTTGGGCCAGCTTGGTTTGTCTCATTATCGCTCTGCATTTGCCTTGGGAAAATTAGCTTGTCACATTTATTTTATTTTTAAAGGCAAAAGATAAGTGCGTTCAGGAAGGCCTGCTTTGGGGGTTCCACTTTCTGCCCACTACCCCCATGGCTTCCCATGTTCCCAGATGCCTGGAGAAGGTTGCAGAGATTCACATGGCAAAGCCTGTTCCTGCTGGGCCCAACCCTGAATGTGTCCCCTGGAGAGCTGCCAGAAAGATCTCCATGCTACCTCTTGACTCCCTCCATGTGTGGTGGCACTTAGGGACCTAGCCTCTGCCCGTCCCCTGATGGGGTTGAATCGTTTTTATTCTGATAATTACTGTGCAAGGCAATGATTTGTGAATTTTTTTTAAATAATAAAAAGATCTGGTGAGGAGAGACCTGGTTAGCACTCACTCTGCTAGTGAGCTGGGGCAGGATCTTTGCTTCTGGCTTCATGTCCCTTTAAAAACTGGACACTGATGTGGGTGCTGCCCCCTCCTCCAGGTTCTCCCTAGACAGGTTTCAGGTTAGGGCATTTGTCATGTTCACCATTTAGCAACTTTGAATTCTAAGAACCTGCCCACATGCCTTAGTGGGAATCTGTTTCCTTTTCCAGAAGAGTTCCCAAAACATTTTCACCTGAGAGCCCCACTGAGGCATGGGTGGCACTCTTTCCTGGTCTCTCCCCAAAGACTCAGCTGCTGGCACATTTTGGTTTCCTGGAAGGAGGGGATGGAGGGATGAAGGCAGAGGAGGAAGGAGGAAGAATGGGAGAGAAAAGAAAGGACTTGCTTCTTTTTTGAGCTCATAGGTGTCTTGAAAAGATTTGGACAGTTGGCTTTCTGAGTCCTTGAAAAACTCATGGTTTCTGTTGAAGGAGGCTCAAGATTTGTAGCATGGCAGACCTTACAATAAAATGTGTGTGAATTCAGGCTAGGAAGTAAAGGGGTAAGTGAGGGTTTCTTAGTCTGTGGACTCCTTCCTGTCATTATGAAGGCCCATTCACCTAACCATCTATTCATTCATCCACTTACCCACTCATCTCCCCATCCATTCACCCGTTAATCCATCCTTCCACCTTCCCATTCATCTACTCCCCCATCCATCTGTCCATCCGTCCATCCATCCATCCTTCCATCCCGAAGTCCATTCATCCACGGTCCACCCACTTACTCATTCTCTTTCCAATTCTCTCTTCCAAAACTCTCATTTCCTTTCCAGTTTTTTCCTCAAGCACTTTCATTCCATTTACAATAACATTTTCAAAACCTCTGCTTTCAACTCTTGCTTCGGCTCTTCCAGGAATCCAAGTTGTGTTTTTCTTTGAGCCTTTACTTGTAGACCTTTTGGAACCACTCTTCTCCATTTGTGTCTTGAGCTCACTATGGTGGGATTTTTTTGTTTGCCCATTCTTCCAGCTTTCTTCCTGACTTTGGGCTGGGCTCTGCTGCACTTTTACCTGTTCGTCCACCTAGCCAATCTCCCATTCACTCATTTGTCTGTCCATCCTACCCATCCATTCATCTGTTCATTTGTCTGTCCCATCTATTTTCCATTCATATATCTCCTTACCCATCCCTCTACTAATCCATCTAAGATCTCTCTACCCACCCAACTGTCTGTCCATTGACCCATTCATTCACTCATCCATTCATTGATCTACCCACACATCCACACATCCATCGACCCACCCATCCATCTTGTCATTTCTTACTGACCCTTCATCCAGCCATCCCTCTACCCACATACTCAGCTGGCCTCTGAAATGAAAGCACAGTCTGTGGGGAGTTTAGGCTGAGCCCATGGGGTCAGTTGTCCCATTGGGGAGGTGATTCTGGCTCCTTAATTTCCCACATGGATATAAAGTTTAGGGGACTTTGATCTCCCAGGAAACATATGAAGGACAGAAACAACAAATTCAGGAAAGTGTGTGGTCCTATCCCTTGTTTGGAGGAGCCTGTGTTGTATATTAGGCCCTGGGAGATTCCAGGCAGCTGCTTGAGCTAATGAGAGGCCTTAATTTTTATTTCAGTTAAAAATGTATTTGTATTTCTCCGTGATAGATGTTAGTTGTTTCCATAGAGGCATAAGATGCTGTTGGGTTGCAGTGGAGGGATGGGTGTGCTATCCTTGGGGGCTAGGGGGGAACCCTGACCTGGGTTGACCAGAAAGAACAATTCATGGCCTTTGTGTGCCCTCAGGGCCTTTTCTTGGAGACTCTGAAACATTGATCCTTGAGGTTACTGCATGTAGCGAAATGGCGGTTCTTCTGGGTTCTCCAAGGTCCTTTCTGACCACTGCTGGGCCACAGAGGCCAATGGTAACCCATGGCTATAGGCATGCTCTCCCAGCAGACAAATGGAGATATTCTGATAGTCATCGGTTTTCTGTGATGTTGGACAGCTACTTATATTTTTAAGAAGTATTACCGATAAGCTGTTTCTCTTGCCAAAATTCTGCTGAAGGACTAGCATATGACATGTTTAAACATCCCTCCCTCCATATGGCAAAACCCCTTTCCCCCTTTCCCCACCTCTTTCTATAGTTTCTTAAGCCCCTCATGAATCTGCTGGGCTCTTTCCTGTGACTCTTGGGCATCTTGGTTTCCTATGCCTTGGAGGGATCCTGACTCAGCCTGGGGGCAGAGAAGGCTGAGGAGCATGAGAGAGATGACTGGAGAGCAAAGAGAACCTTGATGTTTCCCTGTGAATTAGTCAGTTGTTGCTTCCCTGCTGTAGTCTCGCATCGTCTGTGGTGGTAGCCGGCGTGGGCCATGGTCGGCGTGGGCCGTGGTCGGTGTGGGCCGTGGCAGTGGGTCCCGCCCATCTGTCTTTGTCAATTCCCATGTGTCTGTACTCTTTCACTGGCTGCTGACTGGTGATGACTTGAGTCAAACATTTCTCCTTTGATTGTCTGATTCGGATTTCTTTCTGGTGAGCTGATTCTGCTTTACCGTTTGCTCTTCTCTAACAGAGATGAGTTTCTTGTTGTCCAAGTTTCCTGAGCATTGGAGAGCTCCTTATTTCACAGAAGGGTCTTTGTAATTTGATGAGTCTGTAACAAGCCAATTTCTTTGTCCTTTAGGCTGTTTATTCTGATTGAGTCAGGGAGTCAGAGAACATTAGAGATAGAGGAAGAAACAGGCCTAGAAAAGTTAAATACTCTGTCCAAGGATATACAGTAAGGTGGTGGCAGCCAGGGACTTCTGATCCCCAGTCCAGGGCTCTAGCACAGCACGCTGCCTAGCAGCAGATGCCACTGAAGCTCTTTGCTGAGGTGCAGCTGGCCAGACAGGGCTTTGCAGCATTATAACACTATTCAGCAGGTGGCTTGGGGATATGGGTGTTGTGCCTTCCAAGATCATCACTGGCCACTGACAGGCTGAGCAAGCCCAGGTTCATTGTGCTTTGTCCTGAGGACGGAGGGGTGGGGGAAGAGGGTTCTCAGAGAGGCCATCAGGTCCGAGTGAAGTGGGCTGGTGCTAAGGTCATTGTCTCCTCCATGTCCCATTTCTTATTCAGCTAGGCAGAATTCCTCTCTTAATCCCAGATAGTCAAGTGGGGCTGATTTCCCCCGAAGTGAAGGCATGGGACTGAAGGCTGAGTGGGTAAACATTGGCAGATGGCAAATGACACTGGCAGAGGGAGCTTGCTGGCACTCCGGCATGTTTGGCTGGTGTTGCTTTGAGGTGCCCGCCATGTGCTGGCAGTGCTCCTGGCTTAGCACAGCAGGCAGAATTTCTAGAAAGACAATGTGCGTGCGTGTGTGTGCATGCCCGTGTGCGTGTGCATGTGTGTACGTGTATGCATGTGTGTGTGAGCACACCCATGTGTGCATGTGCTTGTGTGTGTGCGTGTGTGCATGTGCTTGTGTGTGTGTGTTCCCTGCTCACTCACCAAAGTGATTTTAGGCTTGGCAGTGGGGTGGTTTGTTTCCCCACTGGCACGGATCACTGCTTCTCCTTGCCTTGTCATCCTGGGCAATTCTGAAAAGTGCCCCTAGACATTGTCCCCAGCCTTCTGGGGGCTCTTGGCATCCAACAGGCACTGTGCAGGTGGTGGGGCTGCCCATTGCCTTTTCTGGTCCTTTTTTGGTGTCCTTGGTGGTTCTGCTGCTGCCCCTCAGCTTCCTGCTCATGTACTCACCTTCTCTGTGGCCCCTGACCTTTGGGTCACCCACTGTTTGCATTCCTTTGAGGACACAGACTTTCCATGATGTCTGGCTTCCCAGGGAGAACTTTGGGATTTGAAAGATGGGTGGTGAGGAGGTGCTTTGGGAGATTTCATCTTCTTGGTACAGCTTCACTGGGAACAAATGCTCCTTGGAGAATGTTCTGTACGCTAAGAGGCTTTGGTGATGTGGGCAAGGGGCCCTCTCCTCTGCTGTGCCCTGGACCCTGTCTGGGCTCCATCCCTCAAGACTCAGCCAGCAAGTACCCAAGCATAGTGGCATCTGCCAGCTCCCCCTCATGGCTAGCCTGGCAAGGGCAGGTGATGGGGCAAACCCTGTCTACCTGAGCCCAGGAGGCAGGGTTCAAGTTGTGAGGAGAGCCAGCAGGAGCTGTAGAGTGGGCTGAGATGAGCAGGAAAACCAGGGCTTCTGAGCGAGAATCTGAAGCGTGGGATCGTCAGGGAGCTGACTTAACCCCGTCTTCCAAGAGCAGTGTTGGCAATAGCAAGGGAGGTAGCTCACTTCCCTTGGCCCTTTGAAGCTGGAGCTCACGAAGTACGTGTTGCTATCCCTGTTGTGTAGCATATCCTGGCCCTGCCCTTCCTACTCTTGGGCCAGGATGGTGAGGAGCAAAGTCTTCCATTCCCATTTGTAAACTCAGCCATGGCTGTCGGGCCCCAGGCTGCTATGGTAGGAGCCTGGCAGGCTTCAGGTCCCAGCATGCACTGCAGAGGGAATGAGGCTGCTCACTCTATCAGGCCTTTAATAAGAGGTTTGTTGATGGGAATGGCCCTTCTGTTATAACTCTCTCCAAAGCTGTCCTTATGATCCTGGGATCATCAGTCGGGCCAGCCTTGGTGGCTGTGAAGCTTGTCTGGCTTGGTGACTCCATTGACAATGCCCTGTGGCAGTCCATTTCAGGCATCATCTGCTAGCCGAGAGTCCAGTCTCAAAGCTATACCTTGGGATATTGGATGGTGTAGAGTAATGCTGGCTCAGCCTTACAGAGTCAGCTCCTTCAGCCCCAGTAATTCCAGGCAAATCCCAAGCTGCCCCAGGCATTAACTTACCAGTGAGGCTGACCAGCTACTGTGTGGCAGTCCAACCTCAGAGGGAGTGAGGGCCAGTAGCCATCCCCACCTGACATCTGACTTTCTGTTTGCTAGTGGGCCACAGGCCTGGTGAGGCTGCTAAAAACTCCGGGGCTGGGGGGTGGGGGTGGGAGTGGGGGATGGAGGGAGTGGGGGGTGGGGGGGAGGAGTTTCAGTCCCGGATAGGCTGGTCTGCTGATAGTTGGCCTACCCCCACTGAGGCCTGGTGAGCTGGTTATCAGTGGGTGAGGGGCCTCACTTATGGGGGTATGTGGGGGGAGGGGCTGGTTTGGAGGAGCAGGCTCTTGTGAGGGAAGCAAGGCCATGCCCTGGGTTAGGGAGGCTTGTTCCAATTCTACGCATGCCCTCCCCCCCCCCCTTCCCCCAGCCCAGGCTCTGCTCAGCTTTGGCTTCTAGGCTGGCATGACTTGGGGGTGAAGGTGCTCAGTATGTGGGGAATAGGAGCAGGCTTGTCTGAGGCTGGGGTGGCACAAAGGGAGCCATGGCCTGGGCCTGCTGTGCTTTGGCTCTCTGAGTGGCCCCTGGGGGGAGGGGGGAGGGAAGGGTGTGGGAGCAGAGGATCATGGGATGGCAGAGAAGATCTAGTTCGACTCCTTCATTTTGTAGAGGAGGAAACCAAGGGCCCAGAGAGGGGACGGGACCTGGCCAGGGTCACCCAGCAAGTACAAGGTCAAGCTACCCCTTGACCATGGGCTCAGCAGATGGGCTCAGTCCCAGAATCCTCTAACTTGTTAGTGGCTTGAGTGTCAAATGTGATTCCAGATCCCAGTTATCCTTGGTAGGCTCCACATGGGGCCAGCTGAGCGGCTGCCCAGCCCTGGCTCCGGATGCCGCCAGGCCTATCCGGCTCAAGGGAGCTCCTGAAGGGTCCGGTGGGTTGGTCTAGCTAGGGATCTCCTTTCATCCGCAAATGTGAGTTGGCTGTGTCCTGTCCCATCCTGTCCTGTCCTGTCTTGTCCTGTCCCATGATGCCCCAAAGCCAGGAGGGCTGGGGGGTGGGGCTGGGGCGCAGGAGCTGGATCCCAATGTGAACTTTGACGTTGTGCTTGGGGCACTGGAGGTTGCCTATGGCTAGTGCATGACTGTATCTTGAGTGTAACAAATATTGCCGTTTGAAGCTTGGACCTCCAGTCCTGTGAATAAAAATGACCTGAACCGCACACTGCCTGCTATGTGTTGTCTTCTCTGTTGCTCCCGGGCTGCCTCCTCCCCTTGCCCCTGCCTTGGCCTCGCCCCTGTCCTGGCTCCTGCCAGTGAAGGCGATGCCACCTCCCAGGGGGTGCCCATGCCTTGCCTCAGGACTGTGGCCTGTGCGAAGTGCCTCCAGCGTGTGCACGTGGCTGGAGAAACAGCTTCAGTGTCTGTGCTGCTCCAGCTTCCCTTGGACATGCCATGAGTATCTCCCCCTGGAAGGGGACAGTAACACAGTGTCTAGACCTGGGTTGTGTGACTTTGGGCAAGGTACTTCCCCTCTCGAGTCTCAGTTTCTCCATCTGGAAAATGGGGAAAATATTTGTAGCTCTGACCTCATAGGGTGATTGTGAAACTAATGAAACGATACCGGTGCTTCGCAAACTTTAAGGTGCTATCAAATCATGGATTCTGATTGTCCTGGGACACTACCATCCTTTGGGGCTCCTAGGTTTGAGATCTCATAGTCATTCCCCACCTCTGCCTGCCATGAGTGCACTCCGTCCTTGCTCAGACTTGGCTCAGGTGGCCTGTAGCTGTCTGCCCAGCCTTCTGCCCATCTTGTTTATACAGTGGGGCTTGAGGAGGTTGACCCATGATCAGCTGAGTCCCCTCCCCACCCCCACTTTGGAATTCTGGGCTATAAGGGGGCAAGTAAGAGAGACTGAGAGATTGTCTTCAGGCCCGTGGTCTTGGCCCATCCTCAATGCCTCAATGGCTTTCCTTGCCTTTTCATATGTAAATGGCCCACTCACACATGAATACCCTTTACAATCTATGAACACCAGACTGGGCCTGCCAGGTGCCCTTTCTTCTACCTCAGCCTAGGGGAGGGTTGGGGGGGGGCTGCAAATTAGCATGTGGAGTACTCTGCTGGCACAGGAGGGTCTTGGTACTTCATTTTTCACCACAGCAAGGCCTGGGGGAAAGCAATTTCTCTCCCTACCCCCGCTTCTCATTGGTGGAAGCACATGGCATTGCTCAGTGGGGCTGAGTTTATCTGCAAGAGAGGCCAGGAGTGTGAGAGTTTGGCCTCTGGAAATCAGATCTGACAGGCCCCAGGAGGCCTGAGGCAGTAGGCCTCAGTGTGTTCTGAAAGCTGCTAATGGTGTCCTGGCTGAGGATGCCAGCTGATTTCAGTTAGAGACCCTTCACCAGAGTGACATTCAGTGACACAGAAACCAGCAGGGGCCAAGCAGTCACATTCATTTAGTGGGAGCCAGTGGAGCAGAGGCCGAAGTTGGTGGAGGCCATCAGTGGCCTTTCAGCTCTGCAGTCAGAAGTGAGTTGTGGCTTCTCGCACAAGCCTTGGTCATGTGCTCCCTACCTGTGCATCTCCACTTGTGAGTGCTTGTGCCCATTCTTCCTACTGACGCCAGGTGTTTGTGGGAAAGCCACTGAGGGTTTATGAGGGAGATGGTTGATTGCTACTGTTTTTACTACGCCACTTGGGTAAATGCCTTGCTTTGAGCTAATTGTGCCCTCTGACTACAGACAAGGTGACTGCACCAGTGAGGGCTCAAGAACATTGAACCAGGGCCCCATGGAGGAGTGTGAGATGGTAGGAGGTAGGAGATGGGCAGACATCCCAGAAAAGCCCCAAGTTCTTCATTTGCCTGCCTATGGCATCACCTCTTCTCCTGCAGGGCAGGGATTGGTTCACTTTTGTTGGGGAAGCTTTAGTACCTTAAAGAAAGGACTTAATAAATGCTTGTTGAATTGAATTTCTTCTATAGAATCCTAGACTCATGGCATAGACGCCCCCCCCCATCCTTTTTATTTTTATGTTATTGAAATTGTCTGTTTATAATAATTAGCTAGCATTTCTCTAGGCTTTGAAAGCTTTCAAAACACATGGCATCTCTCATCTCTTTGGAATCCTACCCGTGGCCCTAGGAGGTGTGTGCTGACAGCATCACTTTACAGATGAGGAAACTAAGGCAAACCAAGGAATTGATGGGGAGGTGTCTGAGGCCAGATGAATGGAGATCTTCGGATTCCAGGCTCCTGCTCTACCTGCCATGCTGCCCGACTGCCTGGAGGCTTCTCTCCCAATCCAGCCTTCTTTCCAGGATGGCTTGTCTCTGGGGGCTACAGGGAGACCTGCCCAGGCCGGGCATTGGTGTCGGCTGAGGGCTTACACTGACTGGTCATTGAGATCAGCCCCAGGGATCAGAGTCTCTGCTCTGCTAATGGTCCAAGGGACAGGGGAGCTGGCTGGGGGCAGGACCAGGAATATGGAGGCTTGGAGGGCTGGAGAGGCCCATTTGCAGGGGTAATAAGCAAGAACCCTCTCCCGCACTGTATGACAGGATCCTGCGGCCTTCTCTGAGGTGTGGGGAGGGGGAGGTCAAGGCTGGGTCCTGCATCCTGTATCCAGATGCACTGCCCTCCAGGGGGAGTCTGCCCACAGCCCTAGGGTGCTGAGTTTGTGGCAATGGGGGAAAGCAGCTGCCAGACATGGGGAGCCAACCTGCCGCCCCTCCCCCACCGCAGAGCTCTTAGACACGTGACAACATTGCCATCTTCAGGCCAAATTGGGGAGTTACATCCCTACCACCCATTAAAAAATTGAACATTCTTTTTAAAAACTTGTTTACAAAAAATCAAAGGGAGCCTTCTGGAATGGCTGAGCTGGAAGGGTCCTCGGGGACCACCTGGTGCAAGCCCATCATTTCCCAGAAGAGTAGCCTTGGCTTCTCAATCCTTTGCCCAGTTTGGTTCCAGTCTCAGTTCTGGACCCAGGGGAGGCTGAGGCCCCACTTCTGTTGGGGCCTTTTCTACAGAGGCCTCCTCACAGGCCCTGCTGTTTAACGCTGAGTCTGGTAGGAAGCTCCATCTTTCTGGGCTGAAATCGATCTCTCTGCAGATTCACTCACCAGCTGCTAGGCCAGAGCAAACCTAGGCCTTGCTCAGGGTGCTGCCCTGACTCCAAATGCCCCACTTGGCCCGAATGGGCCCAAATCCAAAGCAGGCATTGTGGAAGGCCACTGTAGATTGAGTCTCTCGGCCTGGGAACAGGCCCAATGGCCAAGGCAGGGAGGGCCCTGTGGAAGGTACTGGAAGGGATGCTGCATAGGAACCTATGCATACTTCCTATGTGCCATTGGGCGAGGGCCTGGTCTTCTCCAGGCCTCAGTTACCTCATCTGTCAAATGGAGGACTTTGCTTGAATCCTGTTTGCCTCCATTCAGTGCATTGTCCTGCTTCCTAGAGCTCTTTCCATGCCCTTCTGTGGCCCCCATCTAAGGTCCTACATCCAAGGAGGGAACAGTGTATCTGGTAATGTCAGAGATCTGCAGAAGGTCAGCGGATTTCAAGGAGGTGGGGACTGAGGAGATCCTCCCATGCTCCTCTGTTCAGCTCAGACCATGGTACACTCTTGGCTCTGGATCCCCAGGGGTCTAGCCCAGTGCTTGGCATACGCATTTATTGGCTGGCTGATCGGTGCTAATTTTGGGGACCACATTCCTAAACAGGACTGCAACCAGGATGGGGAAGGGTCTGGAATCCATGCTGAAGTAACCGGGGTGTTTAACCTGGAGAAGCTTGGGGGTGGGGATGGGGGTGGGAGTGGGAAGGAGGGGCAGACGTGATAATTGTCTCCAAGAGTTTGAAGGGTGTGTTCCGCATGAAGGTCCCTTTTGGCTGGATGTGAGGCCACAATTCCTAAATGTTTACTTTGTGCCACCCCCTTCTACCTCCAGGCTTGGGGACTAGCTTCTCCCTTCCCCTCTACCCCTCCCCAGAGGCACAAAACCAAATAAAGGACCAGATTCTTCCACCCAGAAGTGGCACTCAATAAATGCTCATTGAAAGTGTAGAATGAATGAATGGGCAGATTTTTATTGAAAGCAGGGAAGGATTGGGTAAGCATTGCCTGAGATTGAGGAGGAAGAGGTGAGTGGGGCTGGAAGGGCAAGAGGCAGCCCAGCTGGGCTGCCTGCCACATTACCCCCTCTGGCTCCAAACCTCAGCACCTAGGTGCACATGATGTATGGGGGACCCTGAGCAATGCAGGACTAGATACCAGACCCTGACTACCCTACTTTTGCCAGTAACTGGTCCCCATTGTCCCTTCTCCCCTCCCACAACCCAAGGCCAGCAAGACAAAGAAAGATTAAAGCTATTTTGCAAATACAGGGCAAGCCACCCTCTCAGGTGACCCAAGTGGCAATGGCAGCATGGTGGCTTTGGGCCCAGCTAGTGCCAGCTCTCCCTTTGGCTGAGCCACCATAAGGTGGCCTGCCTCATACACTGCCCTGGTGACTTCTGGGCATCATTGCTTGTTGCAAGGGATGCTGGAGCTCAGTCATTGGGTCTAAGCCTTCTCCATTGTACAGAGATGGAAAAGTGAGGTCCTAAGTGGGGAAGGAGCTGGGCTGAGTTCCCACTGTTTGGATGTGAGGGAGCCCAAGATTCCCAAGAAGGCCTGTGACTCTGGGCCTAGTGTCTTCATCCCAACAAATGACTTGCCTGATGTCACATAGGAAATAGGTGGCTGTAGCTGGCCTCCAGACTCCCAACTCCAGGCTCTTTCCTGCCTCCTGAAGGCTTTTCACCTTAGTGAGACCCAGCTGGGTTCCACTCCTAGGTGGCAGCTGCCCCAGAGGCCAGAGGACCTGAGGGGGAGCCCAGAAGACCTGGTCTCTGATTCTTCCTCTGACCCTTCTGGGCCTCAGCTATCTCATCTGTAACACGGTGCCTGTGATGGCTGCCATGCCATGGGGGTGGGGGTAAGCCCTGTCACTGCGCGGTTGAAGCCCTATATAAATGTCAGTTTTTACTATCATTTCCTATTCCCGTCCTTCCTGTGTGCCCCTCCAAAGCCTTGGAAGAGCTCCTGCTATCTCTAGCCCACTGTGCCTTGGCAAGGGGGCCACCATTTTCTAGGCCTCCTTTCTTTCCTGCGGGGAATGGCCATGATAGTACTTCCTGGTTCTCTACCTTGCAGGGCAGTTTTGAAGCAAGCTTTGTTAGTGCCAGAAGGATGGGAGCTAGGTTAGTGTGGGTCTCATCCCCGAACTCCATGGGGGGTCCCAAGGCCTGCCCTACCCTGGCTACTGCCTTAATCACCAGGACAAGGCCAGGTGGGCCTGGCCATGGAGTGAGGAAATTGGGCTGCTTACAATCTGGGGCTTTTCAAATGATTTGTAGCTGATCAGCAAGCTCTGCTTGGGTGGGCTTCCACTGCTCATCACCTCCAACCCAGCTCAGCAGAACAGGGCTTGGAGCCTTCTCCCCTTCCCCTCCCCCTCCTCTCCCTCCCCTTGGGCACCCCCCATCTCTCCTCCCCTGGCCCTCAGCCAGGGAAGGTACCAGAGGGAGGCCGGCGCCAGGCTTTCAGAGCTCAATGAGATTGTTTGTAGAGACCACCTTGAGGCTGAGGTGCCCGGTCACAGGTGGGGCGTCTGGAGCGCCCTTATCCCGAAGCTGGAGGGTCCTCAGCTCCCGGGAGTCACTTGGCTCACCCACAAGGGTCACTTGTCCCAGGAATTGGTCACATGGAAGCTTCTTATTCCAGACCTGAAGGTATGAGGCAGAGGGTATGAGGTCTCGGCTTTGGGCCTGACTCTGTCATGGGCACTTGGGGTATGCTGTGATGGGCCACCTTGTCTGCAGGCCCCATGCCCTCCAGCTACCCTTCTCCCCTCTTTGCACCTGTACCACAATGGGATCCTTGAGGTTCTTGCGGTAGAATATAGCTTGGGTGTTGAAAACAGCATCAAAGGTTTCTTTCTGGACAGGGGAGCGGACACGTTCCTTCCCACACTTGATGATAAGGTAAGGGTTGGCACCTGAAACAAAGTCCATGTGACTTGTCTGCCTTGGGGGCCTGGCATCACCATTAACTCGTTGTGTGACTTTGACCAAGGCCCTTTTCCTCTCTGGGCTTTGGTTTCCTCCAGTGTAACATCAGACTGTTAGATGGGGATGTTTCTCAGGCCCTTTTTGCTCTCCCACTGTGGCACCTTAAGGTTCCTCACAGCTTTCCCCCATCTCTCAAAGACACACACTGGGCCCTCCATAGGCCCCAGGCCTTCCTATTCCTGGCCACTAGCCAAAACAAAGTTGACCCAGCCACTGGCAGCAGGCTGGCCAGAGAGAGCTGCTTGTTGGCAGGGAATGAGCTGCCAGCCCTGAGCGGCACGTGGGCAGCTGCCGCTGGTGGCCATTGTGCACAGTCCCCAGGGAGCTCAGGCCAGCAGCCGCTCTAGCCACAATTCTTGGCAGCTACTCCAGAGGGCTTGAGGCAGGCCCTGGGCAGAGAGCCCAGCCCCCTGAAAGCGGGTCCTGCCCTTAGCTGGATCTCAGCCAGAGGTAGGGCACTGCTGGTCAGCCACCCAGCCACCCACCCATCCCATGGCTTCCGATGCCAACTGCTTCTTCCCCTCCCCAGTCTGGCCCTCGATTCCTTGACGGCCAGACTCGCAAGACATTTCTGAGAGAACCACCACATTTTACAAAGGAGGGAACTGAGGCTCTGACTTACCCAAGTTCCCACAGCTTATAAGTAGGAGGTAGATAGGCAGATTTGGGTTCTAATCCTGCCTCTGATACTTACTAGCTGTGAGACCAAGTTCAAGTCATTTAACCTCTTTGACCCTCAGTTTTCTCATCCAGGAAATGGGTACAATCTTGTAGCATCTACATCACTGGGCTTTTGTGAGACTCAGATGAGATAAATTATGTCTGGAAAGTATTTTGCAAGTGAATGTCAACTCCCAGCAACATTAAGCAGCAAAGCTGGCATTTGGAGGCCAGTGTAGCTTCCCTTTTGGACTCCTTCCTCCCGCTGAGGCCTGGCCTGTCCTAGTCCCAGGGCCTGTGACCTGCCCTGCTCCCGCCCCAGCTCTAAGCCCACCATCCCAGCCCGTACGTCCAGAGCCGTTCTGTCTGTCTAGCCCCTCCACGCTGTGGACGCTGAGCTGGGTCACTCGCTGGGGATAGCCACACAGGAAGCTCCTGCACCCAGGCTTGGGCTTGTCCAGCGTGAGCTCCCTGTGAGAGAAGGAGAAGCTGGGTTAAAATCCCTCCATTCACTGGCTCATTGGCATACAAGGCCCGAGTTCATAAGGACTGCCGAAGGCATCAAATCCTGTCCTTCTGCTGAGGCCCGTGAAGGTAGTAAAAAATAGAGCTGGGCCACCAAGCTGGCCCCCCTGGCTCCAAGCACCATGCCCTTTGCTCTCCTGCAGCTTCCACATGGAGCCTCTGGAAAATGGCAGCCATGTTGGGAGAAGAGCTCTGCCCACTTCCTGCCTGCCTCGAGGGCCCTCCTCTCTAGCTTTCAGATCTTGGGCCCCTGGGGAAGAAAACCTGAGCTCCGAGGGAACATCAGTGAAGAGCCTCAGGATGAATTCACTGATGTCCCCAGGCTGGAACAGTGTGGGGATGATGACATAGCGGCCTTTCTTCAGGATGGTTCTGAGAAACACTGTGCGCGAGTCAACGTAGGTGGAGCCCACCACCCTCTCCTGGACCTGCAGCTGATGGAGGCGGTATTCCCGATTCAGCTCCACCTGGCACGAGGGACGGAGAGCGTCAGGCCCAGAGGCCTGGCCAAGGGAGCGCCCAAGGGACCTGTCTGCCCCCCCCCCCCTTACCCGGAAGATCTCAAAGCCGATGACGTAGTTGTCTCCCCGGCCATCCTTGCGGTAAAGGCGCTGATCCCGCTGCTGCAGGGAGACGAGGACCTTGTCCTTTTCCTTATTGATATTGAAGACATACTAAGGGGGATGAATAAGACGCACCTTAGTCAGTGGTTTCCAAGCTAAGTTCACAGTGGCCCCATGCAAGAATGGGGGTCTGGGACTGAGAGCTGCCTTACTGCTGGGTGCTTTCTCTCTCCACAAGGGCTGTTGGGAGCAAAGTGGGCCTCAGAGAAGTGTCAATTGTGATGAGCGTCTCTTTCTCCTCCCCAGGCCTCAGTTTTCCAGTCTGACTTTCTGTGGTTTGTATTCTGGGCTCTCAACATGAGTGAAATTGTGTTGTGTGCATGGACGTGCATGCATGTACGTGCATGCACACGTGCGCGTGTGCTATTGAAATCATTCTGTTTGGAATGCCCATCCTCAAGCTGCGGGCCAGCTGTACCCTAGGACCCTCCCTCTCTTTGCTCCTTGTAGGCCCCATAAGCATCAGGCTGCTGGGCCCAGGAGAACAGGCAGAGATCACAGGACTCCAAGGAAATCAGCTCATCAGACTAGGGTGGTGTTTCAGACTTAGCAGATGGTCTTGGAGAGTTGCAGCGGCTGAAAAATATGTCGGTCTTAGGGTAGTCTAGTGACAAGCCACTCAAAACTGAGTTGGGCTGGTTCTTGGCCAATGAGTATGCAGTCCTTCATTTGGCCTATACTCAAGGCCTTTCCAGCTGGCAAGGAGCTGCTAGGGCCTGGGGTGCCCAGATATCACAGCGAGGTATGAGGGGAGGGTGTCAGTCAGTATCCATGGCACCAGGAAGAAGTTACTGGCTCAGACAATCTGCATGGCTGGACATGGACTTCCTGGGAAATGAAACCAGTCAAAACCTGATTTCTCTTAGGAAAAAGCTAGCAAGGTGCTCCTGGAGAGCCTGGTGGCTTAGCCGTGGTCCAAGTAAATGCTATGTATGTGCAAAGATGACAAAGACAACCAGAAACCACCTACCCCTAGCATGCCAGGGGCTCCTAGAGCTCGGGGGACAGTGCTTTCAATGGGCAGTCCTGGTCCTGAAGGGATGGATTGGAAGAACTGAAGATGGACAGCTCCAAGCTCCCCCTCACCAGGTGTTGTTGATGACATTTTATGGGGGTAGAGGGAAACTGAGTTCAGAGCTGGAAGGAATCTCAGAGGTGAGTTAGGCGGGACCCCTTGTTTTACAGAAAAGAGTCTGAATCCTTAGAACAAAGCCCATCAGAGCTGGGAGTTTCTTTAGAGAGCATTCAGCCCAAACCATTCTTTTTACCAAGGGGAACACTGAGATTCAGAGAGGGACAGGACCTTGGCTAAGATCTGCAGCCAACTTGAAATGCAATCATTTGGTTTCTCCCCAGAATAATGGTGAAGATGGCTTTTGGACAGGTGACAAACAGACAGGCCTGCTGGTTATTAGTAGGTTAAGTGAGTAAACAACGCCAAGGCAGGAGCAAATGTTAGACTTCCTCATTAGGGTGAAGGAGGGGAGAGAAGGAAAATGGAGGAGCCGTAGCCCTGGGCCACAGTCTCCAAAAAAATGTGGGAAAAGATGGGGGCAGTTTGTAAACAAAGCAAGCAGGAGGTTGGGGGGAGGGGGTGGTGTCTGGCCTAGATCACTCTTCTAGGACATTCTGTTTTGTGTCCTGTCTCCTGCCTCTCCACCCATCCACCCCAACTGCTGGGAAACTAGCTGTCTACTCCTCTGTCCCTGGGACCTACACAGATAGGCCTGCATTTGCACTACACTACACACATATACACACACACAGAGCCTGGGACACTCACATATAGCTACATACATACCTTGATAAACACATTAACACAGTCACAAGATTTCAGAGTTGAAGGGATGCCCAAGAATTTCCTCTCTACTTAAGGACCTCCCAGGATGGGGAACCTCTCCCACTTGGGGCCAGCTCTCCCCTTTAAGTTCTTCCTGGTGCCTGGCCCAGAGCTGCCTCTTCCCCTCATTGCTCCTGGCAAGGCCTGCTGGGGCCTAACAGATAGAGTCTCACCCCTCCTCCAAATGTCAGTCCTTTGGGTCCTTGAAGCCAGGCAGCATCTCTTGTTCAGGCTCTGATGACCCCAAGGCCTGGGTCTGCCCATGAGCTCTGGAGGGAGCTGACTCAGTTTCAAAGGCCCCCTGGCTGCCCCATGCCACCTGGCCTCTATCTTGAAAGGCCATCTTCTCTCCTCCCTTTGGTATGTGTAGAGGGGAGGAGAGGGCAGGCAAAGGGGCTTTCGTGGACAGGCTGTACTCCAAGGGGTCCAATGGGCTGATCCCCTTGGACAGGACCTTCTTGGCCAGCTTTCCACAGCTTGGCCGTGTCTGTCCCCACAGGTGCAAAGGACACAGGCAGTCTGGAGTGGGGGAGGGGCCACTTCCCTTCTCTGGGCCTCAGTTTCCTTCTTTGTAAAATGAAGGGATTGGACAAAAGGCCCTTCTAGCTCTAAATTCTCTGAGCTTCTAGCTTGGAACAGGCTACTCCTGCCCTGCCTCCATTTTAAAGAGGGGGAAGCTGCCCTGGGCCAATCTTGACCTGGCCACCTTCAAGGAGAGCCAGAGAGCTCCCTCCATCACAATGCAGGCCATTCTACTGTTGTTAATTGGTTTTTCTCCCCTTTCTCCATTGCTGCACCTGGTGTTCTCCCCGGGTCCAATCCCTCTTCCATGGGCTGGCCCTTCAAATACAGACTAGAACTAACCTGGCCCCCTGAGCTGTCTTTGGTCCCCTCCCCAGTCTGGTCACACTCCTCTGAATCTGCCACACCTCTGTAGTGACCTTCCTAGGGAGTCTGACCAAGGCAGAGGATGGTGGGCAATCCTGCCTTTTAGAATGTAGCTTCAGATCACGTTGGGTTTGGGGGCTGTTATTGAGCTTGTGGTCCAGTAGGATCCCCTAGATCTTTACCCACAGTAATTCCAATATCTCCAGGCAAAGTGACACCCCACTTAAGAAACTTTACTCCATCAAGTCACTGGAATATAGAAAGCCAGCTTGCATTTGCCACTGGAGTTTCAGGAATGAATGAAAGTGCCCTGGCCCCCAAGTGGCTAGCCAAGCCTTACAAATCTTACCAGGTGGCCACCCCAGGCCGCCGGAAGCATGGGAGGGAAGGCCACTATGGGCCACACAGAAGATGAAGGGCACATCCATGATGCCTGAGGAGGGGCAGGGTAGGGGGAAGATCAGCTCCCCAGGGATGCAAGGGGCTCCAACCTGGGGGTTCTGCAAGAATGTGGCACGGTTGTTGAAGCAGCCCCCGGCCCGGTTGATCAGAGGGTCCTCATCATGCAGCCAGGCTCCACGCACTGTGGCCTTCTCCCAGGTCTTATGGATGCTGAAGATGGAGGTGTTCAGATTGCGGCATATGTCTACGTCGGTAAAGTTGTTACACCAGTCATCAAAGGCCATCCTAAGTGGGGGAGCCATGGAAAAGCAGTGAACATGCTGGCTGTCTCCAAGGCCATGGGCTCAGTGGAGTAGAAAGTCAGAGCGCCACAGGATTCAGGACTGGGATTGGAACCTGTGACCTCAAGGCCACATATGGCCCTCTAGGTCCTCGAGTGCGGCTGAATCCAAACCACCCAGAACAAGTCCCCTTAATTAAAGGATTTGTTCTGTAAAACTTGGACTCAGTCAAAGGCTGCACACAGTGTTATTGCAAGACCAGGAGAGAGAATGTCTCTAAGGCGCTTTACCAACTTTAAAGCTCAATAGAAATGTAGGATAGGAAAAAAAGAAAATGCTATTTAAAATATACAAGTGTAGGCTAGTGGCTAGAGGCTGGGCCTGGAGTTAGAAAGTCCCAAGTTCAAATCGCTCCTCAGATAATCCTCGGCCATGTGACAAGGCAAACATTGACCCTCTTGGCCTTGGTTTCTCCATCTCTAAAGTGGGGATGAAGACAGAGCCTACCTCAGTTAGTCAGCCATTCAGTGGGCACTTATTAGGCACCAACTATGTGTCAGGTGCTGTGTTGAGCACCGAGGATACAAGGCAAAACCAATTTCTGTCTCAAGGATTCACAGCCCAGTAGGGAGAACAATATACAAACAACTGGACATATACAAGATACAGATGTAAAAACAGGCAATCTCAGAGGGGAAGGCACTAGCAGTGGGGAGACTGGGAAAGGCTTCCATAAAAGGCAGGATTTGAGCTGAGACTTGAAGGAAGACAAGGAAAATAAGGTGCTGAGGTGAGGAGGGAGAACTTCCAGGCCTGGGACATAGCCAGTGCAAAGGTGTGGAGTCTGGAAATGGAGAACAGGTAGATATAGCTGGATTGAAGAGTATGTGTCAGGGAGGGAGGTATAAAAAGACTGGCAAGGTAGGAGGAGGCCAGGTTATGAAGGGCTTTGAATGCCAAACAGAGCATTTTGTATTTGTTCCTGGAAACAATAGGGATCCACTGGAGTTTATTGGGTAGGAGAGTGACCTGATTAGACCTGTGCTTTGGAAAAATCATGAGGATAGACTGGAGTGCGGGGAGACTTAAGGCAGACAGACCCACCAAACAGAAGTGAAATGACTTGCCCAGGGTAACACAGCTTGTAAGTGTCTGAGGTCAAATTTGAACTCAGGTCTTCCAGAGCTCTCCCCATTGAGCAATCTTGCTGCCTCCCATTCCTCACCAGAACTCTCCATCATCCATCACATTGAGTCCCATGTTCTTCCTCTCTACTTCGCTCACTCTTTGCCACTCCTCAGAGCTAAAGGACAGAGAATGGAGGGGTTAGACCCATAGTCAAGTCTGCTGTCAGCCCATGGCAGGGGGGATGGACCTTCCCTTGGACCTCATGGTCCTTCCATGGACCTTATCCCTGGGAAGGCCTGTTTTATTTCTCACCAACTTAGGACATAGAACATCAGAGTCAGAAAGGGCCTTAGGGCAGAGAACAGAGGATGCTGGACCTGACAGTTTCCCTAAACATGGAGTGTCAGTTTTCGGAGCTGGAAGGAATTTCTGTGATCATCTTGTTCCTTCGACAAATGAGGGGCCTGCTTTAGGTCCCACAGAGAGCAAGTGAGTCCCCACTGAACCCAAGGCATTGACCCTGGGCCTAGGAGGGGTTGAGCCCATAGTCACCAGGGGCAAAAATCATGGGACTTGGGCACTTCACTGGCCAGCTTGAGAGGGTGAGAAAACAGAAAGAGCACTGGGCTCTAGGTCCCACTTCTTTGGGCCTCAGTTTACTCCATTTGTAAATGAGTCCTACAGCACCAGTGCTGCCTATGTCCCATGAGTGTTGTGAAGACAGTGCTTTGTAATGTGGAAAATGGTGGAGAAATGAGAGCAATAGTGATTCTCTGCAGCCTCAGAGGCCAAACGAGGGCCCGGGGCAGAGGGCTCACCTGTCACTCCAGGGCCCGTTCCACTCCTGCTTTCCCCATGGGTTCCTCATCCGGATCATGAACAGCTTTTCAGCCTTGAAGAAAGCCAGGTGTCGGCCTCCGAGGCGCAGCTTGCGGATGGCAGTTACTGAGTAGGCATGGCCCCTCACTAGGCCCAGCTCGGTGGTTCCTTGACGCTCACTGGCAATGTCAGGCTACAATCCAGAGAAGCCACAAGGGCACAAAGAGTGTTAGGCCTCACCCTGACACTCCTCCCTTCATCCTTCCAACCCACCTCCCCCATACTTCCAACACAGACACACACTCTCACACACACTCACATACACACACTCATACACATTCACGTACACACACTCATACACATTCACATACATTCACACACACTCATACATTCACATACACACACACAGTCTCACACATACTCATATATACTCACACTCATTCACATACACACACATACACTCACACATTCACACACACTCACATTCACATACACTCACACACAGATTCACACACACACTCACATACACTCTCACACACATACACTCACTCACCTCCTGTTCTGATCTCTATCTTCTATCCAGGGGCTCTACTGACTCAGTATGGGGGGCCAGAAGCCTCTGATCTGACCAGGGCTTGGAGAAATCTACTGTAAAGATCTTAGAGGGAGCCCTATGAAGGCCTGGAGTGCTGTGGACTGCCTCCTCACTGGAGGTCTCCAGGCAGAGGAGGTAATGGGCCCAGAACGCTTTTCTGGGATGCCTTAGACTGGCTGGCTGACCTTGGACCCAGTCTCAGTCTGGGCCTGGCTCCCCTCTGGGTTGCATCCAGAAGCCTGGCATGAGCAAACATCTTGCTTTCAGGTCAGCCTTATGCCACTGGTTACTTTGTGCCAGGGAAGGGGGTGGTGGCCAGACTTCTCTCAGTAGATCTAGGGGTAACCTGGGGCAGTGCCCCTTGGATCACCTGCTGCTTCCCCAGGTCCCCAGAGTCAGACCCGTCCCTCAGACTGAGGGGCTGGCTACCCCCTCCCTAATGGCCTGTGCACTTGGGTCCCTATAGCGTTCTTTGACTGCCCCACATCACTTATCTGGCCACTTCATTCATTCCCACATTCACATATTCATTTCATGCGAAGGCCTGGCCTGGAGGTCATTTGTGCCTGGTTATGATTATGAAGAAAGTACCAGAATGGAGCAGCTGATGAGGCCTCCCCTGTTGTGGGCCTTGAGCAGATCCTCAAAGAGCGTGGTCTGTTCCAGGAGGAGCTTGCCGTAATGGCCCTTCCTCAGGTCGATGGTTTCAGAGACGGCCCCTGTGAAGTCTGTGATAGCATCTGCGGTATTCCCACCGTCTAGAGCTTCATAACAGCCTGCCAGCCTGGGAGCAGAAGCCAGAGGTGGCAGGAGACAAAGGGAGGACAGGAGGCAGTCAGTGCTGGGCCCTTCCTATACAGGGAGGCCTTGGCGATTCTGTCCCCTGCTCAGGACTCCCTTCCCAGCAGGATTTGTGGTCTAGAGAGTGTCTGCAAAACGTGGGGTTCCCTAATGTGCCAAGACACGTGGGCTAGAGGCCAGGAAGACCAGACAGGCTCACTCCTGTCAAAGCAATGCTGCTAATCCCTGCCCGTCCTCTGCCTTGTTCTTTGTATGTTGAGGGCATGGAACCCCAAGGTGTCTGAGGTGATGATCTAGGGCATGGAACCCTTTGCCCTGATTGGGCCTGGGTTGTCCCTTGCAAACAGTGAAGGAATTAGGGAGCTGGGGAGAGGCCAGTGCTGGCTGGTGCTGCTCTTCTGGGCAGCTGGGAATGTGTGCCTTAGCTCCTGCCCAGCTTCTGCTCAGATGCAGGTGTTTGGGCAACAATGAAGCCCAGGGTGAAGGGAGGCTCCTGGTATCCAGCGACCCTCCTCAGCCTCTGATTTCCCCTCCCCCAGCCTCTCCCAGGGCTTACTTTGCATAGGCCTTCTCCAGCAAGGCACTCCAGAATTCATTGGGCACATTGGAGTGGCAGAAAATCAACTCCCCATTGATGGTGGGCAGACGGTCATCAATCACCACATCAGTCCAGTCACCAAAATGCCAGAAGCGGAAGTGGAAAATTCCAGCATATTTCTCAGGCCTTCGGGAGTCCCAATCCTGCTCCTTTGCCTTGGGGATCACCTGGGCACAAGGGATTGGCAACAGCAGCAGCTGGCACCCCTTCCTTCTGCCACTGCAATGGACCCTTGAAGAGACCACAGCCATCCCTGGGCTGCCTCAGCCGTGGCCCTGGGCACCACTGACCAGAGTGCCCAGAAATGACAGGGCAGGGGGATGCTGAATGTGAGTTCACAATTCCCACTGGTTCTGACGGGCACTTGAGGCCAGAGACAGGCCCAGAGCTATAGGAGGCCACTTGCCTCAAGGCAGCTCAGCTCACAGCCTCACACATTCATCCACTCACTGATTTCTTCACACCTTCACCCACTCATTTCCTCCTTAACCCTCTGCCATCTATATGCTGAGGGCTCCGGATCAACCCAGCCCTCAGCCTCCAGGCCATGGCACTGCCCAAGCTTTTCTTCCAGCTTCTAGTCCCCAACCTCCAATGCAGCCTCCTCCTGGGCCTCAGGAGTCCAAAGCAAGCCCACTTGCTTCAGCCTCAGTGAGAGGAAGAGAGCAGCTGTTCCCCATCACTGGTACAAAGCCCACCACAGGCTGCAAGGGACTCTGAAGCGTGTGCATGCCTTTCTGTGGCCAAGGCCATTAATTACCTTTTTCCAGAGACCTTCTTGGAGGGCCAGACAGGAACAGGCTGCCACAAACCAGCAGTTCCCCAGCTTTCCTTGATGTAAATCATGGGAGCTGATCCCTCCCACAAACAGGTGAGGGTTCTCGCAGATGTCCTGGAAGGAAGGCAACCCCATGAGAATGTGGCAGGCCAGGCTCCGTCCAGCCTCTCCTCACTGGCTTCCTTCTGTCACAGCACTCTGCGGGTGAGGACCTCCTCCTGCCACAAGTGAGCTTGAGAGGGAGCATGGGAGTGAGAGTGCCTGAGTCAGTGGATGAACCAGTGAACAGATGAGTGGGTTAACGAGTGGGTGAATGGATGAGTAGCTTAATGAGTGAGTGAACAGAGGAGTAAATGAATGTGTGGGAGTGAGGGAGCTTTGGCACTAATGCTTTCATTTCACCAAGGAAGCAGGGGGAAACTGAGTCCTAGAGAAGTGACTTGCCCAAGGGCACACAGTGAGCCAGTTATGGAGCCAGAATTCCCGAGCACAGGTTCCCTGGTCCCTGAGGCCTGTGGCTTACCTGGCTGGGTAGGTGAATAGGGGCAGAGCCTAGGTTGTGGGATGGGGGTGAATAGCTTACATGGGCCACCAAATGGCACCTCAGTGACTAGACTTATCAAAGGATTGAGTGGGGCTGCTGCCCCTTCCTTCCTCTTTTCCTCCTTCCTCCCTTTTCTTCTTCTGGGCTTTTTGGCTGTGCTTGTCTGGCCTTGGGGAGGGATGTGGCGGGCAGTGGCCCTTGGCAGCAGTGTCTCAGGGTCACAGAACACAGATGGGCCATTTCACTGGAGGCCACCCACCTTACCAGATGGGGCAGACAGACTGGGGGTCAGGGGACAGAGATCACACTCATATATTTTGATATCTCAGTTAGTCAGGGTTATGGAAAGGAGGCCCCTAAAGTTTCCCAGCTGTGCTGGCTGGGCCAGGGTGCTCCAGATCCAGGCCATGTATCAAATGGTTTCCGGGGATGGCGGTTGGCTCCAGCCGTTCAAAAGCAGACTGGTGAGCAGACTGAGCCAAGCTCTCCTTCCTTTGGGGAGACAGCAAGGTGGGGTCACTTAAGAGTGGCCATTGGGCTGGCTTGGCCAGGGGTATGAGTGCTGTGGACTCCCCTTCTCTTTTGCTGTGACAACAATATAAAAGGGAGAGGTGTTCCAGGGACCATGGCAGGCAAATGTAGTCAATGAGCCAGGTGAGAGAATGAAGAGGACACTCTCTGGGCCTCACTTCCCATTCTGCCATTCTGGGATTCTAAAGCTCAGACAAGGGCCCACTCTTGGGGGGCTTGGACTGGCTGAGGAAGTGAATGGAGAGAAGAGGGAGAGTTAGTGACAGGGCAGAGGGGATACCCTTGGAAGGATGCTTCTCTGAGGAACTTGGGCTTTGGTGACATATTCGCTCACAGGCAGATAACAGACATACGGCCCTGTGCTGTCTTCCCTTCCTCCCAGGTGAACTCCTTCCCCTCATTACAGTCCTCAAGGGCCAAGCAGAAAGGGCTCAGAGGGGGAGCTCACAGGCCAGGGTTAAGGCTATCCTCCCCTGCCATGGAGCTCAGTCATTCTCTGTTCTCAGGCTATCTTTTTAACCCCCGGCACTGGCTCTTTGGAATTTTGATCTCTGTCTCTGTCTCTCTCATATACACTCACATAGGCTCATTGGGTTATAGAATCATAGAATTGGAGCTGGGTGAGACAATTGAGGACCCCTGCACCCTCTCTCACATTTACACGCACACACACATACAACAATGCACATGTGCACACACAGGCACACGCACACACATGCACATGCACACACTCAGGCAGAAAGGCAGATTGCCTCTCCCCCGACCTCCAGGGTGAATGGGGACGGGTAGCCCCAGCCCAGAGCCTGTAAACAGCTTCTGGGGCCAAACCTGAGGCCACTTCTAGAAGCAGCCGAGATGGGGAAGAGGGAGGACACCCAGAGCCTGGGGCTTCACCAGCCATGTGGGTTTGGTCCATCATGGAAAACCCCCAGGACCACTTGGGTGGGATCAATGAGATCCCTCACTGAGAATGTGACCTTTTCTCTTGGAGGTGAGGGCTGCTGCTCAAGGCTGCTGGGGGAGAGAAGTGGAGAGTGGGAAGACTGCTGAACTGGAAGGGGCGTTAGTGGTCTCTGAGTCCAGCCCCTGGCTTCCACAGGCAGGGGAAGGAGCTTAGGATCTGAGAGCCCACAAGTGTAATCCCTTTATTTCCTAGAGGAGGAAATCGAGGCATAAAGAGGTGAGGGGGGGAGCTTGCCTAGGGTTACCTGCTGGGTTAGTGAAAATGTGGTGCAACGGAGGCCAAAGTTACAGGTTCAATTTCCTGTGTGGGTCCCTTGTTTTGGTTTCTTTTGGGTTCACCTGGAGACATAGTTTGCTTGGCCCTAGAGGATAGCACTAAAAGCAAGTCATCAATCATTTCTTAAGTGCCAACCATGAGCTGGGCACTTGGGGTACAATAGGAGGAAGTTGTAGTGGCAAATTTTAGCTTGATTTAAGGAGAGGCAGTGTGGTGTAATGGAAAGAGCCCTGGTGTTGGGCAGAAAGGACCTAGGTTCAAATCCTGTCTCTATTTGCCACCTGTGTGACCTTGAACAAATCACCTAACCTCTTTCTGGGCCTCAGTTTCCTCATCTATAAAATGAGGACCATAATAGTGACTACCTCTCAGGGTTGTTGGGGGCATCAAATGAGATCAGATTTGTAAAGTCATGGAAATGGTAACTTATTATTAGTCACTCATTTGATTAATTAAAAACGATATTTCTATTAAGCACCCACTGTGTGCTTCAGCAAAGTTAAGCTAGGCCAGGGTCACTGTCCTCTTGGAGCTCACAGAGGGGAGGGTGATGCTTGAGCCCTCCCAAATGTTCTCTTCCCTGCCCCTCCCTGAGATGAGTGTTCTCCCTGTGCTCTGGCCTCACCCTGTCCAGGGCCCCTAGGCCTCAGCCTTCGGCAGTGTCCAAGGACGTGGGGGCCAAGCCAAGCTCCAGCGTTCGCACAAAGAAATGAAAACTGTCCATGCAGGCAGCATTCAGACACTTACTGTTATTATCAGGAATCTCTCTCCCCATTTCCTGTTGTTTTTCTAATGAGAGGTGGCCCCAGTGGACTGGATGGAATGTCAGCCTTGGAGTCTGGAGGCCTGGGTTCAAGTCTTCCCCTTCCCCCTCCCAATACTGGGCTGAGAGTCTCCATTAGTGGGGACGAGCTCTGACCCCAGGACGTGTGTAGCTATAGGCCCCAAAGTCTTCATGGAGCCTGAATCCTGGTCAGATCACAGCCACCCAGGGAAAGCTCCGATTGTACAAGCAGGAGGGCAGCAGCCCCCCTCCGATCCCTCAGCCTGCTGGAGGCAGTCACATCTGGGCCCAGGCTTAAGCAATGTGCTTGAACACAGCCTTGACCTGGGTTAACAGAGCTCCTGCCTGGGCCCCCTAGCCACTGAGCAGAGCCAGCAGTAGTGCAGGAGCCAAAACCCTTAGTCATTCCTTCTCAGCCCCTAGGGTCTGAGGCAGTAGGGGCAAGGGAAGGAAGCCTTGTAGACCCACTGCCCTACTAGGAAGCAAGGTCCCATTCCATGCCCTACTCTGAAGCCCCACCCCCCATGGCCCTGTCATTCATCACATCATTTGTTTCCTTTCAAGCCCCAGGGAGGCCATTGCCCATTCCTCTCTCTCTGGCTGATCAGATGCCACCTCTGGCAGCACCTTTGGCACCAGGTTTTAGTGAGGTACCGTATAGAAAGGCCCTAAAATGCTGCCCATGTGTGAGCCACCGTCACTGCTGTTGATATTCTGGCAATCAGCTGCCAAATCTGTCTTTTGGCCCTCTGGCCCAGGACTGCTCATCTTCTTCAGCCACCCCTCCAATGGTACTAACCTGAGGCCACTTCAATATCCTGGTGGCGGCCCCCTGTGAACTTGGAGCAGCCCGTGCCCTCATCTCCTTTTGGTGCTGACTTCTCTTATCAGCTTGAATCCTAGACTTCATTTCAGAGTATTTAAAGCTTGGAGAGACCCCAGAAGCCATCTGGTCCAATTCCTTCTTTTGACAGGAGGAAGTGAGGCCCACAGTCCTAGCCAGGATCCGAAGCTTGGGCCTCCACACCTTCTACCACACTGCCTCCCTAAGGGTTATGGTGGATTTGACCCATCTTCGTTAGAGTCCTTGGTGCTTAGGGGTCAATGATCTCCACAAAGGGTGCTGGGTTTCCTGCTGCCCATTTTTTTATATTCTTTTTTTTTGGAGGGAAATTGGGATTAAGTGACTTGCCCAAGGTCACACAGCTAGTTTTTGTGTTAAGTGTCTGAGGCTGGATTTGAACTCAGGTCCTCCTGACTCCAGGGCTGGCGCTCTACTCACTGTGCCACCTAGTCGCCCCACCTGCTACCCATTTTTAACAGGACTTCATTCTTGATCACCCTCTTCCTCCACCAGAAGTAAGCTCTTTGAGGACCGGGAGTTCATTTGTGGTATTGGGACCCTATCTCCTGGCAAAGGGAGAGGGAAGAGGGTAACAGGACTAGGCTTCATTCCTTCCTCAACTTTGGCACCCCTTGGACCACAGGTTGCTAGCTGCAGCTCCCCGCTGGGCCACCGCTCCACCCCAACCCACCTGCAGGTCAGAGTCATTACCTTGGGCCTTTTCCATTCTACTCGGCCTGGCAGGCGGCGGCTGAAGAAAAGGGACTCGTTACCAGCCAGGAACTCGGGGTCCTCAAAGAGCCGGTGTTCTCGGAGACACGCCTGCTTGAGCTGATGGTACTTCTGGCCTTTAAAAGGTCTCACCACAGTGAGCATGATTTCGATTTCCAGCTACAATGAGAACAACATTTGCTTCAGTATGGAGTAAAGGGCTGCAGACACTTAGCAAGCAGGCCGGGCTGAGATTAACCAGAAGACTCTGGAAGCTGGGCCATACAAGACAAGTACAATACTGAGCTGAAGAGCTGCCAACTCGTCTCCCAGTGTATACTGGCTGTGTGACCTTAGACAAGTCACTTTACCTCTGAGTGCCCTGGACAATCCTTTAAGACTCAAAGTTACAGCAAGTGTTGATGTGAACTGGTGAAGGGACTTTACTTAGTGGGGAAAATCATAGGTCCAGGTAAAAAAGGGGGGCTTAAGTCCCCCAGTTCTTTGGAAGCTCATTGGAGAAAAATGCCAGCAAGCTCTTCTCAGGCAGTCTCCAGGGCACATCAGGCCTGCGGTAGGTCTGGAGTCATGACAGGGTATAGGGCTCTAGTCCTTTCTGACTACGAAACCTTCCCATTTATATGGGAAGACACATCTCCCATAGGAGAGATATTAGTGATCCTCATTTAACAGACAAGTACACCACGCATCTTCTGAATGACTGTGTAGGCTCAAGTTAGAAACTGAGATTGGCAAGTAGCCTCCAAAGAACAGGAGAGATGGTTAGAACTAGGCTGCCAAGGTTGGTCAGCCAATCCTTTTTCACCAATAAGGAGAGCATGAAAATGGAATGAGCAAATTGTAGGGAAGATTGAGTCTTGTGTTTCAGGCTCAAAAGCATAGCCATTATCTCATTGACTGTGGAATTCCTGAATGCTGGCCAGAGAGGACAGAACTGCCCTTTGTAGACCACTGGGCCAGAGTTACCTATGCTCTTTTTTCACAACTTTTGAAGTAAGGTGCCTTATTATTATTTTTTTTTTGAGAGGGGAAGGTAGGACAAATTGGGGTTCTGACTTGCCCAAGGTCACACGACTAGTTTTTGTGTTAAGTGTCTAAGGCTGGATTTGAACTCAGGTCCTCCTGATTCCAGGGCCTGTGCTCTATTCACTGTGCCACCTAGCTACCCCAAGGTGCCTTATTTTTAAGTAGCCTTGGAGTGACAATAATGCTTTTCAGAGCTGGTGCTTGCTTCCCAAAGACAGGTTGCTGATGGCCCACTGGGCACCGAATCAGGTGACATCGACAATTCCCTAGGATCCCATACATGCTTTCACACTGGGGTAATACATTTTCAAGGACACACATCCTTGTCCATAGTCTGGCCCTAGCAAGGCTAAAATCCAGCAACTGCTTAATGTTGACCCAAGCTTGCTAATAGAGACCTTAAGTTAATATTGTCATAAATCCTTTCAGAGCTGATAGACATGGGCAGTTGTCTCACTGCGAAACTGACATGCAGCAAGGCCCCTCTCTAGCAGGCATGAGATTTCCCATTAACCAGCTGACCGACCAGACTTGCTATTTACTGGCTGATCTAGATATTGGCTCAGATTGAGACTTTTACTGAGATTCATTTATGGCAAATGCCAAATCTTCATGCTCGAGACAAGAAGGGAGGGTAGATGCAAGACTGCTACGCATCACTCTTATTTCCTATTGTGTCTTGTTGGATTTATATTTTTCTGTAACTGCTGGAGTATACAGAGTATTAGTGGCAACTCTCAATAAAAACAGAGACCATCCAGACCCTCAGCCAAAGTCCTGTCTAAAGTGGCTGTCCTGTTCTCTGAGATCTGTTCACTGACAAGCACCAGACCACAGTGGCTCTGCCTTGACTCCGCCCTTGAGGCTTGGTTAGAGCCAACCATGAAGGAGACAGAGGACATATAGGCCCCACTCCTCCCCACCCTTGCTCCTTCCTAGTCTATCTGACCCACTTCCAGTGGAGGGGGCGGGGAGACATTCCAGCTTCATCATCCTGCTTGAGGAACATGACCTGAGGGGGAGTCAGGAATACCTGAGTTCAGAACCCAGCCTTAGATACTTCCTATCTGTGTGACCCTGGGCAAGTCACTTAACCTGTTTGCCTCGGTTTCTTTATCTAAAGAATGGGATGACAATACTGTGTTTAAAGCAGATTCATTCATTCAGTACACATTTATTAAGGGCCTACTATGTGTCAGGTACCTTCTCTGCAATTTATAGTCTCAGGGAGATTCTTGGGGCAAGCTGTTATCAGGATGATCATTATGGGAGGGGGCTTAGTAACCTGGGGGGAAACCAGGCTGTGTCACGGCTGACCCAGTACAACCAGAATAGCCAATTAACCCAAAGGCCCCTCATTCAGACCCTTTGGACTAACCAAGTACTTCTTGTCCTTGGCAAGGTTGCCAAGAACCAGCACATGGAGGAACCCAAAGAGGCTTCTGGGGAAGCAGCCTCTGGAGCTCCACTGTGGTGCCCCCTGGGATAAGGTCAGTGTTTCCCCTGCTAGCTACTGCTGGCTGCCCCCCCCTTCTCCTGCTGAGCTAGCCCTGGGAGCCAAAAGCTTGCTCCCTCACATGACTGAGCTGGGATACAAGTATGCACATGTGTGATGTGTTGTGTGTCTGCATGTGTGTTCGTGTATGTGTGTGCATGTGTATGGAGCTGTAGCCCCATTCCTCCAGCCCTTCAGGAGCCCAGTGCCTGCTGAGCCTGGGGGGAGCCCCTGGATTGGCCTCAGTACCTGACAAAGCCAGGCAAGGCCAGGCTTCTTGATGGCGCTGTAGTCCAAGGGAGCCAGTACAATGGAGGTCAGAGGATTTGGCTTCAAATTCCACTTGCTAACTGCCTGACTTTGGGTCCCTCATGCTGCCCCCGTGGCAAACATGAAGGGACCGGACTGAATGTTTTCTAAGGCCTCTGACATCGGGAATGAATGACTTCCCCTCCTTGGGCCTCAGTTTCCTCATCTTTACCATGAGGTAGTTAGACTGGACAAGCCTCTGAAGTCCCTTTTAGTCCAAAAAACTGATAGAATTTCATAGATTTTAGAGCTAGCAGGGGCTTTCTTGACATATCATTTAATCCAACCCTCTCATTTTACAGATGAGGAAATTGAGGCCCAGAGAAGAGACGGGGCTTGCCCAGGTCCTGAATTTCCAATCCAGTGCTCACCAGACTTCCCCAAAGCACTCCGAGATCCTGTCTTTCATCTTTCCCTTCTTTTTCCCTCCAGGGAATGGCTCAGAAAAGGGTTCAATTGTACCCAAGGATTTTTTAAGAGGTTAATCCCGACAGAGTTGTAAGTAGGGATCTTAGCTAGGGACAATGGCCCCGACAGGGCGCTCAAAGGAGTGACAGAGAAAACAAATGGGAGGGGGAAAAGAGGAGGGGAGGAAGAGACCTTGGGGGGAGGGGGAGCAGAACCCCAGAGATAACTTGAGGCTCCTATGGGAGGGGTCTGCCCAGGGAGCCTGCTGCCTGGGTGCTGAGCTTAGAGATGCTGAAGGCTATGCCATGGCCCAAGCTCGAAGTCACTGAGTCCCCCCCCCCCACCCTGCCCCACCCTTGCCTCAACTTTGGCCCCTCCAGGGCGGAAATAGGGGCTCAGCTTTGAAGGTGGGAAAAGCTAGAGGGAAGAGTGGCTGAGGCTCCAGTCAGACATCACTGAGCCCTAGGTCTAGACAGAGATGGAGAAACTGAGGCTCATAGAGGACAAGGGGCTTTTCCCAAATCATCCAAGTAGTGAGTGGTAGGGTCAGGATTTGAACCCAGATCACCTGACTCTGGGTCCAAAGCTCTTTTTCCGGCAGCATCATCTGGCACACTCCCCAAAACACCAGCCACTGAGAAGAGCCCTGCTTCTCGTGGACCCTCTTTTCTAGATGTCTCCTCCTAAGCCCCGAGGTCCTGCCATGGCCTGGGCTCTGTTCCACTCTGCACCTCGAGGCTATTTAGGGGATTGGGGGAACGGGCTGGGGCATCCTGGATACAGAATGGGGCACTCCTCAGGGAACAGCAGCCCAGCCCGCGCAGCAGCCACACGAGAGAGGCAGCGAAAGCTGATGCTGCCGGCTTTGGGACCTGAACTGAAGGCACTCCAATCCCCTTCTCCTCTCCGGACCTGCTTTAGGAATCTATACAGTGAGAAGGATGGCTTCCTAAGGGTCCTTCACACTCGAAAACTCATCACAGGGGAGAGTGAAGTTAGTTAGCAGTGCAGCAGCTGAGGCCCCGCTGGGTTGGGGGGCAGCAGGGAGGATCCAGAGAGGCTGCGAGCCAAGGGGGCCTGGGGAGTCCGGGTGGCCATGGAAGGAGTGCTGAATTTACCTTCCAGCCCTGGAATTCTTCCCACCTGGGGGACCTTGGGCAAATCACTTACTGTCTCTGGGCGTCAGTTTCCTCCTCTGTTGGACATAATGGGTCCCTGCTAGCTTAAAGTCTAGGATCCTAAGGTGTGTTGAAGCATCTACCTTTGTTTGCCTGCTCTCTATAGAGAAAACCTCCCCGGGCTCCGACATTGAGAGTTCGGAAGGTCGTTGGAGGCCGGCTGCTGGAATCTCTTCATTTTTAAGAATGAAGAATTAAAGAATCAAGTCAAAGATTTCAAGTCACGCAGTTTGGAAATGGCAGAGCCGGGCTTGACCCTTCAGAGTCTTCCTCCTCCTAACCCTTGGCAGTTCACTGAAGTATTGACCAGGGGCTGGCCCGTGGCCCAGCGATCATCCTTACTACCTGCTTGCCACAGAAGCACAGTTCAGAGATCGGCTTCTTTCAGCCCGTCGTAGATCAGCTGTGCTGATCTCAGAAATGCTGTCCAGCCTTGCCCTGTCCAACCAGCAACTACTTGAGTACCAGCTAAGCCTGGGACTTCCCTGGAGAGCCAGGATGGCATGGGGAGAGCCTTGTGCCCGGGATCCCTAGGACTTACCTGGTTTAGGAAACTTCTGGTCTGGACAGTCGGCAGTCACAGGAAACTTTCCCAGTTGAGGCAGAAACTGCTGCTGTGAACTTGCCAGCTCTTTGGGCTGTACCAAGCTCTGTGTGCAGGGGAAGCTCTGCTCAGCAACTTTGGGAACCGTTGTCCAGCTCAGGCAGCCAGGAATTGATCTTGAGTCATAAGGGAGAGGGGGAAGGCGTTCCCGTGTTCCCGTGTCCCTGCCCCCCCTGCATTCTTGACGTTGGGCCAACTGGGATGCCCCCCTGGCTGGGGGCAGGGCTGGGCCAGCTGCCTTGGGGACTGAGATCTGTTAAGAGCTAGAAAAACAGAGAGAAAGAAAGGAAAGGCAGGGAGGAAAAAAGAATGATAATAGGCATTCAAATAACAAAGAAAATCCTCAAAGCTCTTTCCACAACCCATGTGAACCTCTCAACAACTTCAGGAGGTTGGTGCAACAGCCATCATTATCCCCATATTACAGAGCAGCAAACTAAGGCTCAGAGAGAAGTGGCTTGTCCAAGGTCATATAGCTAATGAGGGGCTCCAGTTCCCTTGTCCTTTCTGGACCTGCTTTATGGATCCATAAAATGAGAGCGGGGGCATTGGACTGGATAGGATTTCTAAGAGTCCTTCAATGCTCTAAGCTTGTGATGCTGGAGAATAGAGGTTGTGGATAAGGTGACCTAAGAGCTAATCTTAGACACTGAGGCCCCGTTGGGGGGTGGGGTCCAGGACTGCTGCTTGGACAGCAGCAGAGATGGACTAAACACCTAGCTCCTCCAAATTCTAGCTCTGGTCATCTCCACTCGACCATGCTCTCTCTTCCAAAAAGAGAGGGATTTATGGGGATTTCTGTTCTTTGCCAGGGTAAACCTTGCATGGGGGCACAGGATGGGGACCTTCTCCTCTCCAGACTCAACATTTCCAGTCTCTTCTTTAAGTGTTCCCCTCTCCTTCCCCCCCCCCCCAGGCACACACTTGAGGACCTCTGGGGGCTGACAAGAGCCGTCTCTTATTTACTTGTTTGTAGACTCAGTTTTGCCCCTTGATTGGGATGAGGGGAAAGGAGGCCCCACCAACCTATCAGCCCATCAAGTTCTTAGGAGGCTTCCTGAATGGCTGAGAACAAGGCAAAGATTGGAGAAATCCCAAAATAAGCCCAGGTATGGTTTGGGAGGGAAAGTTGGATTTTTTTCTCAGGTACTGAGGGGGATCATGGGTCAAACTAGGATGGATGGATGGAGAGAGAGAGACAGAGACAGAGAGAGAGAGACAGAGACAGAGAGAGAGACAGAGACAGAGAGACAGAGAGAGAGAGAGAAAGGGGAGGAGACAGAGAGGCAGAAAGACAGATAGAAGGAGAGACAGACACACACTCAGAGAGAAACAGACGGAGACAGAAAGACAGACACACAGGGAAAGAGACACACAGAAAGACAGAGACAGACAGAGAAGGGGGAGGAAAGAGGGAGGGAGAGAGACAGAGAGGAGAGAAAGGGGGAAGACAGAGAGGGAGAAAGAAATAGAAAAAGACAGAGAGAGACACAGAAAAGAGAGACAGAGACAGAGAAAGAGGAAAGCTTTGGGTCACTTGGTCTGGGATTGGGTTGATTCCCCTCATTCCTTCTGCTGGGGATCTTTTCCTGCTGTGTTGTCTGGAAGCTATACCTACATGGCCAAAGGGAAAGAGTGTGGGATTTGGAGGTAGAAGACCTGGGTTGAAAACCCCCTTTTCTAGCTTGGGATGGGCCCTCATTGCAGACCCTCTGACCCAAGTGAAGGTGGCTTGGAAGGGACTCTGGCCAAAGCTACTCCCTCACTCCGTCTTTCTCAAATTGCTTGAAGGGACTGTTGGCATTTGGCCACTAGGTGGCAGTGCAGTGATCAGGTAGCTGGATCATCCTTCCACTTGGAGTCATGGAGCCTCAAACCTTTTTACTGTACAAAGAGGGAAACTATGGCCTTGAAATGGGGAGGGCCTTTCCCAAGGTCATACCAGAAGTCAGCAGTAGAGTCAGTACTGGAGTCCAAGTTCCACACCAGACTGTGGCACATCTGGCCTCAGCTGCCTCCCACCTCCTGAGTGACCTTGAACAAGGCCCTAGTTGGGGAGACCAGACTCACATGCAACAAAAATCAGGCCTTCTCTCTCTGTAGGTTAACCGCCCCCCCCGTTCCTTCAGTTGATTCTTGGGTGGTCTTGTGATTAGATGGCAGGTGTGGGGGTGAGGAGCCCAGAAAAGACTCAGGGGGTATCTGACAATTGCCTTTACATTTTTGAGGGTCCATCATGTGTAAAGGAAGGGTTAGCCTTCTTCTGCTTGCCAGGACTAGGAACAGTGGAGGGGGTAGGAACATGGCAAAGGTGTCAGAATAGCAGATGAGCCATGAGTGGACTGGACTCTCTCCCTCCCTAAGGGTCTCCAAGTAGAGGTTGGGTGGCCACTCCTTAGCAATTGGCTTTAAGGCACTCTTATCCATAGGTTGGACTAGATACCAGCTGAAGTTCCTCATCTATAAAATGAGCAGGAGAAGGAAATGGCAAACCACTTCAGGATCTTTGCCAAGAAAACCCCAAATGGGGTTATGAAGTGTCAGACACAAGAGAACAACAGCAACAAAGTCCCTTCACCCCTCTTGCCTGAGTGTCCTCATGTGTAATTTGGGCTCTGAGGTCCTTTCCAGTTCCAGAGCAAGGGTCCTCTGATCCTGTGAACCCACCAATGTTAGGGGGCCTTGAAGGCCCAAGCCAGACTACTGAATGTTGGCCTCTAAAGGTGATGCGAGTCCAACCATTCCAAATTTAGGTCAGGAGACATTGCCAGGGACCCCCCCCCCCTTTTACCACTTTTCTTCTTGTCTCCCTCCTTTCAGCCCTTGTAATGTTAATGGGATAGAAGATCTTCCTGCCCATTAATAGGCCTTACTTAGAGCTTATTAAAGGAAGCTTACCCAGGGAAGGCAGGCTTGGAGAAAGGCTTTCTAACCTTTTGTTAATTTCTAATTAGGTGCTGAGTCAGGAGGATTGTGATGCCCTCTGGCTCTAAAAAAGGTATATATACTCTGAGGTAGCATTTTGACTTGGGGCTCACTCATTGGAAGAGTGTTCTTATGATTTGACCAGATGAGACTCTGGGTAGCCATTTAGGAGCCCCTGGCTTTGAAAAACCCAGATGTTTGTGCTTCTCTTTCTGGTAACTATGTATGTATTGCCTTGGTCAGACAGTTGGATCCCATCTGTTTATCTGTGCTAATTTCTCAGACAGAAGCCCTGTCTGTTAGTCTTTATTTCTCTGCTTGTATTTTCTATATTTTTGTTTGGATTTTCTCAGAAGTTCAGGGTGTTGATTTGAATGAATGTAATTAAAAAATATTGTTGACCCCTTAAACAGCTATCTTTCCTAGTAAAACAGATCTAAGAACCTGTGCTAGCAGCCATCCTGGGCATGCCAGTGTGGTTGCTGTTACAGCCCTCCCCTCCTCCTTTCTTCTTCCTTCCCTTCTTTCTTTTCTTTCTTAGGGTATCCCTGACTCAGACAGTAGTCAAGTCATTTCAGCTCTTTTTGTTCTTATCTATAACATGGAGGGATTAAGCTAAATGATCTCCCAGGTCCCTTTCAGCCACCCTCTTTCTCACCTTTCTGTGTCCTCCTCTTCCTATTCCTAGCCTAAGGCCTCATCCTCTAGATGGGCTCTCTTCCTCCACTGGAGGGCCCCTGCCTCCCAGGGGACCAGAAGGGAAGACCTATTGTGTGATCTAAGTTGATGTGACTTTGGGCCAGGCACCTAACCATTCTGGGCTTCTCTCCCCCTCTTTTTCATTAGAATCATTGTCTGTTCCTGCCTCTCCCAGGCTGCACTTGTGAAGACAATGTTTTGAACCCAAATGTAGACTGTCTGGGTTGTGGGCAATGGCCCAATAACCTCCACAATTTCTAGCAAGTGGATTGGGAAGCCTCTGAATTGAGATGAATTGAGCGACAGAGATGGGATGGGGGAGCATGGAGCAGTAACCTTCCCTTCCTCCACTACAGAGCAGCACTTTAGGACAGACTGGAGAGGAAGCTGGAGGCAGGGGGAGGCTCTGGCCTAGGGCGGCAGCTTGGGAGTCAGAGACTCAGAGCTGGAAGGAACCTTGGAGATCATTGAGTCCAACCCTCTCATTTGACAGAGAAACAGAGTCACGAACAGAGGAGCCCCCAAGTGCCCAGGGCTCTGAATCCAAAATGGCCTTGCCTGTCACATGCTTTCATCAGTCATGATACAGGGGGGATCCCTCCCATTATCAACCATCTTCTCTGTTCCTGGGGCCTAGAGGAACAAACCATGTTCCAGGGAGCACAAGGCAGCCCCCCCCTTCCCCATTTACCAACCCAGATTTCAGGGCCACTCACCCGCCCTGTCCTAGCTTTGAGAAAAATGGCAGTGTCCTTGTAGTTTGTCTGGGTCCCTTCCCTCTTCCTGGCCCCAGGTTCAGGTACTGAGCAATCAGTCAGCAAGTTCCCTTCATCCTCTTCCCCCTCTTAAAAAAATAACTACTTTTGTTCCAAGGACAGGCTCTTCTGTCAGGCCCTCCCTCAACACAAGGGAGCGGCAGTGTTGGCCTGGGTTCTTACTCCAACTTAGGGGCATCCAGGGCTTAAGCCAGAGCTTTCCCTTGGGAAGGGAGGCCCGGCTCTGTGGAAGGGCACTGTAATTCCCAGCCAGCAGCTGGGGAGGGTGGAGGAAGAGTTGGGAGCACGGGGGCCTTCTTGGAGCCTTAAAAATCTTCCTGTGGGTCAGGCCAGCCCTGGTGGGGAATCAGCATCTCAATCATGGAAAGAGACCGTCATTGAATCCCTGGCCAGCAGGGACTGCCAAACATAGCACCTTACTTGGTGGGGGCCTTCAGCATCTTCCTCCGCGAAGGGGTGGAGGGTTAGGCTGCCTGGCCTGGGTTGCCCAAGTGCCTTAACAAACCATCATCTACTATCAGGGGCCCAGGGATAAAAAAGGGGGGTTGCCAGCCAGAAATCTGGAAACCAAGTTTTATTTTTGGAAAATGCCATTACACACACCTTGCCAATGTACACGGAAAAGAACAAACAAGGAAGAACAGACGTCGTGGGCAAAAGCCGCGTCCCAGCAGCACCCTGGCTGGTCTTCCAGGGCAGGATGCACAAGGTGACTGGTCTTCGAGGCTCCTTGTGGCCGCGGCTATCTGAACGCAACATCGTCTGTATGGAGGGAGCTGCTCGAGACCTTGAAGGCCCCTGGCCCAAGACAGCTCTCATCCTCCAGTGAAACAGAGACACTTTTGGCCTTTGGCCAAAGGAGGCAGAAAGAGGCCAGCTCGGGTGGTCTGCTAGAGAGAGAAGGGGCGGCCCAAGGGAGAGCCGGCCCCTCCCAAGGGCTGTGTTGGAAAGCAAACCTGCAATCCCGCTGCAGGACTGTTTGGGAAAGAGAAAGCAGCCCCCCTCCCCCACGTCCAAGGTCCTTGCTGTATCCAGCTGCTTTCCTAATAGCCGCAGTGAAGGCTCGAGGCCGAGCTGATCCTCTGAAGTTCTGGTGTCCCCCTGAGGGCCCCTCGCTGCCGGGCTGGGCTGAGGGTGAAAGGTGGCTCAGCTCTCCCAAGGTTTTACCATCAAGGGGAGCGGGGCCTTCAATCCCAGGGTTCCTGGGGAGGAGGCCAATGGCACTGAGGACCCGTTGCACAACGTTTTTTTGGGTTTTTGCCCACATAGATTGGTCTCAGATCTGTAATTTATGGCCAGAGACAGTCTGGGGCTAGGGAAGGGGGAAGAGGGGAGAGGGACAGAGAAAAAGAGAAGACTTCCTTTTGTGAAGTTGCCAACAAGGTCACTGAGGAATGGGATGTGTGGTACCGTGCACTGACTCTCCAAAGCTACATACAGTCTCTAACACTAAATTTATGGCCCCAGCAGAGCTAATGGTGCTGGGGCTCCCTACTGCCCTTAACTCCACCCACCCACCCCCTTTGAAAATGGCCACACAAATGGTTTCTGTACAAGCTGACTGGTGCAAGGAGGTGACCATTGTGCTTCAAAGAGCTGGCCACATGTGAGAAATCCAGAATGGGCACTGTGCCCTGCTGGGTACCGGCTGCTTCCAGCCAGGGGAAGAGCACACCATCCTGGTACCATCTCCTGCTTGCCCACCTTCCTGGATGAGCCATCCGAAAGGACAGGCACCTCAATGGGCCACTCCATTGGCCATACCTGGAAGCCAGAGGCCCCCTAATCACGCCTCTGTGCATTGCTCAAGCAGGCTGGTCTTGGAGAGTGGGCCCAAATGGAAGGCTACTTGAGTCTCATCACAGGAGGAAAGAACATCTGTTAAATTATTGTCTTTATACAAAGTGTACTTTGTTAAATACTTTTTGCATTTCAATCAATCCCCAAATCCTATTGAATCCTAAATACAACTCAATTCTTACACTTGATGAGCCCCTCCCACCCCCACCCCCCATGTGGCTCTGTACAAATGGTTTAAAGTATGCCAGCTAAACTTTAAACCTCAGCCCCCAACCCGTTCCCTTCCCTCCATTCCCTGACCTCCCTCCTCCCCCCACCCCCCCAACAGCAAATGACAATCAAATCCACACTATGGGCTCGAAGCTTAGAACATACTGCAGCTTTGTTAACTATGAGCAAATCGAAAAGCCTGAGGGGCTGAGAAGATAGGGAGTATCCATGGATGGGGCTTCTGTCCAGCTGTTTGCACCCTTCTCTGCTCCACAAAATGGGGCTGGGTCTGATCAGGCAGGAGGCCGACAGGGAAGGAGGAGGCTGTTTCTGAGCTGGCAAGGCTGAATGAGGATGAGTAAATGAGAACTGTGGTGAAGGAGGGGGAGCAGATGTCTCCGCACACCCATAGGAGTATGTGTGTGTTTGTGAGTGTGTGCACGCATGTGTAACTGTGTGTGTACATGTGTGTGCACACGTGTGTCTCTGTGAGTGTGTGCGTGGGTGTCTGTGTGTGGTGACAGAGAAGGAGGAGAGAGGGCTAACCTTCCAAGGGTACATGGGTGGCACGTGGCGCAAAGGTTACAGACCTCCAATTTGTGACTTGTAAAGCATCAGCCAGGGAGGGAGGACATTCTGCTCTAGTCAGGCTCCCTTGAACCAGTGTCTCTTGGACTGCAAACAGCATGGTGCTTTTGGCCCTGATGGCAAGGCCATGCTCTCCAGGACCTGGACTATCTAAGCAAAGAGCTGGCTTCTGAAGGGTCCTGAGCCGGAGAATACCGAGCCTGGACGCTCAGAGGTAGGCAGCCAGACAGTGCTGGAAAGGTTGGGACAGAGAAGGAGGATGAAAGGAGTTTAACAAGAGATCAACAGTCATATTGGTCTTCATGCTGCTGCAGCAGCTGGGATTTTGAGTTCTGGCCCAGTTTGGCTGGGAACAGGAAGAAATGGGCAGTAACAGTAACAACAGTATGCAATTTGCAAAGGGGATACAGGGCCTGCATGGGAACCTTCCATGGAAAGCCTGGAGGAAAGGCTTTTGATGGACTTGCTATCTCTACTTCCGGGCCTTTCCAGGCCTTTCCAGGCCATCCTGAAGGGCAGCTGCCAAAGGCCCAGGTCACACTCTGGGTGCGAGCTGGGGGAGGCTGAGGAGGTCTTAGCCAGCCTTCCTGACTGCCAAGGAAGCAGTCACTCATTGCAGGTCCTCAAGGGAAAGGACCAGGAGGAAGGATGAGTGAGAAAAGGCCATAGAGGTCTGGGTTAAGGAGGCCAGGAGAAGGGGGCACCTTCACTAGGAGCCTAGGGATGACTGACAGAGAGGCAGGAGCCCAGGGCCAGCTTTAGAGGCTTCCAAATCCAGAGCCCAAGAAGCAACACAGGAAAGAGGCAAGCAGACGACTCCTCTAGGATGGAAACTCAGAGGGGATCATGGAGATGAGGGCAATGCAGAGAGAATGGGGCTGTGTGCAGAGTGCGGATCTGGAGAGAGTGGGCATGTGAGCCTGAGGGGCCACGGAGGGATGGAGGAACAGCAAATAGTGACTACAGAGAATGCAGCAGGGAGTCACAGAGAGGGTACAAAGAGAGTAGATGTGGTAGGTACCTGAAGCTGAAGGCACAGAGAGAACAAGGATAGTAGGGGTATGGAAAAAGCAGGTGGCCCCGAGAATGGGGGTGCAGAGGGAGTGGGCAGTTCCAGATAGAAAGCCTAGTGGATGAAGGACAGGGCTACTAAGACAATATGGACAATGGGAGGCTACAGAGCGCTGTGGGCATGGAGAGGAGGCCAGAGGCCCTGAGAGGAAGGAGGGAGGTGGATGGAAGAGTGAATGATAGGCCTGAAGACTCAAAGGGAGCAAGGTGCTCATTGTCAGAGGTCTGGTGACTTTTCCAAGGTCTGACAGCCCTTCCGACCCCCTTGTCCCAAAAGGAGCCCAGAACTGGCCTTGGAGGTTGAGGCACCATAAGATCAGGTGGCCCCTCTCAGCTTTAGGCAGGTGGAGAGGGCCTTCTGGGAGCAGTCACTAACCACAGAGCCAGAGAAAGCCAAGCCCAGGTCAAGTGGGGCCTGAGAGAAGAAACCAAACTTAGCCACAAAAGGAATCTCTCCACCTGATAATAGCCATGCCAAGTCTTGCAAAGAAGTACTTCAAAGCTCCCTAAAAGGAGTAGGGGCACCCCTTGACTATGGCTCTGCTGCCTTCTTCCTTTCCTGCTCTGAGAGCAAGGCTGCTTGGCCAACAAGGTGCATTTGGATGGGAGAGGACTGGAGGCCATGAGAGCTGAGCACAGAGGGCCAGCCCTGAGCACTTCTCCAGAGGGGGGCCAGGCCTCATGCTCCAAGGGCCACTTAGGGCTCCTTGGGCCTTCCCTTGCTTTCCTGCTGGGGTCACCCTATCCCCTTGCTCCTCTGCTTCCCCTGAATGATGGTACCTTACTTCCTCTGGAGGGGGGGGTGGGGATTGGACCTTGTTCCCACTGCTTGATGAGATGCACGTTCAGCATCTCTCAGAAAGCTGGGGAAGGGAAAGCTAAGCAGACTGGCAAAGGTGCCACTGGGAGCCAGGACACCTGGCTTCTGGCCCTGGCCCTGCCACCAGCTTGAGCAAATCCTTTTTCATTGTGGACATGGCTTTCATTCTCTATACCATGAGGGGGTTGGATGAGACAGTTTGAAAAAACCCTTCCTGCACTAATGTTCTTGATCCCAAGGTCTCTTCTCAGCTAGTGCTGACATATCACCCCACTGTACAGCCCAAGCTCCCCAGTGGGAACTTCTACTTGCCTAGGGGCCTTTCCAGCTGTAACATCTGTGTCCCCAGAAGTCCCCCGGTGCCAAAAGACAGCCTTAGCTTGGCTAACAATAGTTCTCTCCAAAGACTTTCTTCCCCATTTCCTTTCAGCTCCTGGTCCCCCATTTAACCTCATTTAGGAAATTGTTCATCTCCTCTCCATCTGCCCCCTACCCCGATGCATACCTTTTTCTTCTGCTTTGTCCCTTTTTCTAGTTCTGCAGGAGGTTGGACCGAGAGACAGTCATTATCTTAGATACATATATCATATACATGGGACAGGGGGGACAGGGGAGGCAGCAGATGCTTTCTGAAGCACTTGGGGTCTGCTGACTGTGCAGAAAAGAACCCAAGGGACCCTTGAGGGAAAGCCAAGCAGGCCAGCACCAGCCTGGTCAGACACAGAGGGCCTTGCAAAGGGGGTTTGGAAAGGTCAGTTTCAAAGGCAGCCCCCTAAAGGTTTTCAGAATCTTCTGAAGATGCTCAGAAGCCCAGGAAGGGGGGCACAGTGCCAAGCTGCTTATAACTTCAAGCCTAAAAGAGAAATTCCAGAGATGGTCCTAACTTGCTGGGCAACTTCCCCTCTCTGGGCCTCAAGTTTCCTCAACTGGAAATGAAAGAGTTGGACTAGCTGACCTTCTGTGTTCCCTCCAGATATGAAAAGCCCATATATTGCTGCACATCATTAGCTAATATTTTATCTAGTATTTCTGCATCTGTCTTGATTAGAGAAGTTGGTCTTTGGTTGTTATCTCTGCCAGATTTTAGTGAATTTTAATGAATGCCGTCTTTGCCTCATAAAGGCTAGTATGCCACCTTTAGCTATAATTGTGAATAATCTAAACAAAAGGGGGATTATTTATTCTTGGAAAGTTTGAAAGAATTCGGCAGCTACGCCAGCTGGGCCCAGGGAGCCTTAGAAACCACTAAGGCAGCTAAGTCCAGGAACCCAAGCTTGCTTCGGAATGCGTTGATTATACCCCTTAGGGACTGATAATCCTGATTAATGAATAAACTGGGAAAAGGCCAATGAGTGGCGACTTTGGGCCTACCCTGGGTATAGGCCTGGGGAGCTGAACTGGGTTCGCAGAGAGGGCTGGGAATGCCCTGACCTTTCCCTTCGGCTGACCTGCCACTGAACAGAAGAGACGGGGCATCCCAAGAGCCTCGAGCCTGTTTCTGCCCTCCAGAGGGCCTGACATGTAACAGCAGGGAAATACCTCTGAGGCAGAGCCATACCAGCTGCTCCATGGAGCTACTTAAGGCCAGATGCTTGTTGTGAAGCTGAGCCTGGGCTGTGCTTTGGGAGCCTTGGGCTTCATTCTGGTGAACAGAAATGGCAGGATTCCGGTGGGAGCCCGGCAGAGGCTGAGGAGATGGCCAGTGGTAAGTGGCTTACTCTGCCCAGGCAAAAGCCCTGGGTTGAGGTTCTGGGGGACTGGGGATGAGGCTGCTGCTTTAGGCCTTTAGGTGTGACTGGTAGAGCCCTCCTCCCTCTGTTACCCAACATATAGAGAACAGGGCTACCAGAGTCCAGAGAATGGACAATGAGCTCCTAGGAAGAATTCAAGGGAAGTGGCTGGGGAATCCTTCCAATTTCCCAGAAGAAAATAGAGAAGGAGGAGGAAGAGAAGAGACCATTGGCCTTTATACTGCCCTAAGGGTCAACAGAACAAGAGTGGAAGTGCATCCATCATGTAGCCTTGGCTCCAGCGGCAGGGCCAGTTTTGAGTCTGACGGGTAATTTCAAGTCAGAGGTTTGGGGTTCAAATGTTGACTCTGCTGCCTACTCCCTGTGTGATGCTGGACAAATTACTGCCTCCCTGTGGGCCTTGGTTTTCTCATCTGCAAATAAGAGGGTTGGACGAAATGAGTTCCAAGGTCCCTCCCAGCTCTGATGTTCTAGGATTCTAAGATCTGAGAGGCCCCCCCCACAGCACTGTGTATTATATCCTGTGTCCACGTCACTAGTCAGCAGCTCAGGCTGAGGTAGACGCTTGACAGCGACACAGACACACACAATCACCCCATCTCATTCTATCCTTCCCTATCCCTTCTAACCCATGGGGAGATGGTGGTGGAGTCAGGAACTCTGCCCATCAGCTGAGGAGGCCTCATGACTTCTGAAGCCAAGGATTAGGCCAAATTGGGCATCCAAGGGGAAGAGGAGCAGCATCTTCTCTGTTCAGGTGGCAATAGGAAGGGTGGAGGATGTGGTGGGAAAGGCAGGCGCTGCTGGCGTTGGGTGACCCAAAGCTCATCTGAAGGCTGATCCTGGCATCTACAGAAGGCAGGCTGGCAGTGACAGCATCATCACCATATTCTGTCGTCCTTTGATGGTCCTGAAGGGTGGTGGTGGGGTGGTTTTTTTTTTCATTTTCTGCATGTGTTTTTTAGACAAAAGAAAAAGCCCCAGCTTATAAAAAAAGCAGGGGGAAGCGTTTACTCCTGAAACAGACATGAGGTTTCGTTTTTGCTTTTTTATAAAAAGGACATTGAGTTCTTGCTATAAAATGCGACTCAAAGATGTCAGCCCTGAAAACAAATTCTCACAGTGTTTTCAGTGTTGGTGGTTCACAAGGCATTCGACTGATACCATCACTGATGAGGGCGAACGTGGCCTTCGGGAGTAGCTGCTTCAAGTTCCTTGGCCCCAGCTGAGCGTGTTGGCTCATGGATTCTTGCTTGGCTCAATGGAGGAGGTGAAGGAGTTGGCCATGTTCTCCAAAGCCTACCAGACATGGCTCCTGCTTTGGCAGGCCAGGTTAGGAATCCCTCTGCTGTGGTCCCCTTCCCTCAATCCGGTGCTAGCACCCCGGCAGATGGCTGCGTTAGCACAAGTCACTGGCTTTCCTGCTCACCCACCCCCTTGGCATCCCAAATTGGTGTCAGATGCCAGCCTCTGTCAGAGGGTCAAGCTGAGAGATGAGCAGCATCAGCTCCCACCCCTGGCAGCCTTCTTCGGACAAGGAGATCAGGGGCACTTTTTGCCCAGTTGAGGATTCACCAAGGATTTTTTTGCTCCAGATTCCCTTCCCCCCCCACCCCCAGTCACATTCTTGGTGTGACTTGTGTGAGCTACCCTCCATGGAAGGCAACCTATAGCACTAGAATGAGACAGAATGAGCCCCATGGGGGGCTCAGGAATTTCACAGAAGGTCCATGGAATGGCACATATCACATCCCCATCAAATTACTCAAAAGAATGGCATCAATCTAAACCTCCTTACTTGATAACTGTGGATTTGTGGCCCGGAGAAAGAATCACCAAAAAAACACCCATGTTAACTCTGCGTCCGTTTTCTTTTCTCTCTCTCTCTCTCTCTCTCTCTCTCTCT